>NC_133408.1:52497500-52815000 GCF_049350105.2 Macaca mulatta | reverse complement strand
ACTTTGGGTTTGACCACGTGACTTGCTTTGGCTCAACAGAATGAAGTGGAAGTGGTAGAGTCCCAGGTGCAAGCCTAGGCTGTAAGAGGTCTCAGAAATTCCCACGTACACTCCTGTGTCTTTGTCATCACCATGAGAGCACAATGTAGACCAACCTGCTGGTCCATAAAGCAGACACACCTTACTTGAATCTGGCCTTGATCAGCCAGTCCCCAGTCACCCCCAGGGAGCCTAACGGAGCCCAGCCAAGATCAGTCCATTTCAGCCAACCCCAAGCAGATCCACAGGTCTATGAGAATAAATGTTTGCTTTAATGAGAGGCTCTGGGTGGCCTGTTACTCAGCAATTCTGTGTCAAAAACTAGCTGGTACACATCACTCATTCTTCAAGATACAACTCAAGTACCACTTCATTTGGGTTAAAATCCAAGCTTTCCCACTTTCTAGCTATGTTGCCTTGGGCAAGTGAATTAGCCTCAGTTTACTTCTCTCCAGAATGGAGATAATAACACCGTAGTTACTGTTCTGAGACTTAGGGAAGATGACCATGGTAGATATTCAATAACTGTTTATTTCCGGCCAGGCTCAGTGGCTCTGGTCTGCAATCCCAGCACTTCGGGAGGCTGAACCAGGTGGATTACTTGAGATCAGGAGTTTCAGAACAGCTTGGCCAACATGGCAAAACACTGTCTCTAATTAAAAACATAAAAATTAGCCGGACATGGTGGCCCACCCCTGTAATTCCAGCTATTCGAGAGACTGATGCAGAAGAATCACTTGAACCCAGGAGGCGGAGGTTGCAGTGAGCCAAGATCGCACCATTGCACTCCAGCCTGGGCAACAGAGCAAGACTCTGTCTCAATTTAAAAATTAATAATAATAATAACTGTTTATTTCCTTTTCCTCATATGCCAGGAAACCTTTCCAGAAATGCTGGGAGAGAAGCGGTCACCTCTTTGTACACAATATTTCTTGCTGCCCTCTGTGCATAACACAGAGTCTGCCAGGTCTGCTCCTGTCATTAGTCTGTGCAGGGATTCCCAAAAAGTGGTATCCATCAGAATCACCTGGACACAATTTTAAGCACACCAGTGAACAATCTTTGCTCCAGTCCTGTTAAATATTTTTGTTTGTGAATAGATCGATAGATAATTAGATGGATGTGTTACCAGAAAGGGGTCCTGATCCAGACTCCAAGAGAGGGTTCTTGGATCTCCCACAAGAAATAGTTCAGGGCGAGTCCACAGTGCAAAGCAAAGCAAAAGTGGTGCAAGAACAAAGAGCTACTCTATAGACAGAGTAGGGCATTTTCCCAAAAGTAGGAGGAGGAACACTTCCACCCTAGGTAAAATACTTGTTTATATATAGGATAAAAATAGATGATGGTGAGATGTTCTCTGCTACAAGGGTTTGTGATAAAGGATTAATTTTCTTAATGACTATATTTTGCAAGAATCAGTATTATTATCTTTAAAGCAAAATTGGGAATGCGTCTGTTCTCAGGATATCAGGATATCAGGACACTCCTGAGTCTGGGTCTGTTTAGTCAACATTATCAATCTGTTCCCTTAACCGTAAACATCTAGAGGCTAAGAATGTCTGACTTTCTAGGAATGGAGCCCAGCAGGTCCCAGGCTCATTTTCCTAGCCTTCACTCAAGATGGAGTCACTCTGGTTCAAATATCTCTGACATATTCATAGATAGATAGATAGATAGATAAAAAGACAGATGATAGATGGATAGATCATAGATAAAGAGAGATGCTAGATAGATAGATCAAAGACAGATAGATACATAAAGAGATAAGAGAGAAAGATGGTAGATAAAGAGATAGAGAGGAAAGATGATAGATAAACAGATAAAGAGAGATGATAGATAGATAATAGATTGATGGATAAGATGTCTCCGCCTACAGAGTCATTTCCCAGCCTCAGAATATAGGTGCAGCCATGTGACCATGTCTGGTCAACAGGATGTCAGAAGTGATGGCAGCCATGTCCAGTCTTGGCAGTTGAAAACCTTACTCAGCATTCTCCACTTGTCACTGTGATTATGAAGACCACGCATCCTGGATGGCATAGCTACCTGGATCCCCACTGAGGCAGAGACGTGCCCTGGAGGAGTGCAAGACCCACATCAGATGACATCAAGAGCAGAAATAAACATTAATTCTGTTGAGCCATTGAGATTGCAAGGCTTGTTTGTTACTGCAGCATGACATAGCATCTCTTGTCAAAGGCAGCTCCCAATTGCAGCAAAAACTGACCCACAAATTCAGCTCAATTCCACTTTCTAAGTACTCCATTCCCTGAACATTGATATTGAATCAGTTATTTCACAAGTCATAGTAACGGGCACATGGTTCGCAAAAGAAAATGTTATAGTCCAACAAAAGGAAAAAGATAAGCAAACATCTACAATAGACAACAAAGTAGAATAACTGCCCTAAGGGAGAGACAAAGGTGCTATTAGCGGACTTCTGGCAATGGTATGGACTAGACTGAGCAAATACTAACCGCTGTAAAATGCCTGAAATATTGGATAAAAGAAGAAAAATCTTCAATGCATTGTCTAGCAGTCCAGAAAGTAAACAAAATCTCTCAAAACCAGACAATGAGGCCAGGTGCAGTGGCTCACGCCTGTAACCCCAGCACTTTGTGAGGCCAAGGCAGGCAGATCACTTGAGTTCGAGGAGTTCAAGACCAGCCTGGAAAACATGGCAAAACCCCATCTCTACTTAAAAGACAGAAATTTAGCTGGGTATGGTGGTGCATGCCTGTAGTCCCACCCACTTGGGAAATTGAGACATGAACCCACGTCTCAGTGAAAGAGTCATTCATTGAGACATGAATTGCTTAAACTCAGGAAGCAGAGGATGCAGTGAGCCACAATCACGCCATTGCACTCCAGCCTGAGCAATAGAGCAAGACGCTGCCAAAAAAAAAAAATCTTAGCCAGGCATGGTGGCGCATGCCTGTAATCCCAGCTACTCGGGAAGCTGAGACAGGAGAATTGCTTGAACCCAGGAGGCAAAGGTTGCAGTGAGCCGAGATCACAGCACTGCACTCCAGCCTGGATGACAGAGCGAGACCCCATCTTACAAAAAGAAAGAAAAAAGAAAAGAAAAGAAACAGCTAAAGAAATAATCAGCACATTGGAAGGTAAATTTGAACACATTACCAAAATGTTGCCTAGAGAAGCTAAAATGTGGCTAAAATGACCTGGGATAAAGACCTGCAAGACAGACTTGGCTTGGTTGGAAAAGGAGTCTGAACTCACTTGATGGGAATGGGACGGCACTGAACATCCCAGTAAGAAGACATAGTGATCAGAGCTGGGCTTTAGGAAGACAGAGGTGGCACGAATGGAAATGCAGAGTTGCATGAATGGAAATGCGGAGATTTACATGAATGGAAATGCAGGGAGACCCCAACCACTTACCTTGGGTATTTCTGATGAGCACACAGAGAGAAAACAGAATGTCCCAGACTAGAATCAAGTAGCAGACACAGGTTTTCATGAGAAAGTGCCCCAGATCAAATGGAGCATTTTATTTCCAGGGCATAAAGGGAGGGTTGAGGAGAGGCTGGACTTCTGTATCTTTCCTGGATAGCAAAGTCTTCCGCCACTCTGAGTGAGGTCTTCTGTATGGTACTCTCACCCTGTTGAGTTCTCTTTCCTTCTTTTTTAAAATTTAATTGATGGATGATAGATGTACTCAATTTCAGGGTGCACAGGATAACTAATGCATTCGTATAATTTGTAAAGATCAAATCAGTACATTGTGATATCCATCATTGTATTAATCTGTTCTTATGCTGCTAATAAAGGCATACCCAAGACTGAGTAATTTATAAAGGAAAGAAGTTTAATTGACTCACAGTTCCATGTGGTTGGGGAAGCCTCACAATTACCATGGAAGACAAGGAGGAGCAAAGGCACATCTTACACGGTGGCAAGCAAGAGAGCTTGTACATGGGAATTCCCATTTATAAAACCATCAGACCCCATGAGAACTTAATCACTATCATGAGAACAGTGCAGGGGAAAGACCTACCCCTATGATTCAATTATCTCCCACTGGGTCCCTCCCACAACACGTGGGAATTATGTGAGCTACAATTCAAGATGAGATTTGGGTGGGGACACAGCAAAACCATATCAATCACCTTAAATATTTGTCTTTTCTTTATGGTAGAAACATTCAAATTATTCTTTTCTGGTTATTTTGAAATGTACAACAGATTATTGTAAACTACAATCACCCTACTGATCTATCAAACACTAGATCTTATTTTTCTCTATCAATCCATATATTTGTACCCATTAATCAATTTCTCCTCATTCTCCCTCCTATTAGTAAGGTTCTGTCAGTGTCTTCAATGAGGGCTTTTCTAAACATGCAGAATGTGCTATAGGAATATCATACCCATGGCAATCCCAGGAGACAAGGAGGAGATTCAATACTGGAACTGAGTGTGAAGGTTGAAAAGGAAGTGCCCAGAAATGGACCACAGGTCTGGAGTAGTGTCCCTAGTGGTAGTAGAAGTATCCCCTGTAGTGAAAGAAAATCAGAAAGGTGGGAACAGTATCTGGAGGATGGTCCCATCGATAAGAAGGAAGAGCTCACTCACAAGTTGTGGGGTGCACAGAGCCAGAGAGAGAGGTCAACGCTTGCCCTTGGTCAACCACTGTCCTTGGTCCAGCGCAACAGGGACGTGGGCTGCTCCAACCAGCACTGGTCTATTCATCCTCCTCTGTAGCACCAAAAACAGAGGGGATAGAGAAATGCAGCCCACCAACAACTCGATGGAAATGAATGAATATCAACAAACTCACTTTTATTGACTTTGGGTAGAACATAAACTCGGAACTGTAAAATAAATAAGGTTAGCAAATGATGAGAATGAATTAGCCAAACTCTTTCATACTGAAAAGAGAGAGAGAAAGATATTTGAGTTGCAAAGTGGCTAAGATCTACAGTAAATAGTCAGCTTCACAAAATTACCCCTTTCAGTTTTAATCTTTTGTGCTTTAATCATTCCCAGCCGTGGACACAGTTCTTGCCATGAAGACAAGGGCTCAGAATGAACACAAGGATAATGAATGTGAAATACTATTATATTTAATACTATAATATCATTAAGGCAACTGTAGTCAGAGATCAAGGACTTTTCAAATTAATTATTTCTTGTTCCAACACACACCATGAAATGGGCTTTCTAAATCAGAATGACATATCCCAACCTTTTCTCTATTAAGATAATTCTACTTTATTTCTTGGATCTTTGCAGCCTAAGCCAGTTTTATAAATATTTAAGAGAAAAATTAGGAGGAAAAATACTGGATAATACATGAATAGCAATCAGTTGACTGAGATAGAGCTACCTTGAGAACCAGCTTCAGAATCTTCCCGCCTTTAGTACACAAATTCTGCACATCTGTTGTAGGAGGATTAGCAACCTTGTAAGCGCACTGAGAACCTCTATGCTTTTTTAATATGCATTTTCCATTTTATTGCCAGATTACGGAGAGAAAGTTGCTGCCTGAAATATGCTCATTAAGTTCCCTCCAAATTGAGTCTTTATGGTCAGCAGTAAAAATTGGGTAAAATGTTGATAACTTGCCTTATTAATGGTCTTTCTAGGGTGGGCCCCTGATGGCTTGAGTGGCTAATCATCTGCAGAAACTACTTTCAACCCCCGTTTTGGCCTCCAAAGAAATCTCTAAGAATGCATGAGGATCGAGTTCCTTGAAAATATCTGAGGTACTCATTACCTGTCCACACAAAGTGACCCATGTGGTGTGGCAGGGGATCGATTCCATTATGAGAGTGACATCCGCCTTAGTGGCTTGTAGAGCATTTTATATGAGTGCATTTGCTGAATTCCAGGAAGACACCATCAGCCTCCCGCACCAAGGTATTTCTGCTCTCTGTGTGGTTGGACAGCTTCTTCGAGGGAAACACTTTCTGTGAAATGCCTCCCCAGTTGATGCTTCACGGTTGACTAATTGCCAGGATAATCGGTTCTAACCATTTACCTTCTGAAAGCATCACTCTTGACTTGATCATTTAATTCTCAAAATGCATTTGACTGACGGGAATGTGTACTATTTTACTTGCAAAGCTGATTGCAAATTATTTTCTGATTGCGAATTTATTTTGTTTTTGACAAAATGTTTCCCACTAATTGCTAAAATAATCTTGTAGGAATGTGCCATTGAACATCTCATTTATTAACCCACTGTAGTTTCTTCCTAATCCCTGTTTTCATATTTTTAGTTATTTTAAACACCTATTTACAGGATCATTAATCCTCATCAATATTGTCTGGAACCCTCAAGCAGCTACCTGAGCTGTTTCTGTGAAAGAAAACCACGCAGTCAGTGAAACTCAGCACTAAACTCTCTGCCCCATTCCCCAGCCTTTCTTCTGGGAGATGAGGGGCAAAGAGAAAAGCCCTGATGATAGGCAATGGAAAGCAATAGAAGTGAATCTTGTTGGCCAATAGAGAAATACACATTCTTCATTTGCCTCTGGTCAGCCAGATAATTAAAATTTTCCGGGCGCTGCAGCTCACGCCTGTAATCCCAACACTTTGGGAGGCCGAGGCAGGCAGATCATAAGGTCAGGAGATCAGGACCATCCTGACTAACCCAGTGAAACTCTGACTCTACTGAAAATACAAAAAAATTAGCCAGGCGAGGTGGCGGGCGCCTATAGTCCCAGCTACTTGGGAGGTTAAGGCAGGAGAATGGCATGAACCCAGGAGGTGCAGGATGCAGTGAGCTAAGATCGCGCCACTGCACTCCAGCCTGGGCGACAGAGTGAGACTCTGTCTCAAAATAAATAAATAAATCAATAAACAAACAAACAAATAAAATAAATAAAAATTCCAGATTCTCTTCTTCAAACAGCCACCGGTAGACAGAACAGTAAGACACTGTTTAGAAAATATTCACAGCCTGGGAAACACAGCAGGACCCCATCTCTACAAAAAATACAAATATTAGCCACACATGGTAGTGTGCGCCTGGGGTCCCAGCTACATGGGAGGTTGACGCAGCAGGATTGCCTGAGCCCAGGGGTTCAAGGTTATGTACAAGCTGTGACTGTGCCACTGCACTCCAGCCTGGGTAACAGAGTGAGATCCTGTTGAAAGACAGAAGAAAGGAGAGAAAGAGGACAGAAAGAGAGAAAGAGGAAAGAAGGAAGGAAGGAAGGAAGGAAGGAAGGAAGGAAGGAAGGAAGGAAGGAAGGAAGGAAGGAAGGAAGGAAGGAAGGAAGGAAGGAAGGAAGGAAGGAGAAAGAAAGAAAGAAAGAAAGAAAGAAAGAAAGAAAGAAAGAAAGAAAGAAAGAAAGAAAGAAAGAGAAAGAAAGAGAGAGAGAGAGAGAGAGAAAGAAAGAAAGAAAGAAAGAAAGAAAGAAAGAAAGAGAAAGAAAGAAAGAAAGAAAGAAAGAAAGAAAGAAAGAAAGAAAGAAAGAAAGAAAGAAAGAAAGAAAGAGGGAGGGAGGGAGGGAGGAAGGGAAAGGAGGGAGAGAGTGAAGGAGGGAGAGAGGGAGGGAGGGAGGGAAGGAAGGAAGGAAGGAAGGAAGGAAGGAAGGAAGGAAGGAAGGAAGGAAGGAAGGAAGGAGGGAAGGAAGGAAGGAAAATATTCATTAAATTTCAACAATATTCTCATCTAGACAGCATGCTTTAAAGATATTTTGACCTAACATTAAGCAGGAAGAAGATAAATTTGGACTTATGAGACCAGAAAGCATGAGTGACAACAGTGCCTGTTTCACTTTTGGCTGACAAAAGTGAACCTGTTACAGTTCACACATCATACAAGTGAGGAAACTGAGGCACGGAGCAATTGAGTTAGAACTGGGATTGGTGGAGAGAAGCCCACTGCAGTGCTGTTATTTGGATTCAGCCTCTATCCTCAAGGTTTTCTTTGGATTATTGTGCATTTGAGATGGAAGGAACTAGTATTGCACATACATTTCATTTTTCTAGGAGCTCATGCCCAATTACAGAAAATAATTGACTTTCCCTAAATGCCCACAGTGGAAATGACAACATTTTATTTCTTTAAATGCTGCTGAGGGTTAAAGCACATCATGCTGGAACCCAAAGACCAATCTTGTAGGCTCTCTTTTATGAACAGATTATGACAAATGTCACTCTATGCCAAGCACCAGAGAACCTTTTCAAACACTGCCTGTCTTCAACTCAAAGCTCAGCAGAGAGAAGGCACTCAGATTTTTGGTTGAATAAATGACTGCATGACAATTTCTCTGGGCTTTGTTATGAGGCAGTAATTCTCAAGAAAGGACTTTAATCTGACTCTAATTTTTCCAGCTCTGCTTGGCCAAAGTTCATGTCAAGTTGACCTTAATTCATCCACCTTCTTGGATATGCTTCAAGCTCAGCTACATTAATCCTTCTTTCCTGGTGGGCTCCTGCACTCATTGCAAACCCCTTTTTCTGGATCTGGCAGGGAATTGCCTATAATTACCCTTAATGTACTCCTGGAGCAAAGATATGCACGTTAAGAGCCAAAATAGAAGGTTAACTACAAACTGTGCAGTAATGCAATTACCTCTCAATTATCCCTTTCAACACTTAGGGAATGAATAGGAGACATTAAGCCCAAACTTGCAGTAGAGTCCCTGGTTATTGGAGGCACAGTGGAGTTAGGGAGAGGCAGAAAAATAAGTAAGTCTGCTTTGGGTAGAGAATGCCAGGGAAGGCTGATGACTCCTTACTGGAATTTTTCCTGTTGATATTGGAATTTCTTTCCAATTCTTCTGATTGCTGTACTCTGCAGAAGGTGGGCTGGATTAGTGAGCATCCCATGTCTATTTGATTAAGACCTTCTATTTATCCCACCCATTTTCAGAGGGTCCTGCAAAACAAGAGAGACCGGGAAAAGGTGTTTAATCAAAGCAGACTAATTGTGAAGCCAAGAGGAAAGATCACAGTGCAAAGACAGATGGAGCAAGCACTTAGAACTAATTCCACCTAAGCCGGGCGTGGTGGCTCACGCCTGTAATCCCAGCACTTTGAGAGGCCAAGGCCGGCAGACGGTGGTCAGGAGTTCGAGACCAGCCTGACCAACATGGTGAAACCCTGTCTCTACTAAAAAAAATTGGCCAGGCGTGGTGGCACGTGCCTGTAATCCCAGCTGCTCAGGGGGATGAGGCAGGAGAACCGCTTGAACCTAGAAGTTGGAGGTTGCTGTAAGCCAAGATTGCACCACTACACTCCAGCCTGGTGACAGAGCGAGATTCTGTCTCAAAAAAAAAGAACTAAGCCCATCCAGGGAATGCTGGCATTCCGCTTGGACCAGTGAATGATACAGGGCCTTGAAGATGACTCAAAGGGACAATAAGAGTCAGGGAGTTGAGGCCATCTGTGTGCCAGCTTCACAACCATTCATTCACATCCACTGATGCCGCACATGAGGTCACTCTTATCAAGCAGGACTTTATCAGTTGCTGCGAACAAACCGGTATCCAAGACTTCACCTTCACTTCTTCAATTCCTTCTTGTTCTTTTTCATCCAATTAGCAGACTGCTTTTAATCTAAATTATATCTTTTGTGATCACGTTGGTTGATGTGATTATCTATTGCTGTGTGACAAACCACCCCAAAACTTAGGGGCTTCCAACACCAACTCTTTAGTTTATCTCATGGCTCTGAGGATTGACTGGGAGCAGAGTTGGTTGCACCTCTCTCAAAGTGTCTCATGTAATTGCAGTCAGAAGGCAGCTGGGAGTGCGGTCATCCATAAGCTGTCCTGAGCATCATATCTAAGGTGATCTGTCCACATGGCTATTGATTGGGAGCTCAGCCTGGACTGTGGACCAGGGTACCTATATGTGACCTCTCCATTAGCTTGGGCTTATCCCAGCCTGGCAGCTGGGTTCTGAGAGGCAGTGTTCCAAAATAAACATTCCAAGAGACCCAGGCAAAAGCCACACCATTTGACCTAGTCACAGAAATCCCAAAACATTGCTTTTGCCACATTCTATTGGTCCAACAAGTCACTAAAGCCAGCCCAGATTCAAGAGGAGGATAATTACACTCTAGCTCTTGTGGTAAGGAGCACCATGTGTGTATAGAGAAGGAAAGACTTGGTGGTGGCAATCTTCAGCCATAGGACAATCCAAAATCCTGTGCCTTTAACACAATGGAAGTTGATTTCTCATGTAAAATTTGTCCAGTGGGGGAAAGCTCTGGGCAGGTTTTTATGAGCTCTGCTTCACAAAGTCCCCAAGGATCTTGAATCCTCGTATTAAGTTGGTGCAAAAGTAATTGCTGTTTTTGCCATTAAAAGTAACAGCAAAAAAACTGCAGTTACTTTTGCACCAACCTAACAGTTCAACCCATCTCTAGGGCATGACCCTCATACTGAAGGTCATAGACAGCAGCACCTGCATGCCAAGCAGAAAGATGGAGAAGGAGGTAAAGAAAAGAAAGAGTCAAGATCTAATGCCAGTTTCTGTTACAGCAAGTTCCTATAATCTGTCATGCAATATTCATGCTTGCATCCCATTGGCCAGAACCTAGTCACATGGTCAGACCCAGTTGCAAGGGAAGCTGGGAAAAATTAACCTTTATTCTGAGCCACGAAGTTCCAGGTAAAAGTTTCAGGGGCTTGTGTTCTAAAGGAAGCAAGAAATGTTGACTGTAATGGGTCCATTAGCCCTCTTTGGATACCCCTAAGTAATCATGAAAACCATACATTTGATATTTCCCCTAATATTCTGATACAGTTCCTGGAGGGAGCTCCTCCCACTTCCTTGAGAATCTCTGCCCCTCCGGTATCCCTATCCAAGACGTTTTGGTCGAACTTAACTACCCATACTTTCTATTAAGAAAGTAATAGGCATTTTGCGTTTCCAACCATAAAATTATATTGTAACATTTAATGTGCCTTTCAACTGTTTCTTCCCTCTCAGATATTCTTATGAACCTGGCCACTACTTCCAATACACACACGGTGCTAATTGAAAGGCATTCCTTTAGGCCAAATATAGCAACAGATTTCCATCTGACTGCTAACTCAGATGGGAAGTGGCTGCCTGGGTGGTGAGACTACTGCATCTGGACTCAAAGGAAGGCCTTGGGTTCCTGGGTAACATCCAGTTGCTTCCACTGGAAGAGACTGTGTATGATGAACCATCATTGATGGGGCTGGGGCCATAACATTCTACTTCACAACTGTTCCTCCCTGTCCCGTATCAACCCAAGTGTACCAAGTCCTACTGATATTGTGCATTCAACTTCTGACCAGTTCCTTTGGGGTCAGCCCTACAGCCAAGTCAGGTTCCCAGATTCCCAGCCCATACCCTGCCTGATTTCCAAGCTTCTTCCTCTTCATTTCCTCCTAAGAAGCTGAGTTCCCAACATGCCTTGCAATGCAGTACCCAGGAGGAATGGTCCCTAAGGGCTAGGTTTTATGAAAATAATGATTCAAATAGAAATCCTGGCCAGGCACAGTGGCTCACGCCTGTAACCCCAACACTTTGGGAGGCCTAGGCAGGTGGATCACCTGAGGTCAGGAGTTCAAGAGCAGCCTGGCCAAAATGGCAAAACCCCGTCTCTACTAAAAATACAAAAATTATCTGGGTGTGGTGGTATACGCTTGTAGTCCCAGCTACTCAGGAGGTGAGACTGAGGCACAAGAATCACTTGAACCCGGGAGGCAGGGGTTGCAGTGAGCCAAGATCATGCCACCGCCTGGGCAACAGAGCAAAACTCTGTCTCAAAAAAAATAATAGAAATCCTGAAAAGAGTTATCAGTGCAACTGAGACTTCTCAACTCCCATTAGAGGGGAAGGCAGATTATGGGTGGGGAGTAAATTGATTACCTAAAGAGATCAGAAATTGACAGACAGGGAGTATGACTGGATCCAAAGGAGGATGCTAGAGAAGTTATATCAATTGTCAGAGGCCGCAAATAGAAGACAAAAGCTGTAAGTTAGAAGCCAGGTAAGCTCCAGACTGATGGGAAGTGAGGAGCAAAGGTGGGAGTTGACACTAGGTGACCATTCCTGATGTGGACAGGACCAGGGCATCTGAAATGCCCTCCCCTGTGGCACTGAGCATGGGACAAGGGGATGTTCACCCTTGTCAAAGGGCAGGGATCAGGACAAGCTCTGTATTCCACCAGGGCCTGACTGGGAAGGGGAAGAGAAGAGTTTATTCCAAATGAGCCTCCACTAACTTTGAAGAGCGGAGACAGCCGGCAGCCACGTTCCCACTTGAGATGGAAAGCTGCCCGGGCGGCATCGAGCGCTTTTTCCAAGTGCAGCCCCGGGAAGCCACGGCTGCGGCTGTAACAAAGCCAGCCATACCCCCAGATAAGCCTTTTATAAGGCCGGTTGCTCCATTTTTGTTTCACATAATTTATTGCTCAGTACATATCGATAATACAATTGTCAGCCCAGCAGACATGCTCCATTTTAATAGTTCGCATGAGATACATTATTGATCCTATGCCACTAAATAAAAAACTCGTTTGTCAGGGGAACACGAAATGGCTTTTAATGGACACAGCCAAACACCTGCTACTAGTTAGGGAAGAAAAATAACCATCCTGCCACAAGGACGTTTGGAAGCTGCCCCAAAATGCTTTGGTTTAGGGATTAGCAGGTCTCTTGGAAAACAGGGTGTGCCTGATCCAAATATCCCAAGGCTGAGATTCTCATTGATGGTAGAAAAAGCTGACATTGGCCAGAGATCTACTGTGTGCCAGGCATTTTTATTTTCTATAATTTTTTTTTTGAGATGGAGTCTCACTCTGTCACCCAAGCTGGAGTGCAGAGGCATGATCTCAGTTCACTGCAGCCTCCACCTCCTGGGTTCAGGTGATTCTCATGCCTCAGCCTCCTGAGTAGTTGGGACCACAGGTACATGTCACCACACCTGGCTAATTTTTGTATTTTTTAGTAGAGATAGGTTTTCATCATGTTGGCCAGGCTGGTCTTGAACTCCTGACCTGAGGTGATCTGCCCACCTCAGTCTCCCGAAGTGCTGGGATTACAGGTGTGAGCCACTGTGCCTGGCCAGGATTTCTACTGGAATCATTATTTCCATAAGACATAGGCTAGGGAGGGGAAGTGAGGAAGGAAGGAAGGAAGGAAGGAAGGAAGGAAGGAAGGAAGGAAGGAAGGAAGGAAGGAAGGAAGGAAGGAGGGAAGGAAACGTCCATGACCTCAAAAGCTTCTTAGTGGTTCTGTGTTAATTCCTCCCTCATGTTCCCTTCTTTACCCAGGCAACCATTGATGTGCTTTCTGTCCCTACCAGTTAGTTTTGCATCTTCTAAGCTTCACATCAACAGAATTATACAATGTGTATTCCTTTTTGTATGACTTCTTTCACTTAGCATGATTATCTTGAGATTCATCCATGTTGGTGCAGAAACTTCCAACATTTCCTTCCTCTTTCTTGCTGAATACTAGTCTAATGAATGGTACTATGGTCTGAATGTTCATGTCCCACCAAATTAATGTGTTGTAACCTAACTCCAAGGTGATGGCATTAGGAGGTGGGAACTTTGGGAGGTGATTAGGTCATGGGGGCTCCACCCTCAGGAATGGAATCAGTGCCCTTATAAAAGTACTAGAGGGAGCCTGCTCACCCCTTCCACCCCTTTCACCATGTGAGGACACATAGAAAGTAGCATATGTGAGGAACAGGCCTTCACCAGACACCAAATCTGCTGGCACCCTGACCTTGGACTTTCCAGCCTCCAAAACCATGAACAATAAATACGTTTAGAAATGACCTAGTCTAAGTAAATAGAAATAGTAAATACCTAAGGTATTTTATTATAACAACTCAAAAGACCAGGACGAGTGGTTCTACCAGGATGCCAGTAGACACTGTAGACAGTGGAAGATAGGAGGGGACCAACTGAGGCATGCTGGGTCAGAGAAGTTGACTTTCAAGTCACCCCATCTCATGGAAATATTCAGGAATATGCATGAACTGTCATTGCTTTGTATCCTTTTTTTTTTTATCAGCTGAGCAGGCAGGCACTTGGCCAGAGTCATCAAAATTTGAGCGGAGCAGAGAGGGAAGGTGGCCAAAATGATACTAAGAACTCTCTGAGCCCTTCTAGCAGAGGCAAGTTTCTTGTGCCTTGAAGAGTCTTCATGCCACACAGATGAAATCAGCAGCAGCTGCACCTGCCCGTGAGGGCTGAAGGCTTAGGAAGCTCAGACCTCCATCTGGAAGCTTGTTATGTTGTCTCCTGCTTTGCATAACTATCTCCATAAGCCCCTATCTTTTTTGTCATTAAAGAAATTGTACATGTGGCCAGGCTCGGTGGCTCATGCCTGTAATAGCACTTTGGGAGGCCAAGGTGGGAGGATTGCTTGAGCCCAGGAGTTTGAGACCAGCCTGAGCGACATGGTGAAACCCATGTCGCTACCTATATATATATAGGTGTATATATACATTTTTTATATATTTGTGTATATATATACCAATATATATATAGGTGTGTGTATATATATATAATTTTTTTTTGTGTATATATATATACACACAAATTATTATATATAGTTTTGTGTATATATATATACAAAAATTAGCCAGGCATGCTGGCACATGCCTGTAGTCCCAGCTACTTGGGAGACTGAAGTGGGAGGGTTGCTTGAACCCAGGAGGCAGAGGCCGCAGTAAGCAACGATTGCACCACTGCACTCCAACCTGGGCAACAGAGTGAGACCCTGTCCCCACCAGAAAGAAAATGTTGAACACAAAATTTGAACCAAAGTGTGTCTGACACTAAACCTGCAACTCTCATGCGTCCCTTAAAAAAAAAAAAACTTGAGTGAGTGAGTGAATGTGTATATAGGTGAAAGGGAGTTTATATTAGACTGTTCTCACACTGCTGATAAAGACGTACCCAAGACTGGGTAATTTATAAACAAAAAGATGTTTGATGGAGTCACAGTTCCACGTGGCTGGGGAGGCCTCACAATTATGGTGGAAGGCAAAGAAGCAGCAAAGATACGCCATACATGGCAGCAGACAAGACGGCTTATGCAGGGTAACTCCCATTTATAAAACCATCAGATCTCGCGAGACTTATTCACTCTCACAATAACAGCATGGAAAAGACCAGTCCCCATGATTCAATTACCTCCCACCTGGCCCTTCCCACAATATGTGGGAATTATGGGAGCTACAGTTCAAGTTAAGATTTGGGGCTGGGCAGGTAGCTCACGCCTGTAATCCCAGCACTTTAGAGAGGCCGAGATGGGTAGATCACTTGAGGTCAGGAGTTCGAGACCAGCCTGGCCAACATGGTGAAGCCCCATCTCTACTAAAATACAAAAATTAGCTGGGCATGGTGGCAGGTGCCTGTAATCCCAGCTACTCAGGAGGCTGAAGCAGGAGAATCACTTGAACCCAGGAGGAAGAGGTTGCAGTGAGCCGAGATCATGCCACTGCACTCCATCCTGGGCAACAGAGTGAGAAAAAAAAAAAAAGATAAGACTTGGGTGGGGACACAGCCAGATCATATCAGGATTTTTATCTCACAGTTCTTCACAAAATGGCCCTTCTCATTGCCTCTTTAGAATTGTGGGGTAAACGCTTCCTGTGGCAACGCAAGGAGACATGAGCGTGAGACCAATCTGGGGCACAAATGGTGCTGGTTCAGACCAGGTAGACCAGATGCCTGGCACGAGGTCACAGCCAAGCAAGGTCCAAACCTCCTTGGATGAGATATATAAGCAGCTTTTATATGCACTGCATGCACAGTCCAAGGACAAGCCCTGGTGAAGAAGGCACCTACCTCCTTTATTAAGTCATTTAAAGTGTAATTACATTCAGCATGTAACCAGGGAGAAGGAAGCGCTGCCCTTCCATGTGATTCTGGGCCCTTGACAGTGATGAAATGTTCAACCTGCAAGCAATTACTTAAATAGTCAGCACTTTGCACGCATGACTGGATCAGGACTGTAATCAGAATCACAGCAACATGAAATTTTGGAATCAGGGGGACTTTAGAGACCGTGTCATTCAACCCCTTGATTTTTACAGACAAGGAAATGGAAGCCCAGAGGAGTTCTCGTCTTTTCCTAAGGGAGAGAATGCAGTGCCTCTAATTCCTGGCACTGTATAATTTTATAGAACAGAGCTTGGAGAGCTGACTTTCTGCTGCAGGGTCACTGTTTGACCTTATGCAATCATCTTATAATTGAACGCAAACATAGATTTGCCACATAGATGTCCACACCATGAGTTACACAGCCATGATTCTATACTTCAGAATTTATAAAATACCTCAAGGATGATGTCTATAACCATGAGACCACTGAATGCTTAATTTTTACAAAATCTTAGCTACCTGGAGTATGTAACAAAATATAAACTGTTCATATGCCTTTATGTTTCACAGAAACTTACGTCTTCATATCATAATAAATTATTCCTTTCCATTTCTCTATATTTCTGTTCTCATGACTTCTGGCTCACATGCATTGGGGAGGATGCTGGTTGAAATTCAGTAGACATAACCATGACAAAGAAGAACAGGACAGCCAAGTACAGTGGTTCATGCCTATAATCCCAGCATTTTGGGAGGCTGAGGAGGGAGGATCACATGAAGCCAGGAGTTCAAGACCAGCCTGGGCAACAAAATGAGATTCCACCTCTACAAAAATTAGAAATTAAAAAAATTAGCCTACCATGGTGGCATGCATCTGTAGTCTGAGCTATTCAGGAGACTGAGACAAGAGGATCTCTTGTGCCCAGGAGGCTGAGGCCATAGTGAGCTATCTATGATCGTGCCACTACACTCCAGCCTGGGTGACAGAATGAGACTCCATCTGAAAAAGAATTTTAAAAAGAAGAAGAGGAAAAAGAAGGCTCATCATTTATCAATGATTCTTAGCTCATAAACACACAAAATTTTCCTGGGATAGGGTCGTATGTTATGTTCAAAAATAGACCTGTAGACTTAATTAAATTAATCAAGACAAGAAGACTGATTTATTTCAGCAGATGTGCATCAGCTCTGCCAAAATGTTTTTTTCAAATAGTAATACACTGTTATTCAGAGTGTGGTCAAATTGACATGCTCATATCCTGCTAATGAAGGTATAAGTTGGGAGTTGGGTGTTGGTGGTGAGCACCTGTAGTCTCAGCTACTCAGGAGGCTGAGGCAGGAGGATTGCTTGTGCCCAGGAGTTCAAGACCAGGCTGAGCAACATAGCAAGACCCTATCTCTACAAAAAATAAAAAAATATAACTGAGTGTGGTGGCACATGCCTGTAATCCCAGCTACTCAGGAGGCTGAGGCGGGAGGATTGCTTAAGCCCAGGAGTTCAAGACCAGGCTGGGCAACAGAGCAAGACCCTATCTCTAAGAAAACATTAAAAATTTTAGCTGAGTGTGGTGGTGCACACCTGTAGTCCCAGCTACTCAGGAGGCTGGGGCAGGAGGATTGCTTAAGCCCAGGAGTTCAAGAACAGGATGGGAAATATAACAAGATCATATCTCAAAAATAATAATAAAATAAAAATAAATTTTAAAAAGAAAGGGTACATTGGCAAGCCTACAACAATATACTATTCCTGGAGTAGGCTCCATCAAGGAAGACCTGTTGGAAGAGGTGGACTTCAATCCATGACTCAAAGAAGATGAAGGAGATGCAACTGTAGTCCCAGCTGACTCAGAAGGCTGAGATAGTAGGATCTCTTGAGCCTAGGAGTTGGAGGCTGCAGTCAGCTATGATCACACCACTGCACTCCAGCCTAGGTGACAGAGCCAGTCTAGGCACTCAATCTAGCTGACAGAGCCAGACTCCTTCTCTTAAAAAAAAAAGAATGTGGTAGCAGAACAATGACTTCCGAAGATGCCCGTGTCCTAATGCCTCGAACCTGTGAGTGTTACCTTCAGTGGAAAAAGGCGCCACAGATGTGATTAGCTCTGGATTGTACAGATGGGCACAGTGTGAACATCAGCGTCCTTCATTTATGGAAAGGGAAGGCAGAAAGTCTGAGTCAGATGGAGATGTAAAGCTGCTGAACCGCTCTCACTTGAAGGAGAGAGGGAGGACCACAGTCAAAATGGAGGGAGGTAGAGGCCTTTAGCAAAAAGAGATTGCTCGATTCCCCTCCCTCCAACTTCAGAGTCAGCAGTACAGCAGCTTCGCATCTCCATCTGACTCAGACTTTTTGCCTCCCTCTTCCATCATTGAAGGACCCTGATGTTCACACTGGGCCCATCTGTACAATCCAGAGCTAATCACATCTGTGAAGCGTCTTCCACTGATGGTAACACTCACAGGTTCGAGGCATTAGGACATGGGTGTCTTTGGAAGTCATTGTTCTGCTACCACATTCTTTTTTTTTAAGAGAAAGAGTCTGGTTCTGTCAGCTAGATTGAGTGCCTAGACTGGCTCTGTCACTTAGGCTGGAGTGCAGTGATGTGATCACAGCTGACTGCAGCCTCCAACTCCTAGGCTCAAGAGATCCTACTATCTCAGCCTTCTGAGTAGCTGGGACTACAGGTGCATGCCACCCTGCCTGGCTAATTTTTTAATTTTTTTAGAGACGGGGGCATCTCATTATGTTGCTTAGGTTGTCACCACAATACATAATCAACCATGTCTCCATTTCTTCATCTGTCCCATGAGTTTGGTAATATGGTATCTACTTCATAGGGTTGTCATGAGGATAAAATGACGTAGTACTTCTCAAGTGCTTAGAACAGTGCCTGGCACATGGTAAAAACTCATAATTGTGGCTACTTCTATGGGCCCATCTAAAAAGCCAGGTAGAATTCCTTCCTCCACCCCTGGATTTCTTGGGATAGTCGTTTTCCAATATTCCTGGTAGTAAGTCACAATCAAAAACACACTTGAGGCAAGGCATGGTGGCTCATGCTTGTAATCTCAGCACTTTGGGAGGCTGAGGCTGGCAGATCACTTGGGGTCAGGAGTTTGAGACCAGCCTGGACAACGTAGACCCCTGTCTCTACTAAAAATACAGAAATTACCTGGGCATGGTGGCCAGTGCCTGTAATCCCAACTACTCGGGAGGCTGAGGCAGGAGAATCGCTTGAACCAGGGAGGCGGATGTTGCAGTGAGCTGAGACGGCACCACTGCACTCCAGCCTGGGTGATAGAGCGGGACTTCATCTAAAACACACACACACACACACACATACACACACACGACAGCATGATCCAGTACACCCAGTGATTTATACATTTATATAACTAAAATAAATGTTGCACAAGTAAAACTTAACTCCAATCTGTGTAATGCATTTTGATATATTTCTTTTTATTCTATTTCTTTCTTTCTTTTTTTTTTTTTTTTTTTTTGAAATGGAGTCTTGCTCAGTTGCCCAGGTTCTAGTGCAGTGGTGCGATCTCAGCTCACAGCAGCCTCTGCCTCCCAGGTTCAAGCAATTCTCCTGCCTCAGCCTCCCAAGTACCTGGGATTACAGGTGCCCGCCACCGCACCTGGCTAATTTTTGTATTTTTAGTAGAGATGGGGTTTCACCATGTTGCCCAGGCTGGTCTCAAACTCCTGACCTCAGATGATTCACCTGCCTCGGCCTCCCAAAGTGCTGGTATTACAGGTGTGAACCACGGCACTCGGCCCTCTATTTCAATTTTTTAATGCAATGAAATAAGCCAATGGTGGTTGAGTTAAAACTTAAACCCTGACATCCAAATTCAACTTCTTTTCTTTTTTTCTCTGCTTGATGCAATCAACAATCGAAAAACGTTACGCCAGACAGCAGAGACCTTGCAATTCACCCAATCGGCCCTGTTTCACTGAGAGGAGTGTGATCAACTGAAAGAAGGAAAGGAGGAGACACTTCGGGAAGCCAAGGTCAGCACATCATCTGAGGCTGGGAGTCCAAGACCAGCCTGGCCAACAACATAAAACACCGTCTCTACTAAAAACACAAAAAAATTAGCCAGGCATGGTGGCGTGCACTTGTAATCCCAGCTACTTGGGAGGCCGAGGCAGGAGAATCGCTTGAACCTGGGAGGCAGAGGTTGCAGTGAGCTGACATCATGCCACTGCACTCCAGCCTGGGTGACAGAGTGAGACCTTGTCTCAAAAAAAAAAGAAAAAGAAAGAAAGAAAGGAGGAGAAAATAGGAGCTGTAACTCCTGCTGCAGAATTCTGCCTTTGTATGTCAGCACTCAAATTTTTTTGATCATTGAGTAGCCTTAAGGACTCTGACAAGCTTTAATTTGTAAACCTTCTTGTATTAATGATGCAGAGCATCTAATTGCCCTGTTCTCCTTATTCACACCATCTGAGTATGGTGAAGATGCCCCTGGCTCATTGGCATCCACAAGGTTCCCGTGACAACTTCTCTTGTCCACGCATAACCAAATGTAGAGAGACTGTCATTCAATTTGACAAACCGACAAGACAGGGCTGTCAATCTCTCAGACGGGTGAGGAACTACAGTGACTGACACAATCTAAGGGTCAGTATGAATCTGATCGTGACTGTGCTCAGCTACTGACAGCTGAGAAAGCTCTCCTCCGATACTTCAAAGCCTACACATTTTTCACCTCAAGTGGCCTGAGAAATATGGGAAGGTAACTGACACGCATATGTATTTCACTCGGATGTGACAGGCCCAGCAGACGCTTTTGAAGAGTCTTCCTGCTACCACTGATCAGGTGGCCAGAGGTATCACCACTGAAGCTTGCTTCTGGCTCCCCGGTGGCTTGAGGAAATCCGTGACCTGCCCTGAGTCACAGACGCATGGGATGATACATCTAAGAGGGCCCTTAGATACCCTTTAACCCAACTCCAGAAAGGAAAAGTAACACTCAAGAATATTCAAGAGTAGAGGCTACAGGGTGAAAGACACACTTAACAATAATCCCAAATTATTTTTTTTTTATTTTTATTTTTTGAGACAGAGTCTCGCTGTCACCCAAGCAGTAGTGCAGAGGTGGGATCTCGGCTCACTGCAACCTCTGCCTGTAGCTGGGATTACAGGCATGCACCACCATGCTCGGCTAATTTTAGTATATTTAGTAGACATGGGCTGTCACCATGTTGGCCAGGCTGGTCTTGAACTCCTGATCTCAAGTGATCCACCCGCCTTGGCTTCCCAAAGTGCTGAGATTACAGGCGTGAGCCACTGCACCCGGCCCTGGATTATTGTTTCATTTCATAATCCTAATCATTTTCAGTTGCATCATGTCAACATTGGTAGTTCTTGACTCTGGCCATGCACAAGAGTCCCCTGAGCTTTTAAGAAGTTTCCAAGCCTGGGTCCATCACCTGGAGATGCTGAGGTGGTCTGGGGTGGGGTAGGGAATTCAATATTGTCTTAATAGCTCCTAGTGAATTAAGTAGTATGGGCAAGGTTAAGAAGTCCCCATAGGCCAAGTGCAGTGGATAACTCTTAGAATCCCAGCACTTTGGGAGGCCAAGGCAGGTGGATCACTTGAGCCCAGGAGTTCGAGAGCAGCCTGAGCAACATGGTGAAACCCCATCTCTACAAAAAAAAAAAAAATATATATATATATATATATATATACACACACAAAAAAAATTAGCCAGGCGTGGTAGCACACACCTGTAGTCCCAGCTACTCAGGAGGCTGAGGTGGGAGGATCACCTGAGCCCAGAGAGGTTGAAGCTGCAGTGAACCATGATTGCACCACTGCATTCCAGCCTGGGCGACCAAGCGAGACCTTGTCTCAAAAAAAAAAAAGTCCCTGGAGTATGACAGAATAGGTCCCAATCCAGATGCCATCATTTACTTCCTGGGTACTGTTGGGTACATTACTTAATTTTTCTGGGTCTCCATTTCCTCATCTGTAAAATTGGGACTGGTTATAATAATATCGACCTTGTAGGATTCTTAGAGGCTTAAATGAGTTATTAGACAGAAGGCTTTTACTATATTGCCTGATACAGAGTACGTGATGAATACATGTTACTATTTCTGTTATTTAAGGACCTGCAATATTTATAAAGGCTCAAAGAGGAGATTTGATGAAATCACGTAGCACTGAGCTTCCCCTCAGAAGGTGACTCTAGGTCCTTTTTTTTTCTAATATGGGGTGTGAGAGAGAGAAGTAAAAAAATAACTCTGATGTTTTGAGTCTAAGCAACTGCAAGAATGCTTTATTCTACTGCATTTTGGCTTGTTGTTTAATCCTTGCAACATCTCCATTATATGGATTTTAAAAACTGAGGCTCAGAGAAGTTCAGTCATCTGCCCAAGATCAGAAGATCCAGGGAAATAGCCAATTCAAGAGTCTAATTCCCACATTCATGCTTTCTTCCCTCTCTCTTGTATTGAGTCCCCAGAAGAATTTGAGTATGATTTTTTTTTTTTTTTTGAGACAGAGTTTCACCCTTGTTACCCAGGCTGGAGTACAATGGCACGATCTCAGCTCACTACAACCTCCACCTCCCAGGTTCCAGCAATTCTCCTGCCTCAGCCTCCCAAGTAGCTGAGATTACAGGCACCTGCCACCATGCTTGGCTAATTTTTTGTATTTTTAGTAGAGATGGGGTTTCACCATGTTAGTCAGGCTGGTCTCGAACCCCCTGACCTCAAGTGATCCACCCACCTCAGCCTCCCAAAGTGCTGGGATTACAGGCGTGAGCCACCGCGCCTGGCCTGTGTATGATCTTAAAGGAAGTAATGAATATGGATGACAGGTGATAAAAGAGCGAGAACGCCACATGGCTGGGAGTTATAGATGTGAGAAGGTGACTCTAGGTCCTTTGGGCCTGAAAAGTCTATGATTATGTTAAGGAGATGTTGCTGTACCAGAACAACATGCAGGCTGGCCTGGCTAGAATAGAGGGGCCTCACGCATGCAGGGCCCCAGTGCTAGCACACAAGGAGTCTGTATGGTACGCAGTAAAGAAACAAATGTGTATCTCCATTGAAAACCCTTATGAATCCTGTTTAAGTGTGTTGTCTTAAGTGATGCAAACTGCAAAGCCACAATATGAGAGACTATACAGCATGCAGGTTCCATTTTCTTGAACAAATAAGTTACAAGAAGAACAAAAAGAAGGTGGAGAAATTGTAGAAAAAAATACCAAATGTTATGTGTGGACTTTGCGTTTTGTAATGCATGGATATCCTGATTCAAACAAACTAAAACACACACACATACACACACACACACACACATATACACACAAAAACACACACACTGAAGAAATAATCTGGGAAAGGCCAGGCATGTTGGCTCACATCTGTAATCCCAATACTTTGGGAGGTCGAGGAGGGCATGTCACCTGAGGTTAGGGATTCAAGACCAGCCTGGCCAACTGGAGAAACCTCATCTTTACCAAAAATATAAAAAATTAGCTGTGCATGCTGGCGCAAGCCTGTAATCCCAGCTACTCGGGAGGCTGAGGCAGGAGAATCACTTGAACCTGGAGGCAGAGGTTGCAGTGAGTCGAAATCACACCACTGCACTCCAGCCTGGGCAACCAGAGCAAAACTCTGCCTCAAAAAAAAAAAAAAGTAAGAGAAATAATCTGGGAAATGGGGATGCTTGCTAACTGGCTGTTTGATGAACTAATAAATTCTTTCTTTGAGTACACTGTAGACTAATAAGCAGATATAAGAAGATAAGTCATATATCTGAATTATAAATTATAAGACAAAAAAGGTAAGGAGTAATAAGCTTTCCAAGAAGAAACATATTAAAATGCTGCGATGGTTCTGAAGAGGGAGTTGGTGTCAGTGCAAGGAATTAGGAGGCTCAAGTTTGCTGAGGGGCTACTGAGCAGAGTGAGCCAGGCCCCGCCCCAAGGCCTTTTATAATCAGCACTGGCTTTCAAACTGTGATTGGCCAAATCCTAGGGCTTCTTGGAACCCTGCCCAGGGTTACCTTGATGGGGCAGAGGTACACATATTGGAGAGTTAGTTGAATGGTACGATGCCTTCTTTAAGTAGAACAGATCAGCTTTTTAAGCGTCCAGGGAAGATTTCAGCTGGAGAAAGTATAACTGAAAAGAACCTTGAAAACTCCTAATCTATGGCTTTCCCGGTCCTCTCCCCTCAGTGAACTGTCTTTACTCTTTCAGACAGTCAATTGTACCAGTAAGGACTTTAGCTGAAAGTAGAAGAAATTCTGCTTTTTTGTGAACTGAGCACAGATACCAGTGCCCAACCGCAGCTGAGTCAAAATCCTGACTTAAGTGACACAAAACACATAAAACTAGAGTTGTGCCATCTCCTTTGCCTTGTTAAAAAGGACACTGGAGCAGATAAATTTTATCACAATAAATCTCACCATTAACAAATGGCAGTCATATATCTACATGATAAACCTGATGATTATAGATTGTTTCTACTATTTATTGGACCAATGAGAAAGACGTGTTTCAGAGCCAAGAGCTGCAGCCAGATGGGTAGGAAGGAAAATCCTGCAATCTTGTCTTTAAATGGAAGAGTCCTGCTAAGGAAATGGGAATTTCCTTAAAGAAACTGTAAACAAACTGGGTAATTGATAAAGAGGTTTAATTGGCTCACAGTTTCACAGGCTGTACCCCAGAAGCATGGCTGAGGAGGCCTCAGGAAACTTTCAATCATGACGAATGGTGAAGGGGAAGCAGGCACATCTTACACGGCCTGAGCAGGAGGAAGAAAGTGGGCGTGGCGGTTCCACACACTTTTAAACAACCAGATCTCATGAGAGCTCACTCACTATCAGAAGAACAGCAAGGGGGAAATCCGCCCCCAGGATCCACTCACCTCCCACCAGGTCCCACCTCCAACATTGGGGATTACAATTCAGCATGAAATTTGGGTGGGGACACAAATCCAAACCGTATCAGCTACCTATAACGTATCCCCATTTAAAAAACCATAGCATTTTTGCTGTGTATAATGGAGACATTGTTTTGTCTCCCAAGTCCAGGCTAACAGTCCAGTATATCTAGTCTCTAGCAATATTTCTAAAGAAGAAACCAGAATAAGTGGAGGAAAAGAAAAATCAATAGTTTAATAGAAGACAATTTTCCTGGGCTGGGAAAAAAGCACGCCAGTGTGCAAATCAAAAACACTCAATGTTTTTGTTGTTGTTGTTTTGAGGTTTGTTTGTTTGTTTGCTTTCTTTTGTTGAGACGCAGTTTCACTCTTGTTGCCCGGGCTGGAGTGCAATGGTGCAATCTCAGCTACTGCAACCTCTGCTTCCAGGGTTCAAGCGATTCTCCTGCCTCAGCCTCCCAAGTAGCTGGAATTACAGGCGCCTGCCACTGTGCCTGGCTAATTTTGTATTTTTAGTAAAGATGGTGTTTCACCATGTTGGCCAGGCTGGTCTCGAACTCCTGACCTCAGGTGATCCACCCACCTCAGCCTCCCAAAGTGCTGGGATTACAGGCATGAGCCACTGCTCCCAGCCTAGACTCACTGTTTTAAGTAAATTTATAAAAAGAGACAGTAGTTATATTTGAGTGACATTTTCAATATCAAGGTTGGAGAAACTGCCACTAAGCTAGGAAAAATTAAACCATAATGACAAGTTGTAACAGAAGAACTGAAATTCAGCTAACCCTAGTTCTATAGTTCTACCAATGCAAACACAGAAGAAAATGAAGTAATGTCTGTAGTGTTTAAAGGAGACATCTGTGACCTAAGAATTCTTTGCTTAACCCAGATGCTGTTTGTGAGCCAAGGTGAAGGACAGATAGCCTGAGATAGGTTATGCCACAGAAAATCCCATGACTGATGCACTCCTCCTCAAAATCTTAACCAAAGTTTTAATCAAAACCTAGCAGATGCTGCACCAAAAAATAAGTGCTCAAGATCAGAGAAATTATAAAATCAAGCATGGACACTGTTAACTAGAGATTGTCTAAATAATTGGCATAAACTGATAATTAAAGGAATGCCCAAGTCAACAGAGACTCCTGAGATGAGTTATTGTAAAAAATGCCAATATTAATAAAAACATGCATCTTACAATGTGCGCTCCAGATTCTCCTTGCATGGCCAAGAAAGTTGAACAAAAAGAGTTAAAACACATCTTGAATTCCCCATTCCAAAAAGAAAAGTCAAAAGTTTTTGTATTAATTTTGGATTTAATAGTTATAGATATTACCCAAGCAAAGATATTTTTGAAAAATGTAAAATTAACATTTATTAAAATTAAATATTGGCTATACGTTATTGAGTCACAAGGGAAAAGCAAAGAAAGTATGGTCTATAAGGCAAAATAATGAAATGTGAATGACAGAATGCATGAAATAATGTAATTAAACATAAACATATTATAATAAATAAAAATGGGTTAAATTTCTCATTTAAAAAAGTACAGGTCCAGTTTAATTAGCATTGTGCTGAAGGTCCCCAAGTTCTTAAGAATGTGTGCATTAGCCAGACATTTATTAATAAATGTTTTGTACCTATTTAGATATCAAAAATAAAAGAGGGCTAGCTTGTACACAATATGTATAAATAACATTTATTTAAAATACTTAATAATTTAGGCCAAGTGCAGTGGTTCACACCGTAATCCCAGCACTTTGAGAGGCCAAGGCAGGCAGATCACTTGGAGGTTGAGACTAGCCTGGCCAACATGGGGAAACTCTATCTCTAGAAAAATACAAAAATTAGCTGGGCACAGTGGCAGCCACCTGTAGTCTCAGCTTCTTGGGAGGCTGAGGCAGGAGAATTGCTTGAACCCAGGAGGTGGTGGTTGCAGTGAGCAGAGATCACGCCATTACACTCCAGCCTGGGCAACAGAACAAGACTCTGTCTCAAAAACAAAAAGTATCCACCTGAGCTGTCCCCTGTTGGTGTATCAGCTGCCTGCCTCCCAGTGTGCAAATCTAGCACACAGTCCTTAAGCTATGTGTTTACCCATCTGCATGCATCTATTAAAATCAGCACATATACACCATGGAATACCATACAGCCATAAAAGGAATGAGTTCATGTCCTTTGCGGGTACACGGATGAAACTGGAAACCATCATCCTCAGCAAACTAACACAGAAACAGAAAACCAAACAGCACATGTTCTCACTTATAAGTGGGAGTTGAACAACGAGAACACATGGACACAGGGAGGGGAACATCACACACTGGGGCCTGTCGGGGGTGGGAGGAAAGGGGAGGGAGAGCATTCAGACAAATACCTAATGCATGTGGAGCTTAAAACCTAGATGATGGGCTGATGGGTGCAGCAAACCACCATGGCACCTGTGTAACAAACCTGCACATTCAGCACATGTATTCCAGAACTTAAAGTGAAATAAATAAAGTAAAATAAAAATAAATAAAAATTATAAAAATATTTAACATAAAAATTTCCCTATCTAAAATTTCTATTCTCATCCCAGGATGGGCATTTGAGGAATATATATATGTGTGTGTGTGTGTGTGTGTGTGTGTGTGTATGTGTGTGTGTGTGTATATGTGTGTGTGTATATATATGTGTGTGTGTATATATATGTGTGTGTGTATATGTGTGTGTGTGTGTGTGTATATATATATATATATTCTTCCAGCATTTTAAAAAAATGAATATTGTAAAATAAAAGAACATTTTTCTCAAAAAAAAAAAATCAGAGGTTCTGGGGTACAGGGGTGCGGACCATAACTCGTTTAAGCTGAACTTTGTAAGAAAAGAAACATTGATAAATATTTCAATTGGAAGGTTTGGAAAAAAAAATAAAAGAATGAGGAAGACCACTGGCGGCTGTCCTTGGAGTCCTGACTCGTTAGTGGGAACCCTGGCATCAGAAAGTGAGAAAATGCCGACAAAACACCAGGCGGTATGCAAACACACTGTCAAACTCACAGAGCCAGAAAAAGCGATTCCTGCAGTTTGTCTACCCCAAGTGGATTCAATCTAGTGGAGAGGTGGAGATTTTGTGGCATTTACAATTTTCATTGGTAAGTCTGGAAAAAAAAAAAAAAGGAGAAACGGGGAGAAGAAAATGAAGAGAGCAGACTAGGAGGTGGGAAGCAGAAAAGCAGCTTGGAGAGTAGGCCAAAGTCCTCCTTTAGGAAGGGAAGAACTTAATGCCTAAATAAGTAACATGACTCACCCCAAAGTCCTTAAAAAGAGTTTTTTAAGGGTACATGGATATGATTAGTAACAGACATTGGGAAAGGGAAATGGGGGAATTGTTCAAAGTCAAATCTCACAAGTTTTCTCTCCCCAGCTGCACTGTTTCAAGGCTTCAAAACAATTCTTTGTGCTTTATGGCTCCAGCCTCTGGGCTTATGGCTCCACCATTATTCGGCCTACCATAGGATCCTTGATAATTTTTAAGAATGCAAAGGGGCTGGACATGGTGGCTCACACCTGTAATCCCAGTACTTTGAGAGGCCAACATGGGCAGATCACCTGAGCTCAGGAGTTCAAGACCAGCCTGGCCAACATGGTGAAACCCTGTCTCTACTAAAATTAGCTGGGCATGGTGGCGGGCACCTGTAATCCCAGCTACTCTGGAGGCTGAGGCAGGAGAATCACTGGAACTCGGGAGGCAGAGATTGCAGTGAGCCAAGATTGAGCCACAGAACTCCAGCCTGGGCAACAGAGCAAGACCCCATCTCAAAAAAAAAAAAGAAACAAACAAACAAAAAAAAAAAATGCAAAGGGGAAGCCAAGTTTGAGAATTGCGTCTTTAAATCAGATGTGATCAGTAGATCAGTAGTTAGGGGTGAAATAGAGGGGAGAGAAGGTTGATTCCAAACATATTGTATTAGTCCATTTTCACACTGCTGATAAAGACATACTCAAGACTGGATAATTTATAAGGAAAAGAGATTTAATGGACTCACAGTTCCACATGGCTGGGGAGGCCTCACAATCATGGTAGAAAGCAAGGAAAGAACAAAGACACGTCTTACATGGGTGGCAGCAGGCAAAGAGAGAATGAGAGTCAAGCAAAAGGGGAAACTCCTTATGAAATTATCAGATCTGATAAGACTTATTTACTATCCCAAGAACAGCATGAGGGAAACAACCCCAGTGATTCAATTATCTCCCACTGGGTCCTTTCCACAACATATGGGAATTATGGGAGCTATACTAAAGACGAGATTTGGGTGGGGACACAGTCACACCATATCACATATCTTTCCCCACAATCTGCCAATGACATAGTCTCTTACTCTCTTTTGATTTTTGTTCCAATTATTCTTGCCATATTGTACAACCCACTCCAAAATGTAGTAGAGACTTAAAACAGCAGTCATTTCTTTTGCTCATGGATCTGCAACTTGGGCAGGACTCAATGGGAGCAACTCATCTCTATTCCCTGATATCTAGGGCACAGCAAATAAGCCTCAACCACTCGGTGCTCGGAAGGCTTGTTTACTAACATCGGTGGTTGATGCTGGCTGTCACTGGGACCTGAGCTGGGGCTGTTGGCTGGAGCACCCACACGTGGTCTCTCCTTGTGGCCTGGCCTTCCTTGCTGCGGTAGTTGGACTCCAAGAATGAATATGACAACAGGACAAGCCTGGAACTTCATTGCCTTTTATGACCTAGCACCAGAAGTCACATAGTGTCACTTTTTCCATAATCACAGGTGACACAGATTCCATTGACAGGAGTGTAGACCTCACTTCTCAGTAAGTCATATTGATGTTAAAGGATTGTTAAAAGCACATTTGGAATGGGAGAGATTATTGACACCATCTTGGAAAATACATTCTACTACAACTGAGACACGGATTCTTAACTTAGGATTGGGTGGAGGGAGAAGCCTAACCCTTTTTTAGGCTGCTTTGAGGTTGTAGGGGCTGAGTTTAAAAAAGCATAGTAAAAAAATGTGTAATATTATTCATATTTGTAACATTTTCACAACAAAGACTTCAGAAAATAAAGCTTTACAGGCTTTTCTTGACTAGTAGGCATATTCAGATAATATTATGGCTCCCCTTGAAGGAACCATATCAGAATGGAAGATCAAGACTTTTATGTTCAGAAAAGAGAGGCATGCGTTTGAAAGGTTTGAAATTTGCTGGCTGAAGACTTTGCTTACAATAAAAGTGGAACCTCCCAGAAAGGCTGGTACATTTGCCTGACTTTGAATTCATCAAAGTGGGGCACAGTGGCTCACACCTGTAATCCCAGCACTTTGGGAGGCCAAAGCATGTAGATCACTTGAGCTCAGGAGTTTGAGAACAGCCTAGGCAACACGGCAAAACCCTGTCTCTAAAAAAAATTTAAAAATTAGCCAGGTGTGATGGCATGCACCTGTAGTCCCAGCTACTCAGGAGGCTGAGGTGGGAGAATCACTTGAGCCTGTGAAGTGGAGGTTGCAGTGAGCCAAGATTACACCACTGCACTTCAGCCTGGGTGACAGAGTTAGGCACTGTCTCAAAAAATAAAATAGAAGAAAAAATGAGTTTCTCATATACTATTATAAAATGAGATTTCAGTGGGGGTGACAAAACATGCCAGGGTCCTAAAATTGTGGGTGGAAGAGACACTGCCAAAATTTGAATAATAGCAAAAATAGAACTCTCTCATCATTTCTTTCAGGATCAGCTCTGCCTAAAAGGGTCACTGGTCCTAGTTGAAACTGCACAGCTTTTTCTTGTGATATTAACTACTCCTTCCAGAATGTTCTGAGAACATTTAGCATATGCAGAGAATATTCATGGAGTCAGAGACCCACAAAGCTGGAGGGGTCTTTACGGATGATACAGGAATGGTAACCATGCCTGTGTCCCTTCAGGGCCACAGCAGACATTACTAACTGATCAAAGTCCACTCCCTGCCAAGACCACAGCAGACATTACTAATTCACTGAAGCATGCTTCCAGCTGAATCCAGACAACCTCAGGATCCTTCTCAACAGCTCTCCGGGCACCCAGTCTCTTAACGCATCTGATCTAATGTAGCAGTTCTCAAACTTGTGTCCAGGATTCCTTTGCATTCTTAAAAATTAAAGACCCCATGACTGGCAGAATAAAGGTGGCCATAAGCCCAGCGGACAAGGCCACAAACCACAAAGGATTGTTTCTAAACCTTGAAAATTAATGATGATTGCCTGGCTGGATTTCAAAATTGCTTAGGATCAGTGATTCCATTTTTCCTTCTACTTTCTCCCTTTGGAATGAGAATGTCTATAACTGTTGTCCCATGCCCATTCCACCACTGTATTTTGGAAGCAGATAATTTGTTTTCTAATTTCCCAGGTCCACAGATGGAGAGGAGTGATGCTCCAGGATGAACCATACTCAGGATTTCACCCACACTTGATTTAGAGGGAGAAATTTGGAACTTTGGAGTTGATGAGATTTAGATGACATTTTTAGACTTTGAGTTGATGTTGTAATGGTTTGAGACTTTGAGGAACATTGGGATGAAATGAATGTAATTTGCATTGTGGGACAGAAATCAATCTTTAAGGGCCAGTGGGTAGACTGTAGTGGGCGGAATAATGAAACCTCAAAAAAGTTCACACCCTTATCCCCCAAACCTGTGATTATGTTACTATTCATGGCCAAAGGGAATTTGCACATGTGCTTAAAGGTAAGAAAATGGGGAGATTATCCTAGATTATCCAGGTGGGCCCAATCTAATCACATAAATCTTATCCATCTGGGATCAGAGAGGGAGCTGTGATTATGGGGAAATGGTCAAAGAAATGCATCATTGCTCACTTTGGAAATGGAGGAAGGGGCCATGAACTAGAGAATGGAGGTGGCCTCTACAAGCCAGAAAAAGCAAGGAAACAGATTCTCCCCAAAAACCTCCAGATGGAATGCAGCTCTGCCCCATCTTGATTTCAGCTCAGAGAGACCTATGTCAGAAATCTACAGAATTATAAAATAATAAATGTGTGTGTTTTAAGTCACTAGATTTGTGATCATTTGTTACAGCAGCAATAGAAAACTAATACAAACTTCAAGGAAGTCTCATATCTTTTTATCTACTGATATTTACTATGTTGGAAATTATACTCAAAATATCTTCAAATGTTTACTTATTTAAAATCAGAATAACAAACCAATTATGTGTTCTCATGGGTAACATATCCTTATTTAAAACACAAGTATTTTCTAAACAATCATAATAAGAGTGGCATTGTCTTACATTTTTATAAATCTCTGTATTATCAGGCTTAACATAAGATAGCTAGATTCTCATACCTGCTTCTGCATTCAGAAGAATTTAGATATGCTGTTTTGATCAAAGTACATAAATAAAATCCAGCCTCACACAAAAATGTAATTGAAAAGGAAAGGGAAAATTTAATAACAGATAGTTGTGAATATTCTTTGATACTACAATCAAAATGCAACATGAGGTGGGTATTTTGGGTTTTTTTTGGGTGACGGGGTCTTACTCTATCACCCAGGCTGGAGTACAGTGGGGCAATCACGGCTCACTGCAGCCTCGACCTTCCAGGTTCAAGTGATCCTCCTGTCTCCGCCTCCTAATTAGCATGTGCTACCACAGGCACTACAGGCATGTGCCATTACACTAAGCTAATGATACGGTTTCGCTGTGTCTGCACCAAATCTCAGCTTGAACTGTATCTTTCAGAATTCCCACATGTTGTGGGAGGGACCCAGAGGGTGGTAATTGAAGCATGGGGGCTGGTCTTTCCTGTGCTATTTTTGTGATAGTGAATAAGTCTCATAAGATATTATGAGTTTATCAGGGGTTTCTGCTTTTGCTTCTTCCTCTTTCTCTCTTACCACTGCCATGTAAGAAATACCTTTCACCTTCCGCCATGAATCTGAAGCCTCCCTGGCCATGTGGAACTGTAAGTCCAATTAAACCTCTTTTTTCTTCCAAGACTCGGGTGTGTCTTTATCAGCAGCACGAAAATGGACTAATACATTAAACTGGTACCGGGAGTGGGACGTTGCTGAAAAGATACCCGAAAATGTGGAAGCGACTCTGGAACTGGGTAACAAGCAGAAATTGGAAGTTTGGAGGGCTCAGAAGAAGACAGAAAAAATGTGGGAAAGTCTGGAACTTCCTAGAGACTTGTTCAATGGCTTTGCCCAAAATGCTGATAACAATATGGACAATAAGGTCCAGGCTGAGACAGTCTCAGGGGGAGATGAGGAACTTGTTGGGACTGGAGTAAAGGTGACTCCTGTTATGTTTTAACAGAGACTGGTGGCATTTTGCCTATGCCCTAGAGATTTGTAAAACTTTGAACTTGAAAAAGATGATTTAGGGTATCTAGTGGAAGAAATTTCTAAGCAGCAAAGCATGTGAGAGGTGACTCAGGTACTGTTAAAGACATTCACCTTTACAAGTGAAGCAGAGCATAAAAGTTTGGATAATTTGTAGCTTGACTATGCAATAGGAAAGAAAAACCCATTTTCTGAGGAGAAATTCAAGCCAGCTATAGAAATTTGCATAAGTAGCAAGAGCCTAATGTTAATCCCCAAAACCACGGGGAAAATGTCTCCAGGCCATGTCAGAGACCTTCACGGCAGCCCCTCCCATCACAGGCCCAGAAGCCCAGGAGAAAAAGATAGTTTCATGGATCGGGCCCAGGGTCCCTGTGCTGTGTGCAGCCTAGCGACTTGGTGCCCTGTGTCCCAGCTGCTCCAGCCATGGCTGCAAGGGGCCAACATATAGCTCGGGCTGTGGCTTCAGAGGGTGGAAGCCCCAAGCCTTGGCAGCTTCCACATGGTGTTGAGCGTGATGATGCACAGAAATCAAGAATTGAGGTTTGGGAACCTCTGCGTAGATTTCAGAAGATGTACAGAAACGCCTGGATGCCCAGGCAAAAGTTTGTTACAGGGGTGGTGCGCTTGTGGAGAACCTCTGCTAGGGCAATGCGGAAGGGAAGTGTGGGGGCTCCCCCACACAGAGTCTCTACTGGGGCACTGCCTAGGGAGCTGTGAGAAGAGGGCGCCCATTCTCCAGACCATGGAAGGTAGATCCACCAACAGCTTGCACCGTGTGCCTGGAAAAGCCACAGACACTCAATGCCAGCCCATGAAAGCAGCTGGGAGGGAGGCTGTACCCTGCAAAGCCACAGGGGCAGAGCTGCCCAAGACCATGGGAACCCACCTCTTGCCTCAGCATGACCTGGATGTGAGACCCAGAATCAAAGGAGACCACTTTGGAGTTTTAAAATTTGACTGCCCTTCTGAATTTTGGACTTGCATGGGCCCTGTAACCCCTTTGTTCTGGCCAATTTCTCCCATTGGGAAAGGCTGTACTTACCCAATGTCTGTACCCTCCATTGTATCTAAGAAGTAATTAGCTTGCTTTTGATTTTACAGGCTCATAGGCAGAAGGGACTTGCTTTGTCTCAGATAAGACTTTGGACTGTGGACTTTTGGGTTAATGCTGAAATGAGTTAAGACTTTGCAGGACTGTTGGGAAGGCATGATTAGTTTTGAAATGTGAAGACATGAGATTTGGAAGGGCCGGGAGTGGAATGATATGATTTAGCTGTGTCCCCACCAAAATCTCAACTTGAATTGTATCTTCCAGAATTCCCATGTGTTGTGGGAGGGACCCAGGCGGAGGTAACTGAATCTCGGGGGCCGGTTTTCCTTGTAATAGTGAATAAGTCTCATGAGATCTGATAGGTGTATCGGGGGTTTCCACTTTTGCTTCTTCCTCATTCTGTCTTGGCACCGCTATTTCAGAAGTACCTTACACCTCCCACTGTGATTCTGAGGCTTCCCGAGCCACATGGAACTGTAAGTCTAATTAAACCTCTTTTTCTTCCCAGTCTCGGATATGTCTTTATCAGCAGCATGGAAACTGACTAATACAGCTAATTTCTTTATTTTTAATAGAGATGAGGTTTTGCCATGTTGCTCAGGCTGGTCTTGAACTCTTGACCTCAAGGAGTCCCACCACCTTGGCCTCCCAAAGTGCTGAAATTACAGGTGTGAGGCACTTCACCTGGCCACATGAGGTGGTTTTTAAAAGGTTGAATACAATGTAGAATCTGAAACATATGAATGAAGTTTTTATAATCTATTTCATTAAAACCCATTGATCTACCTGCACTTTGGCTCTCTTATTGGAACATGAGTTTGTCACATCATGCTTTGGTCAATGGAAATATGCTAGTTCACTGAGTTACACGGGTCTTCTAGATGTGGACAAACAGTATGATACAATATCAAAACAAATAGCATATTTGTTAATATCTTCAATCTCAGAGAAGTCATTAAGTATTGGGAAGCTGTCAAGCTCATGGTGACAGATACAAGTTTTCCAAAAATCTAATATTCACTTAAAAGCTTGAGTTTTATCCTCGGTAATAAATACTGTGAGTTGTTTGACTTGAAGTGACAGGCTCACTTTGTTAATTTCCAAGAAAATGTGTGTCACAGCTTGTCTGTCAATTGTTACTTCGATTAAAAATGTGTTCCATGGAAAACCTGACTAGTTCAGCTTACATCTCCAACTGTATCCCACCTGAGGTTCTTCTCAAGGCAACCACTGTACTTTATTATGCATTTGGACAATTGGAATAGTAGAAGGAGGTGTGCTCAGGGTGGAGATTTAACAAAACCAATAATTTTTACTGTTTCATCAAGGACATTCTCAAGTGAAACTCACTCTTCTTTTTTTTTTTGCTTTCCTTTTTTTTTTTTTTTAACTGTGCATGCATGATGGTAAAGAATGTCATGAGACTAGCACAGTTTGAGGTCACCACCAAGTCACTATTGTTTGCACATTCAATGCAAATGTCAACTCAGTGAACACAGCAAACCACACCTTAATATTCTTGTAGAGATGGGGTTTCACCATATTGGCCAGGCTGGTCTTGAACTCCTGACCTCGTAATCCACCTGCCTCAGCCTCCCAAAGTACTGTTAAGCTGGGCATGCCTGTAATCCTAGCACTTTGGGAGACCGAGGCAGGCGAATTGCTTGAGCTCAGGAGTTCGAGACCAGCCTGGGCAAAAAAAATGATTTTGACCTCATGCGTGTTCTGATAGTGTCTGAGGCACCATCAGGGGTCCATGGGCCACACACTTTGAGAACTGTTCATCTAATGTACCAGTTTCATTTTATATATGGAGAAACTGGGGCCCAGAGAGGGAATAAATGACTCCTGGCTTCAGTATTGTCTCACTGGGTTGTCACAGGTTGGATTACCCAGCAAGCTGACTCCAAGATGGAGTTGATGTACAGGAAATTATTAAGGGTAGGGGGAAGTAGGGGTTCTCCTTTCTATCCCTGTGAAGAGCTAGGATGTAAGCAACCGTGGTTACTTCCACTTTCCCAAAGACAGCCTTGTTACCTGAAAGGGGCCCTGATCCAGACTCCAAGAGAGGGCTCTTGGATCTCACACAAGAAAGAATTTGGAGCAAGCCCATAAAATGAAAGCAAGTTTATTAAGAAATAAAGAATGGCGACTCCATAGGCAACGCAGCAACTTCGGTTGCTTGACTGATAATACTTACAGTTATTTCTTGATTATATGCTAAACAACGGGTGGATTATTCATGAATTTTTCAGAAAAGGAGTGGGCGTTTCCCGGAACTGAGGGTTCTTCCGCTTTACAGACAATCTAGGGTAACATACGGACATTGCCATGGCATTTGTAAGCTGTCATGGCACTGGTGGGAGTGTCTTTTAGCAGGCTAATGCATTATAATTTGCACATAATGAACAGTGAGGATGACCAGAGGTCACTTTTGTTGACATCTTGGTTTTGGTGGGTTTTGGCCAGCTGCTTCACTGCAACCTGTTTTATCAGGAAGGTCTTTATGACCTGTATCTTGTGCTGACCTCCAATCACATCCTGTGACAGAATACCTAACCTCCTGGGAATGTGGCCCAGTAGGTCTCCACCTTATTTTACCTAGCCCCTATTCAAGATGGAGTCACTCTGGTTCAAATGCCTCTGACAGATTCAGTCAACCATCTGAAGCTAGAACCACCTTTCAGAATTGCCCTGATTTGGACTGACATGGCTTCACCCTTACCTCCCATCTTGATTTCCTCATCAATGAATTATTTCTGAAAGTGGTCCAAGGATTAAATCAGTTAGCACATCAAAGTCTAACATCTAATCTAAAGATAACTCGTTATCATTAGATTCTGGCTTCCTCAAGGTCCACATTGATACTGGGAACGTGCAGGTCCTTGAACTCAGGTGCCCCGTTTTGCAGCCACTTTGCCTCTCCCTGTTTCCCTGTCCTTTCCACACTGCCCTAAAAAATAAGACTGAGAAACAGCCCCGTGTCTCCAGGCAGGCTCACTCTCCAAGGCTTCTTGCTAAAAGTTTATTTGCACTGAAAAATGTTCTGTCCTTGAAATTGACAGGCTGTGACTTTTGAACAGATCTGTCCTACTCAGAGGCTTAAGGGTTTCATTTAATTCCACTTCAAAGCCATCTCATACTCCTAAGGTGTCCCCAGGTTCCCTGGGACCTGGGTAAATACTCTATTTGCTTGCACAAAGGCCTCCGAGAATGCCTCATTACTCGACACAATAAGTGACTTAATCTGCGGGTCATGGTTAAGTGACTGCACCACTTTGCAACACAATGCAGACTGCATAATCTCCCGGGACGCTCAAGTCAGACAAGAGGCTGAGGGCAGCTCTGCAGGGCACCAGACTGCACGTTCTGTGCTGGGGTGCACCAGCAAATGCGGCTGCTTCCAGGCATTGCTCCCCTGCCCACACCTGCAACCTGCACAACAGCCACCAAGTCAGTCTTCAAGATACTCTTCAGCGGTCATTCCACCTCTGAAACGTTCTGCATCTCTTGGAAGGCCACCGCATTGAGCTCAAACTCCTGTCCCCTTGTCAAGGCCCGTCATCACCCCCTTGTAGCAGGACAAGCCACAGACAAAACCTCTCAGACACCGAGTTAAAGAAGGAAGGGCTTTATTCAGCTGGGAGCTTTGGCAAGACTCTGTCTCCAACAACCAAGCTCCCCGAGTGAGCAATTCACATCCCTCTTAAGGGCTTACAAATCTAAGGGGGTCCGCATGAGAGGGTCATGATTGATTGAGCAAGCAGAGGGTACGTGACTTGGGGCTGCATGCACCGGTAATTAGAACGGAACACAATAGGACAGGGATTTTCACAGTGCTTTTCCATGCAATGTCTGTAATCTATAGAAAATATAACCTAATAGGTCAGGCATCAATCTTTAACTACCAGGCCCAGGGTGTGGCGCTGGGCTGTCTGCCTGTGGATTTCATTTCTGCCTTTTAGTTTTTACTTCGTCTTTCTTTGGAGGCAGAAATTGGGCATAAGACAATATGACGGGTGGTCTCCTCCGTTACCCTCAGCTCTAACGCACACATCCTGCTCCAACAAAACTGGCCCCTCTCTGCTCCCTCCAGCACATTGCAGTCACACTGACCACGCTGCCTCCCAACCCAGGAATTGTCCCCATTTGCACATGACCTTTTTAAACCAGGTCCATCCTTCAAAGAACAGCTAGTTCACCTCCTCCAGAGAGCTCTGCTAACGATTCCAGCCCTGTCCTCTGGACTATTTCTATTCAAATTATCTGTCCCATACAATGTGGAACTTGATCATATTGTCAGAGGTGTTTGAATCTCAAATAGGGGCTGGGTAAAATAAGGCTGAGACCCGCTGGACTGCATTCCCAGGAGGTTAGGCCTTCTAAGTCACAGGATGAGATACAGATTATAATGACCGTGCTGATAAAACAGTCTGTGGTAAAGAAGCCAGGCAAAACCCACCAAAACCAAGATGGCAACCAAAGTAACCTCTGTTCATCCTCATTGCTCACCATATGCTAATTATAATATATTAGCATGCTAATTATAATGTATTAGCATGCTAATTATAATACATTAGCATGCCAAAAAACATGCCCACCAGTGCCATGACAGTTTACAAATGCCATGGCAATGTCCAAAAGTTACCAATATAGTCTAAAAAGGGGAGAAACCCTTAGTTCCAGGAATTACCCACCACTTTCCCAAAAAACTCATGAGTAATCCACCCCCTATTTAGCATATAATCAAGAAATAACTGTAAAAGTGGGCAACCAGCAGTGACTGGGGTTGCTCTGTCTATGGAGTAGCCGTTTTTTTATTCCTTTACTTTCCTAATAAACTTGCTTTCAGTGTACTCTATGGACTTGTCCCAAATTCTTTCTTATGCAAGATTCAAGAACCCCAAAAAAAAAACAATTCCAGAACCTTCTCTTGGCGTCTGCATTGATACCCCTTTCTGGTAACAATATGCCATTTCGGATGTTCACCTTTGTCTCTTGGCTTATAATCAACTCAGGGCAATTCACCGAGGTATTACTACATTCCACGGTCTGAGCTGAATGAGAGATGCAAAGATGAACCAAACATCTCCCTCCCGTCCTGAAGGAGCTGAGGTTGGAGCCACACCCACCACAGCTGTGCAGTGAAACAGGCTGTTGCTGTCTTCTGAAGAGTCTCCTAGCACCCAACCCAAGGAGGTAGCACTGGGTAGTGGGAAGGTGCAGTTTTGGAGCCAGCAGATCCGGGATACAAGCCCTTCTACCTGTTAACTTACAACTACTCTCTAACAAGCCTTAAACAGGTCTGGACCCCCCTTCCTGGTTTAGTATCAAAAAGCAGGCACCTCCTCTACCTATGGATAAACTCACAGCTGAACACAGAGATAAATAATAATATACTATGTGCCGAGCACATTAAGTGGATTAACACACTTAATCTTTTTTTTTTTTTTGAGATGGAATCTCTGTCCCCCAAGCTGGAGTGCAGTGGAGTGATCTCGGCTCACTGCAAGCTCCACCTCCCAGGTTCACGCCATTCTCCTGCCTCAGCCTCCCGAGTAGCTGGGACTACGGGTACCCGCCATCACGCCCAGCTAATTTTTTTGTATTTTTAGTAGAGATGGGGTTTTTACCGTGTTAGCCAGGATGGTCTCAATCTCCTGACCTCATGATCCACCTGCCTCAGCCTCCCAAAGTGCTGGGATTACAGGCATGAACCATCACGCCTGGCCACACTTAATTTTCTTGACTCTATGAAGTAGCTACACCTATTATCCCCATTTTATATTTGGGGAGGTAATGACTAGTCCAAGACCACACAACTAATAAATATAACAGCCAAGAGCAGAACTCAAGTGGGTCTCATTCCAGGGCCCCAGCTCTCAATAACAATAATTATCTTCAGAATAGCAGCTAATGTTTCTGAGCTTAATATACAGGTACTGTGGCAAGTATATTACCTGGATTATCTCATTAATCCCCCCAAATCAAGTTACTGGACCCATTTTACAGATGAGAAATAAACTCTTGTGCTGCAGGTAGTGACTATCTGAGGCCAGTGTCATGTGGGCAGTAAGAGAATCTACCAAGACAGTCACAGGTAAACAAAAGCAGATTTCTTAGAGAAAGTATACGTTGCAAGGAAGCAACGGACAGGTCAGCAAGATGGGGGCCGACTGCAAAGAGATGACAAAGGCTTGCTGAGGATTTTATGGAATGGTGCTTGTGCTGTGTGGTGAAGAGGGCTCTGATAATGCCAAGGTTGCAGTGAATTAACTTGCCTTTTTCTATCAGCCAAGGGTCTGGTGATAGCTGGGTGAAGGAGGATTATGTGTTATTTGCACAGCCGGCCTATGTGTTCTGGATCATGAAGAAAGGCAGACTTACAGCTCACCTGCTTTCTCTTTTTGCTTTCCTGTGGTCCTGCCAACCCAACTCCCCCTCCCTAATTAGGACCCCACATGTTGAAGAGGTTAACTTGCTCAAGATGTCACAGCTACGTAGAGTAAAATCCCAGGCAGCCAAAGGCCAGAAACAACATGCTTAATTCACCTGCAATGATGCCTTCATCTCAGCTATCCAGAATCCAGACACTGGCATAGCTGCCTCTTTTAACAGGATCATCTGTGACCCAGGGTGAGATTCTGATCAACTACCACCCTGGTTCACGCCCTTCTTCTGTTTTCACAGAAAGTGACCATCTTGCTCTGATGAGAGTGAAACAGCAGGGATCCCCTTTTCTTTTAGGAGCCTGCAGATCTCAAGCATGGAGATAAAGGAAAATCCTGAAGTTCTCTCAAGGGAAATTCCAAGCACCTTGTAAGCCCCAGAAGTAAATAAGTAACTTGTTAAACAAGAAGGTAATAGTAGCCTAAACCAATATAGCCAAGGAAGTTGAAGTTCTACAGACGTTTGCATTCCCTATGGAAACCGTAAACCAAAAACTATCTGAGACGAGTCTCAATCAATTTGGAAGTTTATTTTGCCAAGGTTAAGGGTATGCCCATGACACAGCCTCAGGAGGTCCTGATGACATGTGCCCAAGGGATTGGGTTACAACCAACCCAAGGTGGTTGGGTTACAGCTTGGTTTAACACATTTAGGGAGACAAAGACCCCAGTCAATACATGTAACATGTACATTGGTTTGGTCCAGAAAAGCAGGACAACTGTAAGCAGGAGCTTCCAGGCCGTAGGCAGATTCAAAGATTTTCTGATTGACAATGAGTTGAGTTCATATCCAAAGACCTGGAATCAATAGAAAGGAATGTCTGAGTTACAGCAAGGAGTTGTGGAGACCAGGGTTTTATCACATAGATGAAGCCTCCAGGTAGCAGGCTTCAGAGAGAACAGATTGTAAATGTTCCTCATCCAACTTAAAGAGTCTGTTCTATCTATCTTAAGGCCTTTGTGTTGATGTGAATGCTGGACAGCTGTGTGTAAATTCTAAACAAGAGGAGGATATAATGAGTCATGTTAAGCTCCCCATTCCCATAATAGCCTGAACTAGTTTTTCAGGTTAACTTTGGAATGCCCTTGGCTGAAAGGAGGGGTTCATTCAGATGGTTGGTGGTGCTTAGAATTTTATTTTTAATTTACAAAAGTAAAGATAATGTTACAGGAAAGGGATCTCGATCCAGACCCCAAGAGAGGGTTCTTGGATCTCACACAAGAAAGAATTCAGGGCGTGTCCATAGAGTAAAGTGAAAGCAAGTTTATCAGGAAAGTAAAGGAATAAAAGAATGGCTACTCTATAGACACAGCAACCCTGAGGGCTGCTGGTTGCCCATTTTTACAGTTATTTCTTGATTATATGCTGAACAAAGCATGGATTATTTGTGCCTCCCTTTTTTAGACCACACAAGGTAACTTCTAGACATTTCCACGGCATTTGTAAACTATCGTGGTGCTGTCGGGAGTATAGCTGTGAGGATGACCAGAGGTCACACTCATGGCCATCTTGATTTTGGTGGGTTTTAACTGGCTTCTTTACTGCAACCTGTTTTTTCAGCAAGGTCTTTATGACCTGTATCTTGTGCTGACCTCCTATCTCATCGTGTGACTTAGAATGCCTTAACCGTCTGGGAATGCAACCCAGTAGGTCTCAGCTTCATTTTACCCAGCCCCATTCAAGATGCAGTTGCTCTGGTTTACAAACCTCTGACAATAACGTCTGAATATATGTCCCTGAGTTGATTTTCAGTGGCTTGGACCCCCCCACTAGAGAACCCTGTGGAACAGATCAGCTGACACTAGACCCTAGACAAGGGGAAAGTGAAGACTAAACTTTAACTATCACTCTTTATTATAAGTTTCTTCTTGAGGGGCTTGAGAAAAGTTAATCCCCCTTGACAGCTAAGTTTCTTTTTTCTGTTGACTTTAAATTTTTAAACAAAGCATCTCTATCTTAACCAACTGCAAACCAGAAAATCTTTGAGTCTATCTACAACCTGTAAGCCCTGCTTCAAGATATCCCACACTTTTAAGCTTAAACCAATGTGTAACCACCATGTATTGATTTATGATTTTGCCTATAGCTTCTACTTTCCTAAAATTTACCCCTGCCTTTAAAAACTCTTGCCTGCGAGCCACTGGGGAGGTCAGGTCTTAAGCATGAGCTACCCAATTCTCCTTGCTTGGTGTCTTGCAATACATGCTTTCCTTTCAATTGTTGATGAAAAAAAAGCCAAACTCTGTAAAATATTTAAAGAGTAAGTTTACTCTGAGCCAAATATGAGTGATTATGGCCTACAACACAGTCTCGAGAGGTACTGAGAACAGGAGCTCAAGATGGTGGGGTTACAGCTTGCTTTTATGCATTTTAGGGAGAGAGAAGCTACAGGCAAAGACATAAATCAATACGTGGAAAGTATATATTGGTGTGGGCTAGAAAAGTGGGATATCTTGAGGGTGTGGAGCAGGGCTTCCAGGTCATAAGTGGATTTAAAGATTTCCTAATTGGCAGCCGGGCGCGGTAGCTCACGCCTGTAATCCCAGCACTTTGGGAGGCCGAGACGGGCAGATCACGAGGTCAGGAGATCGAGACCATCCTGGCTAACACGGTGAAACCCCGTCTCTACTAAAAATACAAAAATTAGCTGGGCGCGGTGGCGGGCGCCTGTAGTCCCAGCTACACGGGAGGCTGAGGCAGGAGAATGGCATGAACCCGAGAGGCGGAGCTTGCAGTGAGTGGAGATCGTGCCACTGCACTCCAGCCTGGGCGACAGAGTGAGACTCTGTCTCAAAAAAAAATTTTTTTTTAAGTTTAAAAAAATTAAAAAATAAAATAAATAAAGATTTCCTAATTGGCAATTGGTTGAAAGAGTTCAGTTTTGCCTAAGCATTGAAGTCAGCATAAAGAAAGGCTTGAGTTAAACAGGGGTTATGGAAGCCAAGGTTCTTGTTACGTAGATGATGCCTCTCGGTAACAGGCTTCAGAGAAAATAGATGGTAAATGTCTCTTTTCAGACCTTAAAAGGTGTCAGACTCTTAGTTAAATCTCTCCTTGATCAGAAAAAAGACCTAGAAAGCGAAGCAGACTCTTTACAGAATGCAAACTTCCGCCACTAGAGATTGCTTTGCAGAGCCATTTCAAAATATGTTAAAGAAATATATTTTATTTCCTCTAGGGCCTGTTACTTGTCATGTGAAGCTATACCAGGGTCAGGTTGGAATCTGGTATCTTATTGCCACAAAGAGTCTGTTTTGTGGTTTCATTATCTCTATTTTAATGTTAGTGCTGGTCAGTTGTGCCTAAACCCCAAAGGGAGGAGGTATAACAGAACATATCTGACCTCCCCTTCACCTCATGGGCTGAACTAGTTTTTCAGGTTTTCTTAGGATCTCCTCAGCCAGGAGGGGGTTCGTTCAGTTGGTTGGGGGACTTATAATTGTATTTCTTGTTTACACTATTACTGCAAAAACCTCAGTGTGGGTGTCTGGTTTTACTGCACCAGGTAAGTGGGTCCCAGTTTGTCCTATCATAAGAGTCCAGTTCTGTGGCTAGTGGGCCACCTGACTGCAAAAACCAGCCCCAGAAAGAACCAAAGGATGATGTCCACAAAGCCCCTCCTAGGAATCTGCAGGCTGCCCCACGCCACCCAGGTCCCTCAGCTCAGCAACACCATGAGGCAAGGGACATCTGACTTCTAGGCAACCCTGGCTTTGCTGTCTCTCCTCAAGTGAAAGTTCTTTTTTGAGAGGCAGGGAAGCCTTGGGCAAATCCCTCCCCTCTCTGGCTCGCTGTTCCTTTGTCACTGAGATCAAAGAAGAACGAGTTTGTCCCTTCTAGAAACTCAGGAAACAGGAGCTATAATTAGTGACAATTGTTACCGGCTCTGTGCTAGGCTGCCTGAATGGTTCCCTGCTTCCTCTGGGATCAAGGGGCCCAACTCAGGGAGGGCCTGGATGGATCTACTAGAATCTCCGTCCTTCCAGCTCCCTGCTCCTCCATCAACTCCATCTTCAGACTGAATTTCCGTCTAGAAAGAGCAACCTCAATCTCGGCCCCTATTTCCCATGCATCCCTGGAGTCGTCTCTAGGATGTCAGCTGGACATAACCAGTGTGCTAAGTGTAGGCAGAGAATAACGCTCTGTTACAGTCTTTCTAGGTACCCCATTTATCCTAATATAAAACTAATATGATATTTTAAAAGTTAAAATTGTGATATGTATCTCAATTAGCTATCCACAGTCCATCTAAGCAGAGGCAGTAGACTGTGCGCAAGGGAGCCGTGGGGCCCACGATTAGAGATGGGAACCCACAGACATCCTAGGAGGCGGGCCAGAAGTTAGGAAAGCCCAGCTCTGGTCTGAAGTGTCCATGAGAGTGGCTCCAGAACCTTCCCACGTTAAAGACTCCTGGCTTCATTATGTTGACAACATGGCCTCAAATCTTCCTGTCCTCATGGGAAATGCATTTCTCAGGATATTGGTTCTCAAAATTGCATTTGAATACCAGAAATGTTCAAAGCAGGGCAGAGGATGCAGCGATGCCCGCTGGGGCCCGTTGACGGGGTTCTGGCTTAGTTTCTGGTGTTGCACTAGGGAGGTGGGAAAGGGGACATGTTGGTTTGTGAAAAGGGCCGTGAGAAGTGTTTCTCTCCTTTTGAAATGTACACACGTATTATTGCCTTTTCTTCCCCATAATCACTCACTCAAACCAAAGCCTTATTACTTTAAAAAAAATGCTAGAGCATCCTAACAATAGTCCATAATTACTTTGCAAATGATTCTCTGGAGTAATTATGCCATTAGTCCAAGTGCCTTCTTCCACTTCAAAGATTTCTCTCTCTCTCTCCTTGGTGTCATCTGTTTGGCTTAGGGGATGAGAGGGAGCTCCCAGGAGCCTGAGTGATAGGAACCCAGGCTGTAGGCACAGAAGCATTCAGAGATGCTTCTCTTAGTGTATCTATTGTCAAACCAATTATTCCTGCAAATGACACCTTAGCAGAGCGCTACGGCAGACTTCCCAAGGGAAACAGATTAACCATCAACCTTAAAAAATTCAGGCAGCTGCTTCGAAGGCTTTCTGGCCACACTAGATAAAGGGGCCTTAGAACCATCTTTGGCTTTACTGATCAGTTTGGATTGACAGGCTGTGACCATGTGAAGGTCACCCCCCACCCATGGTTAATATATCCAAGTGGGTTTGTTACAGGGAAGGGATCCCGAACCAGACCCCAAGAGAGGGTTCTTAGATCTCACGCAAGAAAGAATTCATGGCAAGTCCATAGAGTAAAGTGAAAGCAAGTTTATTAAGAAAGTAAAGCAGGCCGGGCGCGGTGGCTCAAGCCTGTAATCCCAGCACTTTGGGAGGCCGAGACGGGCGGATCATGAGGTCGGGAGATCGAGACCATCCTGGCTAACCCGGTGAAACCCCGTCTCTACTAAAAAATACAAAAAACTAGCCGGGCGAGGTGGCGGGCGCCTGTAGTCCCAGCTACTCGGGAGGCTGAGGCAGGAGAATGGTGGGAACCCGGGAGGTGGAGCTTGCAGTGAGCTGAGATCCGGCCACTGCACTCCAGCCTGGGCAGCAGAGCGAGACTCCGTCTCAAAAAAAAAAAAAAAAGAAAGTAAAGCAATAAAAGAATAGCTACTCCATAGACAGAGCATCCCTGAGGGCTGCTGGTTGCCCATTTTTACGGTTATTTCTTGATGATATGCCAATTAAGGAGTGGATTATTCATGCCTCCCCTTTCTAGACCATATAAAGTAACTTCCTGATGTCGCCATGGCATTTGTACACTGTCTTGGTGCCGGTGGGAGTGTAGTAGTGAGGACGACCAGAGGTTACTCTCATCGCCATCTTGGTTTCGGTGGGTTTTGGCCGGCTTCTTTACTGCAACCTGTTTTATCAGCAAGGTCTTCATGACCTGTATCTTGTGCTGACCTCCTGTCTCATCCTGTGACTTAAAATGCTTTAACCATCTGGGAATGCAGCCAAGTAGGTATCAGCCCCATTTTACACAGCCTCTATTTAAGATGGAGTTGCTCTGGTTCACACTCTTCTGATGGGGTGATCTTCGGTGGTTTCTGCAAATCCTGAAGGGGGGACAAAGTAGCACAGACTACCTTTAGCCTGGTGCCTCTCCTGTGTTGTGCTTGTGGTCTGGGCACTTCACTCATATTAGGTAGTAATCTGTGCTGTATTTATTGCCCCCATTTTACAGACGAGAAACTGAGGCTTAAAAAAATGAACTCACACAAGAGTGAAACTCTGTCACAAAAAAAAAAAAATTAACTCACTGCCCAAGGTCACACAATTGGGAAGCACCCATGCTAAGATCTGTCGATCTGCAAACTCAGTGTTCTTTTCTTTACAACACTCCACACTGTCATTCTAGCTTCAAGAAAACAGGCTGGTCCTGGGTTCAATGCATCATTTACTGTTGCATGATGTTGTCTGAGTAGTAAATTCGCTTCCCTGAGCTTCGGTTTCTCACCTGCAAAATGGAGCCGATGATATTTCCAGAATAAAAGACTACATTAGGATTAGGTTAAAGGTGAGTGTGGAATGCACCATGATGGGAGAACTAAGGAAACCTTGGTAGTAGTCTTTGAGTTTGTATACCTGAAATTGAACCAAAGGCTCTAAGCTGGCAAAAGCAAGACCAAGGCTTTAATGAGCTCAGAGCAGTTTATGCCAAGCTTGTTATAACCATCACTACCACCATGACCACAATCATGACAGGTAGCATTTAGTAAATGCTTACAAAGGGGCTGGGCGTTGTGTAAAGTGTTTGCATTTATTTAATTGTTTCTGACTAATATGCTAGCAACAGAGACCTGAAGAAACACTGGCTCATAAACAAAATCAAGATTTTTCTTTTTCTCCTATGAAAAAATTCCAAAGGAAGGCAGTCTATGGCAGTTGTGATGATTCCATAAAACCATCCACGCCTAGCCTTCTCCAGTGTTTCTGTCCCAGCATCTTTAGTGAATGGCTTTTATCCTGGAGATTATCCCATAGTCAGAAATGGATACAGGAGCTCCAGGCATCATGCCCATGCTTCAGGCAGGAAGAAAGATGGATGAGGTGGTGGGGAAGCAAAAGACCCCCTTTAAAGAACTTTTCCAAATTCCCACCTGATAATTTCTGATTCAATCTCACTGGAAATCCCATCACCAGGGAGACTGAGAAATAAGAATTTTTAGCCAAACAAGACCTACCTTCAAAAATATAGGGCTCTGGCTGGGCACAGTGGCTCACGCCTGTAATCCCAGCAATTTGGGGGGCCAAGGCAGGTAGATCATCTGAGGTCAGGAGTTCGAGACCACCCTGGCCAACATGGTGAAACCCTGTCTCTACCAAAAATACAAAAATTACCTGGGTATGGTGGCCCATGCCTGTAATCCCAGCTACTCAGGAGGCTGAGGCAGGAGAATCATTTGAACCCAGCTGGCAGAGGTTACAGTGAGCCGAGATCATGCCCCCATACTCTAGCCTGGGTGGCAGAGTGAGACTCCATCTCAAAAATAAAATAAAATAGTAAATATAGCTCTGTAACTGAAGAAGAAGAGATTGGACGTTGGGTAGTATCTTAGTCCATTTGTGCAGCTATAACAAATTACCATAGACTGGGCGGCTTAAACAACAAATATTTATTTCGCACAGTTCTGGAGGCTGGGAAGTCCAAGATCACAGTGCCAGCAAGTTAATGTCTGGTGAGGGCCCAGTTCCTGGTTTGCAAATGACTGCCTTCTCCTTATGTCCTCACACAACAGAAAGAGAGCTAGAGAGCTCTCTAGGGTCCCTCTTATAAGGGCACAACTCCCCCTTCACCCTCATGATTTAATCACCTCCTGTAGTAAATTCCTATCATTTTGTGTTGCATCCGTATCACTTAAACATATCTGAATATGTTTAACTTTTTCAAACCTGGAGCAGGTCTCCCTTGACATGGTTTCTAGTTCTATACCTCCTTCCAGTGCCTCCATGTGGTCAATCCAGGTATCTACCTGTAATGGGAATGACCCCACAAACATTTCTGCCTAGGCCTTAGAGGTAGAAAATCACACTCAAATGGCCGAAGGCAGTAGCCAGAGATAAGAACAGTGTACAGCCATCTTTCCCACCTAACACATGTGGCTCCCCATTCTCTCACCACTTCCTTTAAACAGATCATCAGGCATTTGAGAGCTTAAAGAGACACCCTGATATGTTTTGGCTCTGTGTTCCCACCCAAATCTCATCTTGTAGCTCCCATAATTCCCTTGTATTGTGGGAGGGGTGCTGTGGGAGATGACTGAATCATGGATGTGGGTCTTTTGCATGCTGTTCTTGTGATAGTGAATGGTTCTCATGTGATCTGATGGTTTTAAAAATGAGAGTTTCCCTGCACAAGCTCTCTCTATGCCTGCTGCCTTCCACATAGATGTGACTTTCTCCTCCTTGCCTTCCACCATGACTGTGAGGCTTCCCCAGCCATGTGGAACTGTAAGTCCAATTAAACTTCTTTCTTTTGTAAATTGCCCAGTCTTGGGTATGTCTTTATCAGCAGTGTGAAAGTGGATTAATACAGACCCACACCATATTCCCTTATATATACTGCTGGTTGTCTCTCTCTATATCTATCTATCTATCTATCTCTCTTTCCCTCTCTCTCTCTCTCTCTCTTTCTCTCTCTCTCTCCCTCCCTCCTGATTCTTCATTCCCTCCTCATGTGACCCAAGAATGGAGAATTCCCCTCCCAACTCATTGAGCCCTCCCTGCTCAGGATCTGTGAGTAAGAAATCTTTGAGCTTATTTCCTATTACGGTAGTATGTTGAATTTGTGCCTTCCTTCTGACGAACCAGGGGCTACCCCAGGCCAGGTTTTCTCCAAGGTGCCAGACAGAACACAAAGTCAGACTCCTAGAACCAGAGTGATGGTCAGGCAGGTATAAACTGGATATGGGTCAAAGAAGAGCCACAAGGGCATCTGCCAGTATGAAACCAGCCCACTTTTCCCACAGAACTGAAGCTTAAGAAACTTACATTTGTCCTATCTGAGTTCCTCTCTCAGGAGACTGACCATCAGGCCTCCCAGCTGGTATCAACGAACTGAGACTTTCCAGATCACCACATCCCAACATTTAGATGCACCTGCCGTCTGTTGACCAACTCCTCTTCCTTACCCCTCCCTAATTCCTGTTTTCTGACACATTGTGTGATGGTGAATATTGAGTGTCAACTTGATTGGATCGAAGGATGCAAAGTATTGATCCTGCGTGTGTCTGTGAGGTTGTTGCCAAAGGAGATTAACATTTGAGTCAGTGGAATGGGGGGCAGATCCACCCACAATCTGGGTGGGCACCATCTAATCAGCTGCCAGTGCAGCTAGAATAAAGTCAGAAGAACGTGGTAAGACTAGACTGGTTTAGTCTTCTGGTCTGTACCTTTCTCCCACGCTGGATGCTTCCTGCCCTCGAACATCGAATTCCAAGTTCTTCAGCTTTGGGACTCAGACTGGCTTCCTTGCTCCTCAGCTTGCAGACAGCCTATTGTGGGACCTCACATTGTGATCATGTGAGTCAATACTCCTCGATAAACTTCCATTCATATATGCATCTATCCTATTATTTCTGTCCCTCTAGAGAACCCTGACACATAGCTACATTCTTTCTCCACTATATAAACTCCTAACTTTAGTTGGTTAAGGACATGGACCACAAGCATTACAACGAGAGATAGACCCAGGTAGCAGATCTACCCACTCAATCACTGGCAATGAGGTTTATCATTTTGGTCACTGTTTAAGTCTGCAAGTTGCTGTACATTTTCTGTTTATCTATAATTATGAATCTATGTGATCCACACACATGCAATGATGTGTCTATAGGATGGCTACTAAGGCAAGTGCCTCCTTACGACTGATTGATTGATTGATTGTGGTTGGTTGCTCTCCCATATCTGAGTTAGGTGGGTACGTATTCGACCTACAGAAGAGATGCCCTCTGGCTGGGCATGGTGGCTCACAGCTGTAGTCCCAGGCATAATTGGGTTAATCAGCTTACATTCCCCTTTGGCAGCTGTTCCCAACCATTTGTCCTCTTCATCCTAAGTCCATCAGGGTGCAGCCCTACCCATAAAACCATATAGAGAGTGCTGGAGCCAGGTCAGCTGAGAGAACACCCATGGATATCTTCACTTTCTAGTCTCCTGCCCCCACACATCCCTCCCCAGGGATAGTCCCCTTAGTACCAGAGCTGAACTCTCACTTCTGGTGTCTGAAAGGCTCAGGAAGGCATCTCTTGTAATGAACATGGCAAACCCATTGGGGATTTCCAATCTTGGAGGAGCCTCCATCTCCCCCACCCATCCCCAGGCCCCATCCACCTTACCTGCTATGTCACTCTTAGTTGATTCCATTCACCCCAGTTTATAAAGAAAACACAGTCCATTCCCGATGGAAACTCACGCCATTCCACCCCACCAACCCACCTTCCCTTCGTTCCCATGACATGTACCTGCGACTTTATCTAACCCTGCACCCCTCCTTACCTTCAATCTCCCACGAAGAGGTGAACCTTCTCCAGGTCAAGACTTGTGGGCCAGGCACGGTGGCTCACCCCTGTAATCCCAGCACTTTGGGAGGCCAAGGGGGGCAGATCACCTGAGGTCAGGAGTTCGAGATCAGCCTGGCCAACATGGTGAAACCCGTCTCTACTAAAAATATAAAAATGAGCTGGGCACGGTGGCAGGCACCTGTAATCCCAGCTACTCAGGAGGCTGAGGCAGGAGAATCACTTGAACCCAGGAGGCGGAGGTTGCAGTGAGCCAAGGTCGTGCCACTGCACTGCACTCCAGCCTAGATGAAAGAGCAAGCCTCCGTCCCAAAAAAAAAAAAAAAAAAAAAAAAGGCTTGTCCCACCTCTCCAGGCTCCATGCCTCTGGCTTCTCATTCTCATATCCACCCTGCACAGCACAGCTTCTCAAAGTACTATCTGAGAGCCCCTACATCTAAATAGGCTGAAATCCTTGTTAAAAATGTAGATTCCAGCCAGGCGCAGTGGCTCATGCCTGTAATCTCTGTGCTTTGGGAGGCCAAGTCACAAGAATCCCTTGAGCTCGGGAGTTCTAGAACAGCCAGGGCAACAAGGTGAAACTCAGTCTCCACAAAAAAATACAAAAATTAACTGAGCATGGTGGCAAATGCCTGTCATCCCAGCTATTAATACTCAGGAAGCTGAAGCACGAGGATTGCTTGAGCTCAGGAATTTGAGGCTGCAATGAGCTATGATTGCACCACTGCACTCATCCTGTGCACAGAGTGAGAACCTGTCTCAAAAAAAAAAAAAATGCAGATTCTGACTAGGCATGTGGCTCACACCTGTAATCTCAGCACTTCGGGAGGCTAAAGTAGGAAGGCTGTTTCAGTTTCAATATCCACTTCTGTGTCCAAATCTCCCCCTTTTTTTGAGCAATGGGGTCTCACTATGTCACCCAGGCTGGAGTGCAGTGGTGCCACCATAGCTCATTGCAATCTCAAACTCCTGTGCTCAAGTGATCCTCCCTCCTCAGCCTCCCAAGTAGCTGGGATTGCAGGCATGCATCATCATGCTTGGCTATTTTATTTTTATTTTTTGTAGAGACCACATCATGCCGTGCTCCCCAGGCTGTTCTCGAACTCCTGGCCGCAAGTGATCCTTTCACCTTAGCCTCCCAAAGTGCTGGGATTACAGGCATGAGCCACTATGCTGAGCCCCAGATATCCCTTTTGTAAGGACTCCAGTCTTACTGGATTAGGGTCCACCCTAACGACCTTCTCTTAACTAGACCACATCTGCAAAGACCCTATTTGCAAATAAGGTCACATTCTAAGATACTAGAGGTTAGGGTGTCAACATATCCTTTGCGGGCAGGCACAATTCAATCCACAACAGTTACCAAATCTTGGAAGTGACATCCCATCATTTTTGCCATATTCTGCTTATTAGAAGCAAGTCACTAGGTCCAGCCCTGACTCAAGGGCAGGGGATCATACGTGGGCATGGATGTCAGGAGGTAGACAGCATCGAGAGCCATTTTAGAAGCTGTCTCCATGACCCATATCCATAAACAGGGCTTGAATGAGTAGTCCGTTATCTGTTGTACTTCTACTGTAATTGTGAATTTATTTCTATGTTCCTCCAGACTGTGGGCTTCCCGGAAGCAGGGCTCATGTCAGATCCATCACTAAAACATTCCCAACACCTAACGCCAGACTCGGCACACAATGTAGTAGGTGCCCAGTCAATACTTATTGAATAAATGAATAAATAAGTAAATGAATGAGAAGCAGATCGTGTTTCTCTCTGTCAAAGGGAAAAATTGCTCCTAAAATCTTAGCAGGGGAGCATTGCAATAGGCCGTTTGCCATTCTGTGCCTGTGATTAAACGGATTCTCCTCCAGCCAGCCCAATCTGAACTATTGATCAGCAAACTAAACACTTGTTTATTTAAGGGGAGAAAGGCAGCGTTCTCTGCCTACAAAGAATTCATGGAACAAGTCAGATGCCTGATGAGTAATTTTCCCTGCCGTTTAATAAGACCCACGAGGTACATCTGTTTCAATCACTTTGATCGGAACTAAAAACAAGCTCAAACAAGCTGCCTAATGCAGCCTCTACCTGACAGGTGTAGAGGGAGCAATTATATTGTCTCTTTCCATCCCTGGAAGCAATGAATGAAAGCCCACATGACTGGCAGCTTCTGGAAGGAGGCGGGGAAAGGAGCAAATCAGAGAAAACTGACTCCACTGGGCAGGCTGTGAATGGTGTGTGAAGAGCCCAGCTGGAGTTCCTGATGGGAGGAGAATGAGGGCTGAGGCCAGGGCCTAAATTGGGATCTTGTGCTCAGAAGACGAAATAGACAAAGAGATCTGCCTGCTCTTGGCAGTCACGTGAAACACAGCAGATTAATACTAGTAAGCCAATTAGTCACAATCAGTATCTCCAGAGCATATGTGGGAAGTGATGTCTATTATTCTGGAAGGAATAGTGAACCGGAATTCAGGAGGCGTTGGTTGGAATCCTGTCTCTGTCCCTTGCCAGCTCTATAAACCAAAAAGTGTCTGAGACAAATCTCTATCGATTTAGAGGTTTATTTTGCCAAGGTTGAGGACGCACCCAGGAAAAAGAGACAAAAGTTACAGTAGGATCTGTGGCCTGTGCATTCTTCAGAGAGGATTCTGAGGACCTTAATATTGAAAGGGGGCTGGGCACAGTGGCTAATGCCTGTAATCTCAGGACTTTGGGAGGCTGAGACGGTTGGATCCCCTGAGGTCAGGAGTTTGAGACCACCCTGGCCAACATGGTAAAACCCCATCTCTACTAAAAATACAAAAATTAGCCAGGTGTGATGGCAGGCATCGGTAATCCCAGCTACTGGGGAGGCTGAGGCAGGAGAATCGCTTGAACCCGGGAGGTAGAAGTTGCAGTGAGTCAAGATCAGGCCATTGCAATCCAGCCTGGGCAACACAGCAAGATTCTGTCTCAAAAAATAATAATAATAATTAAAGGGGAAAGAGCAGGCAGGAAGGGACGGAGGAAAGAAGAAAAGGGGAGGGCAGATGGGGGGTGACAGGTGGTGACATTCCTGTGAGGCTTTGATCAGCACTCACTGAATTTACATATTACATGTGAAAAGAAACAACAGGGTCAGGGGGACAGTTACGCATTCATCTAGCTCTGAGTAGATCTACATTTTATATAAGATAAAGTGAGCATGTGAAATTACAGCTCTGTTTGTGGACAAAGGGAAGGCTGTGTTTGCATGACTCAGTTTCCCAAGCTTATCTTTCCCTTTGGCATAGTGAGTTTGGGGTCCCGAGATTTTATATTCCTTTTACAGTTCCATGACCTAAGGAGACTGGCCTGAGCCCTCAGTCTTTCCAACCATAAAATGGAAATAATGGTTCTCGTGGAGAAATGACATTGTGGATGTTTGCATATTATGATGTCTGTGAAAGGGCTCACTGAACACAGAGCCCAGCTCAGAAAAGCCTCTCAAGACATATTCAGTCAATCAGCTTCGTCTTGCCTTAGTCAAGCTGAGCCTCCATCATTTGGAATGAAGTTTAACAAGGATTCCTTTTTTTTTTTTTTTTTTTTTTTTTGAGACAAGAGTCTCCATCACCCAGGCTAGAGTGCAGTGGCGCGATCTCAGCTCACTGCAACCTCCACCTCCTGAGTTCCAGTGATTCTCCTGCCTCAGCCTCCCAAGTACTTGGGATTACAAGCATGTGCCACCATGCCTGGCTAATTTTTGTATTTTTAATAGAGATGGGGTTTTACCATATTGGCCAGGCTGGTCTCAAACTCCTAACCTCAGGTGATCCACCCTCCTCAGCCTCCCAAAGTGCTGGGATTACAGGCATCAGCCACTGCATCTGGCCTGGATTTCTACAAAATAATTCTTTTGGGCTGAAGGACTAGGGGGAAATCAGTGTGTCTTTTCTGCAGAGCTGCATCATTAGCCCTTGCTTCTGTGGCTTTGTGGTTTTGTCCTTGTATTAGTCAGTTCTTGCACTGCTATAAAGAGATACCTGAGACTGGGTAATTTATAAAGAAAGGGGGTTTAATTGGCTCACAGTTCTGCAGGCTGTACAGCAGGCATAGCGCTGGCATCTGCTCAGCTTCTGGGGAGGCCTCAGGAAACTTACAATCATGGCAGAACGTGAAGAAGGAAAAGCAGACTCATTGTACGTGGCCAGAGCAGAAGGAAGAGGCGGGGGAAAGATGCTACACACTTTTAAACAACCAGATCTCACGAGAGTTCACGCTCTATCACGACACAGTACCAAGCAGGAAATCTGCCTGCATGATTCAATCACCTCCCGCCGGGCCCCACTTCCAACACTGGGGATTACAATTGGACATGAGATTTTGGCAGGGATGCAGACCCAAATCATATCAGTCCTTTTATCATATCTGTGTGCTTGCATATGGGTGCATGTGTACACGTGTGTGTGCATGCATGTGTATGTGTTCACATTCGTAGTTCCACATACATTGTGTACTCAATATCTGGGTCTCCAGCAATTATTTGTGCTGTCAAAGACTTCAGTAATAGCAGGTTCTCACTCATATGCTTAGAAAGTCAATCCCATGGAGGCAGAAAGTAGAGTGATTATTCCCAGAGGCTGAGAAGGGTGGAAGGACAGGGATGAGAGGTTGGTTAATAGGTACAAAAATACAGTTACAGACGGAATAAGTACTAGTGTTTGATAGCATGGTAGAGTGACTACCATTAACAATAATTCACTGTATATTTCAAAATAGCTAGAAGAGAAGAACCTGAAAATTCCCAAAACAAAGACATAATAAATGTTTGAGGTGATGGATATTCTAATTACCCTGATTTGATCATTACACATTATACAATATATCAAATGTCACATGCAGCCCATAAATATATATAATTATTATGGAGCAATAAAAAAGACTTTTGATAGCCAGGCACAGTGGCTCACATCTGTAATCCCAGCACTTTGGGAGGCCGAGTCGGGCGGATCACGAGGTTATGAGTTCGAGACCAGCCTGACCAACATGGTGCAACCCCATCTCTACTAAAACTACAAAAATCAGTCAGCCATGGTGGCATGTGCCTGTAATTCCGGCTACATGGGAGGCTGAGGCAAGAGAATCACTTGAACCCAGGAGGCAGAGGTTGCAGTGAGCTGAGATCATGCCACTGCACTCCAGCCTGGGCGACAGAGCAAGACTGTATCTCAGAAAAAAAAAAAAAAGAGTTTTGATAATGGGTGTACATTAAGTCCTAACAAAAGCAGGGTGATGATAGCCCATTTCTGAGGGTTGTCTTGACCCTATCACATGGAAAACCATCTGTCTACATCCACCACTTAGGTAAGATATCATGTCATGTTTAAGAGCACAGGGCCTGAGTTCAAATGTCTGCTCTACCCTCTCATGGTGATACAGAACATAGAAAGAAATTATTTAGGCAGATAGTGATGGTAAGGGTCCTTGGCGGAATTTCCCTTTTAACAAAAAAAAAAACAGCCCTCAAATCATTTCTTTTCTAACAAAGAGAAGCCTGTAAAATCAAGCTGCAGACATCTATAAGCAAGCTGGAAGCTTGCACAGGCGAATGCCGGCAGCTGTGCCAAGAGAAAAGGGCTACCTGGGAGCCAGGCATATTCAACATGGAGGCTCCATCTTCCCTTTTCTTTGTCACCACCTGTACAGTAAAGAAACGGGCAGCATGGTGCCGGCCAGGTAGATAACCTGTCTGCATAAAAAAGGATTAGGGACGGTACCAAGCAGGAAATCCACCCCCATGATTCAATCACCTCCCACCAGGCCCCACCTCCAATGTTGAGGATTACAACTGGATGTGAGATTTGGGCAGGGACACAGACCCAAACCATACCATATGAGAAATTCTCACCCTGTGCAGATGGCACACCTAGCACTAACCAGTTTTTCATGCCCTATGCAAATGACACACTGGTCCAACCAATCTCTCATGCCCTATGTAAATTAGACATCGCCTCCTCAAGCTCATCTATAAAACCTCCTGCATTTCACCCTGGAAGCAGCAACCCACTTCTCCGGGATCCCTCTCTAACGTAGAGCTCTCTTCTCTTTATTTTGCCTATCAAATTTACACTCTGGACCTCACCCTCTGTGTGTCCACGTCCTACTCCATGAGAAAACGAATCTCAGGTATTTACCCCAGACAACGATGCTGCTTCAGCGGGACTTTGAGACAGTTTCTTACCCTCTGTGCGTCAGTTTCCACATCTGCAAACCAGAGATGGTCATGGACCCACCTCGTAGAGTTGTGACGCAGATTAAATGAATTAGCCTTAGTTCAGCATCACAGCCCACAGCAGGCCTCCTGGTCCTAACGTGGCTGTGTTCTGCATTGCTTGGATGACTCCGGGAGGCAGATCACTGTCCTTCCTTCCAACGTGTACCCTGGGGAGAGCTACTTTATCTAGTACCCAACGTGTAATCCACGCAGGTTCAGCAGATGAAAATGAATGAATGAGTGAATGCAAAGAAGTGCATCTGCTGAGTGCACTGAGAAAGGGAAGACCCAGTCCCTGTGTTAAACCTCCTACAAAGCAGTATACGTACATTTATCTGTCACTCAACTGGGATAATACTAATTGCTCTTCCACCTTTTTGTGTCCTACTTATTACTTTGCACTTTCCCTACATTATTTCAAACAATCATCTAATAATACTGACAAACCAGGTGTGGTGGTATGCGCCTGTAGTCCCAGCTACTTGAGGGAGGCTGAGGCGGGAGGATCGCTTGAACCCAGGGGTTTGAGGCTACAGTGAGCTATGATTGAGCCACTGCACTCCAGCCTGGGCAACAGAGCAAGACTCCATCTCTAAAAATAAATAAATGTAGATATAGATATAAATTAATATATCCGTGATTATTATCTTTCCTTTACAGACTTTAAAAAAAAGAAACTACAGAAATTAAGACTTTTCCAGGCACAGGGAAGGAAGGCACTGACCAGTATTTTAGACTCAAGGGCTACCTTGGTAGTAAAGGTGATATGAACGTAAGTATGAGTGATAAATAGGACATAGGCACAGATGTGGTGTCAAACAGCTGCCACTCCAGTGGGGACCACTGGGGCACATTGCCTTTCCCTCCCAAAGCAGAACCGGGCTGACAGTAAAAGCCAGAACACGGCAGAAAGAAGCTTTGATAACATCAGGGTGGGTGTAACACCAAGGCCTTGCCTAGGTGGGAAATTACAATCTCATCAAGCTGAGAAGTGTAGGAACAGCCAAGTTAGCAAAGAACTCAAAAATCAGGTTGGCCAAACCCAACCCTCTGTGCAACCCACAAACCACCCTTTCATGGTAAATAAGCACATAAAGATAGCACTACTATGTCCTGGAGCATGTACCAGACGCCAAGGGTCCAGAGATCCATGAGAAATGACCCCCTCTCCTTTCACAGAGTCCTTGGTCTGGGCCCAATCAGCAGAGCACAGAGAAGTGCAACAGGATGAGACCGTGCAGAGACGGGGTAAGTACAAGGAGCTATGGGATCTTAGAGGAAAGTGCCCACCCAGCCAGGGAACAGAGGAACAGCAGTTCCATTATTTAACAAGCCATCTCATCGAATTGTTTGTGTGCATTCTTTGTTTCTCTATCACTTCTCGCTATGGCTTAAATGTGTTCCCTCCAATATTCAGGTGTTGAAACTCAATCTCCATTGTAGTGGTACTAAGAGATGCTCAAGTGCTTACCTTCCCCAGGAAGCCCTTCTTATTGGGTCAGCTCTCAGTGATCTCTCAAAGTCATTGGGGAAGTGAATAATCACTGGGGAAGTGATTCAGTCGTGAGAGCTCTGCCCTCATGAATGGGTTATTATAAAAGGGCTCAAGGTTAAAGGGAGCACTCTCTCGCCCTTCTGCCATGTGAGAACACAGCATTTCTCCCCTCCTGGGGATGCAGCCACCAGATGCCCTTTTGGAAATGGAAACCAATTCCTCACCAGACACTAAACCTGCCAGCACCTTGGTCTTGGACTTCCCAGCCTCCAGAACCACAAGAAATAAATTTCCATTCTTTGTAAATTACCCAATCTGTGATATTTTATCATAGCAGTGCAAATGAACTAAGACGCTTCTGTTGTTTCATAAGGCCTGATGCAAGGCAGAAACAGAATAAAGGCTCAGGGCTTGCTGTTAAATGAAGAGAAGAATCCAACAATAAAACAGATTCTGATTCAACTAATTTTGAGCTCTTACAAATTATTTCATCTAACCCCCCTCTCCCCAGCAACCCCATAGGTAATATAATCATCTCCATTAACAGATGAATCAGATGAAGCTCAGAGAGGCTACATGATGTGCCCAAGTTCACACAAACAGTACCTGGAACAGCCTATGGGAAAAATCAAAACAAAACCAGCTTAGTTCTCCCATGCACCTTCCACCTTCTGCCAGGCCAGACAGCTTGTTTTTCTTTTTCTTTTTCTTTTTCTTTTTTTTTTTTTTTTTTTTTGAGATGGAGTCTCGCTCTGTCGCCCAGACTGGAGTGCAGTGGCACAATCTTGGCTCACTGCAAGCTCTGCCTTCTGGGTTCACACCATTCTCCCACCTCAGCCTCCCATGTAGCCGGGACTACAGGCACCCACCACCATGCCTGGCTAATTTTTTTGTATTTTTAGTAGAGACAGCATTTCACATGTTAGCCAGGATGGTCTCCATCTCCTGACCTCATGATCTGCCCATCTCAGCCTCCCAAAGTGCTGGGATTACAGGCGTGAGCAATGGCGCCCAGCCCCAGGCAGCTTGTTAAATACAAGCTTATTGCACATTTTGTTTTGCACTCTACTCATGCCATCTAAAGGGTATTTTGTAGGAGGAAACTAAAGGAAATGCATCCCCTCTGTCTTTTGGCTGGGGAATAGAATGTTCTTGTGATCAAGCAGGACTGGACAGTTTATGGGGTGGAGAGAAGGGCTGGCCTGGGCAGCTAATGGAAGCCTGACCATGAACCAGCATCCCCATGACAGCAAAGACATGTCTACTCTCAACACGACACTCACATGGCCCAAAGCCCGGGGGCAGTCATTCCCTTCTGGCCATCCCCAGTGCAAGACTCTTTGAAAATGTCCCTTTCCTCATCTTGTCAAAATCCACCTCCTGCATAACTGGGAAGCTGTCAGTGTGATCTATAACCCCCAGGCAGGCCTGGAATATGAGCTAAATTGCCTGAGTCACTAGCAATGATAGAGTCATTCTGCAGGAAATTGGAAATCAATTCTTGTCATCACTGTACAGAACTCCTTTATCAAGAGTTCCAGCTCACCGTATAATGCAACCAAGAACTTGAAGGCCAATACAAACAACAATAAGAGAAAGGTGTGTGTGTGTGTGTGTGTGTGTGTGTGTGTGTGTGTGTGTGTGTGTGTGTGTGTGAGAGAGAGAGAGAGAGAGAGAGAGAGAGAGAGAGAGAGAGAGTATTTATCCAAAATCATATCAACATCCAAAGACCAAGTCAAGTCCCCTCTAGCTGATAGAAGACCCCAGTATCTAGAAGATGGAGATGTTGTATTCAAGGGAAGGTTGAGGACCTTGTAAGCCGTGCACCCACCGTACAGTCAACTTGACCATGACCTCTGCCTGTGCTGAGTTACTGCAAAACAAAGAACAGTAGTAATAACCCTCCACCTTTGCACAGCACTCTGACATTATCAAGGAATTTTCTGCTGTGTTTCCCCAGTTCTTAGCTTGAAGGGTTTTGGTTTGCTTTTGGTTTGTGATGCACTTTGCATTATATGAGTCTTTGTGTTGTAGTTTGAGAGGCAACAAGGCTCTAGGAGTTATCTAAAAAAGCTGAGTTCAGGTTATCACTCTTAGTTATGCACATTTATACACACACACACACACACACACACGCGCGCACACACACACACACACACATAATCTTAGAAAAAGTGCCAAATTTTCCTGAACCTCATTTTAAAAAAAAATTTCCATAAAATACAAAAGTAGCACACACCAGTTGGGGAGTGGTAGCTCACGCCTATAATCCCACCACTTTGGGAGATGAAGACAGGCAGATCACTTGAGGTCAGGAGTTCGAGACCAGCCTGGCCAACATGGTGAAACCCCATCTCTACTTTAAAAAATACAAAAATTGGCCAGGCGCGGTGGCTCAAGCCTGTAATCCCAGCACTTTGGGAGGCCGAGACGGGCGGATCACGAGGTCGGGAGATCAAGACCATCCTGGCTAACACGGTGAAACCCCGTCTCTACTAAAAAATACAAAAAACTAGCCGGGCGAGGTGGCGGGCGCCTGTAGTCCCAGCTACTCGGGAGGCTGAGGCAGGAGAATGGCGTAAACCCGGGAGGCGGAGCTTGCAGTGAGCTGAGATCCGGCCACTGCACTCCAGCCTGGGCGACAGAGCGAGACTCCGTCTCAAAAAAAAAAAAAAAAAAAAAAAATACAAAAATTATCCAGGCGTGGTGGCAGGCACCTATAATCCCAGCGACTCAGGAGGCTGAGGCTTGAGAATCACTTGAACCCAGGAGGTGGAGGTTGCGGTGAGCTGAGATAGTGCCACTGCACTCTGTCCTGGGCAACAGAGCAAGACCTTGTCTAAAAAAAAAAAAAAAAAAAAAAAGAGTACACACCACAGAGGAGATATGATGAGTAAGGAAAACAAGCTTGTACAAGGAGAATTGTCTTGTCAATTTGCAATGGTATACAATGATTAGTTGCCGATATTCATATAGCCACTGACGCATTAGGCAAATGGGTAAACTAAGCCCCAAAGAACTGAAATGAGCTGTCTAAAACTAGTACATGTGGAAAATAGGAGAAAGAACTTAACATTTATGTTAGGTTTATAAAACAGTTACTTGTCTCTTAGGCATTTTGGATAAGGGCCTAAGAAATCATTCTCCTCCTTGCGCTAAGGAAGATGTTTGGAGACCTTGGAGAAGAGCTCACAAAATAGGAATCAGCAGTCTTAATCCTATTCTCTACCCTTCTTAGCGGTTCTAATAAGCTCTCCCATGAGAAGAATGATGCTAGAGATTGATTGATTGATTGATGATTTTGGTACAGATCTCTCTCTGTCACCCAGGCTGGAGTCTCAAGTGATCCTCCTGCTTCAGCCTCCTGAGTAGCTGGGACCACAGGTGTGCACCACCACACCAGGTTAATTTTTTTTTTTTTTTTTTTTTTTTTTAGCAGAGATGGAATCTCGCTATGTTGCCTACACTGGTCTCAAACTCCTGAGATCATGTGATCCTCCCACCTCGGCCTTCCAAAGTGCTGGAATTATAGGCACGAGCCACTGCACCTGGCTGAGAATTCTGAATATTACAGACTCATTCTATCACACTCCCCTCCATGATCACTAACAGGAGCCTACACATGGGAAAGAAGGCATCTAACAGCTGCTCTCACACACATACTTATCAATATCTCACCCTCCCACAGCTTGGCTCAAGTGCCCATCTCTCCCAGGAAGCCTCTCTTATTGTGCCAACCCTCGATGATCTCTTGAAATCATTACTTTGTCCCAGTTATTTGGTGCCTATTTCCTGCTTTTTTTCCCATATTTCTTTGCATATGTAAATCTTGCCTCCCAATCTGACCATAAGTCCCTTCAGGGAGGGGACCCCACCTACCTCCTTGAGTGTCCAGGCTATGCTATGGATTAGGGTTGTCAAGAGATGTCCAGGAAATCTCTGATGAGGATGAGGGTAATGAAGTACTTCCATTTCTCTCTGGGCACAAATAGCTGTAGGTCTCATGGAGGGGCCAGGGCTAAAAGTCACAGAGGTAGCAGATTACACCCCTCATAATCACCATCCTTTACATAGGTATTCACCCCCAAAGCTTTGGCCACATGGGGTTCTGCATTATGCTGGGGTCTCACAACACAGCTGGAAGAAAAGGAGAAGAGTCAAACCAGTTGTAGAATGACTGGCTCTGGGAGAGTTAACCTGGGTTCAGTAGACAGGGCCCAGGACCACGGTGAACTAAAGCATGGTACAGGAGTGCACGGAGGTCCAAGGAAGTCCATGCAGGGCCAAAGGAGAGGACTGGTGTAACTGAGGCTGACTCCACTTTTAATGTTTGACTGATGATAACTTTCAAGTCTCACTCCATCTCCTTCCCCTTCTGTCCACATCTCAGCAAGATGATGAGAAAGCCTGGGCTCTCCCTGCGTTGGCATAGGTGGGAAGTTTAAGTCATACAAGCCTCCACTCCCATGTGCATGGGAACTCTCACTCTGGCCCCTGACCTCTAGGCCACCTGCTGTGAACCGAATTCTGTCCCTCCAAAATCCCTATGTCGAAGGCGTAACTTACAATGGGATGGTATTTGGAGATGGGTGTCTTTGGGGGATGACTACATTTAGATGAGGTCATAAGGATGGGGTCCCCATGATAAGATTAGTGTCTTTGTAAGAAGACACCAGCGAGTTTGCTTGCTCCCTCTCTCTCTCTCCATCATATGAGGACACAGCAGGAAGGTGGCTGCCCACAAGCCAAGAAGAGAGCCCTCACCAGAATCTGGCCATGCTAACACCCCCCAGGCTCCAGAACTATGTAAATTTTTATTGTTTAAGCCACCCAGTCTATGATATTCTATTATGGCTGCCTGAGCTGACTATGACACTACCATAACACCCCAAGACAGTCTTCTCTCCCTGCTCTCTCATGCCATTGCCAGATCAGCTTGAAAGCACACCCTGTTCCCTCCAAAAAGACTTATCACATGAGTAATAAATCATCTCATACTCTCTTAGTGTGTGTGTGGCATCATCAGCCTTGATAATATCTGAGCCAAATTTTGGGGGCAGGGAGTAGCCATCTCACCTTTGCAAGGTGACCACAGCAACTAGCAAGCCCCAAAGAGGACTTCTGACTGCCACAGTCAAACAAGTCAGTGGTAGCTGGACTAACATGGATCAGAGGTCAAGAAACACTAAACTTGAGAAGATCCATGCAACCTTAAGCTCCCACAAGACCAATGCCAAAGACACTCTGCAGCTCTGGGGCTGATTCGGGTAACTGCAGGGCTGAGCCTACAAGTAGAGGCAGGCAGATTGCCACCTGGGAGGGGCCGAGGAAGCAGGGGCTTTATTTGGTACAATATGTTAATGTAGAGGGATTCTCCCTCTAGGGAAAATTATGGCACAGCCCTAGCTATGCCCACCAGTAACCTTTGGAGAAAAGCATTTAAGTCAAAAGCTGAGAAAAGGCCATTGCAGCGGCTCATGCCTGTAATCTCATCAATTTGGGAGGCTGAGGCGGGTGGATCACTTGAGGTCAGGAGTTTGAGACCAGCCTGGCCAACATGGTGAAACCCCGACTCTACTAAAAATTAACCAGGCATGGTGGCAGGTGCCTGTAATCCCAGCTAGTCAGGAGGCTGAGGCAGGAGAATAACTTGAACCTGGGAGGTGGAGATTTTAGTGAGCTGAGATCATGTCACTGCACTCCAGCCTGGGTGTCAGAGTGAGACTCTGACTCAAAAAAAAAAAAAAAAAAAAAAAAACTGTAGATTGCCTTCCCCAACTATTCCAAGCCCTGTGTTTCTTCCCTTCTTCTATTTAGGTAAACTAAATACGCAATCCCCAGTCTCCTTTTCAGATAGGAATGACAGAGTTTTGGACAAGGAGATATAAACAGAAATTTAGTAGAGAAACCAAACCTTTCATATTGAAAAGGCAAAGCCCAGCAAGGAGAAATTCCTTTGTCCCTTCCACCTTCTTCCTGCCTGGAATGCAGGTGCAAAGCAGTGAGGTGCAGCAGCTACTTTGTGACCCTGAGGATGGAAGACACATGCTAAGGAAGATGGAGCAGAATTAGACAAGGACCTGAATCAGCCATGGATTGCTTGCTCATGAGTTTCTGGTTATGTGGGGAAAACAAACTCTTGCTTGGTTAAGCTATTGAGGTGGATTTTCTCTTACAGACAAACACCTTCTCAGTTGGCACATCAGCAATGCAAGAACATAACCCTACGATGGCTGGTGGATAATCGCCACCTCTGACTTCTTGCAAACTGGGTGGACTTAGGCAAGTTACTTATCTTCCTAACTCTTAGTTTCTTTATCTGAAAAACAAACATGGCAATAGTATCCCCTGCAAAGAGTGGACGTCACTTAAATGCAAAGCTGTCAGCCCAGGGCCTGGCACAGAAGAAGCCCTCAATAAATGTAGGATATTTCTGTTAAACTGAGTGTTTCAACAAAGTATATGCTCCATTTTCCTTAAAAGAACAATTCTGGATAAACTAATTATACCTTTTACTTTTCTTTTACTTTCAACCATTTAGGGGCTTTTGTACTACCCTGATTTTCATATTTTGGAGTCAGTAGATCACATAAATGAATGCTAAAGACTCACTTAGACAGACACTGAAATTGTCAACTATTACCCCATCCTTAAAATTGAGAGCAGTCTTTTTTCAAGTTTTATTTTAGGTTCAGGGAGTATACGTGCAGGTTTGTCATATGGGTAAATTGCGTGTTATAGAAGTTTGGTACATAGATTATTTTGTCTCCCAGGTAATACGCATAGTACTCAATGGGTAATCTTTTGATCCTCACCCTCCTCCCACCCCTCACCCTCAAGTAGGCCCCAGTGTCTGTTGTTCTTTTCTTTGTGTCTATGTGTACTCAGTGTTTAGCTCCCACTTACAAGACAGAACACACGGTATTTGGTTTTCAGTCCTTGCATTAGTTCACTTAGGATAACGGCCTCCAGTTCCATCCATATTTCAGCAAGGGACATGATCTCCTTATTTTTCACGGCTGCATAGCTTTTTATGATTTATATGGACCACATTTCTTTATCCAGTCCATCATTAATGGGCATTTACGCTGATTCCGTGTCTTTGCTATTGTGAATAGTGCTGCAATGAACATCCACGCACATATGTCTTTACGGTAGAATGACTTAGATGCCTTTGGGTATATACCAGTAATGGGATTTCTGAATTGAATAGTAGTTCTATTTTAAATTATTTAATAAATCACCAAACTGTTTTATACCATGGCTGAACTAATTTACATTCTCACCAGTAGTGTATACACGTTCCCTTCTCTCTACAGCCTCACCAACATGTTTTTTGTTTTTTGTTTTTGAGATAGAGTTTCACTCTTGTTGCCCAGGCTGGAGTGCAGTGGCGCGATCTCGGCTCGCCGCAACCTCTGCCTCCCAGGTTCAAGCGATTCTCCTGCCTTAGTCTCCCGAGTAGCTGGGGTTTACAGGCGCCCGCCGCCATGCCCTAGTAATTTTTTGTATTTTCAGTAGAGATGGCATGCAGGGAGAGGCAGCCAGGGGTTTCGCTGTGTTGGGTAGGCTGGTCTCGAACTCCTGACCTCAGGTGATCCACCCGCCTCGGCCTCCCAACGTGCTGGGATTACAGGCGTGAGCCACCACGCCCGGTCCAACATGTTATTTTTCCAGTTTTTTTTGTATGTTTGTTTTTTGTTTTTGTTTGAGACAGGGTCTCACTTTGTTGCCCAGGCTGGAGTACAGTGATACAGTCACAGCTCACTGCAGCTTTGACCTCCCAGTTTCAAACCATCCTCCCACCTCAGCCTCCCAAGTAGCTGGCATCACAAGCATGTGCCACCACACCTGGCTAGTTTTTATAGTTTTAGTAGAGATAAGGTTTTACCATGTTGCCCAGGCTGGTCTCGAACTCCTGGGCTCAAGCCATTCTCTTGCCTTGGCCTCCCAAAGTACTGGAATTACAGGTGCGAGCCAAGGCACTTGGCCTTGACTTTTCAATAACAGTCATTCTGACTGGTGTGAGATGGTATCTCATTGTGGTTTGGATTTGCATTTATCTACTGGTTAGCGATATTCGGCATTTTTGCATATGTTTGTTGGCCGCAGGTACATCTTCTTTCGAAAAGTGTCTGTTCATGTCCTTTGCCCACTTTTTAATGGGGTTGTTTGTTTTTTGAAGAGCAGTCTTTAAAAGGGTGTTGAGCGGGTCACAAGAGGAGTGTCAGGCCTTGTGTTCTTAGGGACAGTGGACGGGGCTGGTTTTCCATTAAGGAAGCAGAGAGGGTAATTTAGGGAGCAAAATATCAGAGATGTCAGGAAATCCTTCCTGTTGCCCTTTCTCAACAAAACCTTTCTAACGGGTAATTGAAGCTTTCTTTCCATAATTAACATCCAGCTTTAAATGCAAAGCCACTGGGGACACAAGATGAATGAACCCAAATTCTCTTTAAAAGTATAGATGACTAGCACTGAAGTCTTTCTGGAAATCAGAGTTTCAGTGCAGTGGAGGGAAGTAGAAAATGTGCATGCAGGGAGAGGCAGCCAGGAGCCCAGTGACACACTTTTCAATGTTCACAAATTTTGCCAGGAATTGGTCCTCAGTTTTAATTCAGTAAAAAATCGTGAGAAACAAGTTCTGTCCTTGTGGCATTTTCTGGGCCCAAGACTCAAGGGTTCTCCCCATGCACAGATCACATCCAATCGGGAGCCAAAAATGCCTATAGGCACTATTCACAATAGCAAAGACATGGAACCAACTCAAATGCCCATCAATGATAGACTGGATAAAGAAAATGTGGTACATATATACCATGGAATACTATGCAGCCAGAAAAAGGAACAAGATCATGTCCTTTGCAGGGACATGGATGAAGCTGGAAGCCATTATCCTCTGCAAACTAACACAGGAACAGAAAACCAAGCACCACATGTTCTCACTCGTAAGTGGGAGATGAACAATGAGAACACACGGACACAGGGAGGGGAACATCACACACCAGGGCCTGTTGGTGGGGGACAAGCGGAAGGAGAGCATCAGGACCAATAGCTAACGCATGCAGGGCTTAAAACCTAGGTAATGGGTTGATAGGTACAGCAAACCACCATGGCACATGTACACCTATATAACATACCTGCACGTTCTGCACATGGATCCCGGAACTTAAAATAAAAATTTTTAAAAGCTGTGGAACACACGCTAGGAAAATGCCCGGTCACCTCCAAGACACAGGGGAGCAGGCAGCCTTCCACCTTCCACCTTGGGATCATCACAGGAAGGCTTGCTACAGCCTGCCGACCCCACATCCTAGGGGTCTCACAGCCGGCTGTGTGATGATGTCCACTAGGGCTGGCAGGATCCATCCGGCTGGTGGGGCTGGAGCAGAGAATGCACACTGAGCACTCACGGACTCACTGAGAAACCTCCACCCATGGCTGCCAGGCTCTGACCCAGCAGACGAGCCTCTCCTCTCCCTTGAGAGGAAGACAATTCATGGGGAAAACAGAAATCCTCCCTCTTTATTTATTTTTTAGAGACAGGGTCTTGCTCTGTCATCCAGGCTCGAGTGCAGTAACACCATCGTAGCTCACTGCAACCTCAGTCTCCTCGCTTCAAGCCATCCTCTGCCACAAACTCCCAAAGTGTTGGGATTACCGGCAAGCACCACGATGCCTAGCTAATTTTTTTTTAAGAGATGGGGTCTTGCTATGTTGCCCAGGCAGATCTCAAACTCCTGGCCTCGAGTGATCCTTCTGCCTCAGACTCCCAAAGTGCTGGGATTAGAGGCATGAGCCACTGTGCCCCGCCCATCCTCTCTCTTTAAAGCAAGAATGTGAATACACACAAACACACACATATACACCCACACACACACACACTCAAACCCATATTCCAACGTAATCTCCTTTGATCTTCTCAACGGCCCTGTGAAACAGTCTGGGCAAATATTATCCCAATTAATGGGTGATAAAAGTGAGACTCGGCAAGCTCAACTAACTCAGCCAACTCAATCCAACGAGTAACTGCAGGCCCAGGCTCCCAGGATGTCACCACTCTCTGCCTCTCTGTGTAATGGCCCTAAATAACTCCCTTATGCTCGATGCAGAGGATCGAGAGGCCAACTTGCCCCTCAACGGCAGCAGGGAGGTTTTAAATTTTTATATTTTTAAATGAGGAGATGTTTTCAATTGTTCCTGCCTCTGTAAGCCTTCTCCTCTGGATGAAAAAGAATCTGGCTGGCAAGCCTGCCCTGCAGATGGCCACAGCCAAATGCCTAACAGCTTCAGTGTTGCATTTGATTGCCAGCGATGAAGAAAAACAAAGAAATCCTTAAACCGTGTAGGGGCCCCCCTGGCTTCAGGACATTCTCTGGTGCCTATATTCAAGATGTGTACGATGCCGCCTTTCAATAACTTTTAGTGCATTCTTCTCTAGGATCTTTGAAGTTTCTCTGATGGAGAAAACATTTTCTTTAGTTATTGGCTTTTGTAAAAAGCAAAATATACGAGCCTTATGATCTTCAGTCTCACGGCTCATAAATACTTGTGCAGAAGCATAGCCAGGCCCGCGAGGACTTTTCCCCATTTTCCAGGCGAAATCAAAGAAACGTGTGGCCCAGCTACCACAGTCCCCTTCGTCAGAGGGAGAAGGGAATGTGTTGTCTTTGGGGTCTCCAGGTCCCTCCCAGAGACCAAAAAGAAGGAGGCTAAAGACAAAGGCACTTTTCCATGTCAGTAAGCTCAGGACTCATCTGAGAATCAACACAGCACACAAAATTTCTTCTTCTCCTTTTTTTTAAGACGGAGTCTCGCTCTGTCGCCCAGGCTGGAGTGCAGTGGTGCGATCTCTGCTCGCTGCAACCTCCACCTCCCGGGTTCAAGCGATTCTCCTGCCTCAGCCTCCCGAGTAGCCGGGATTACAGGCACCCACCACCATGCCTGGCTAATTTTTGTATTTTTAGGAGAGACGGGGTTTCACCATGTTGGCCAGGCTGGTCTTGAACTCCTGACCTCAAATGATCCACTGCCTCAGCCTCCCAAAGTGCTGGGATTACAGGCATAAGCCAGCGCACCCAGCCCAGAATTTCCTCTTAGCACATCTCCCTTCCCTTTCCTTTAGCTGAAGCACTGTCTTGCACCCAATGGCAAATGCACCCGGCCCAGAATTTCCTCTTAGCACATCTCCCTTCCCTTTCCTTTAGCTGAAGCACTATCTTGCACCCAATGGCAAATGACAATGTTTCTCAAATGTCATTTCTGACCCAGCACTTTCTTTCCAGGAACCTTTCCGGGCTCCCTGCAACCCAGCCCATTGTATCCAATCAAAACTCCCCAGTCCCAGACCCAAGCGCCTACCTCTCACCTCTCTTCTCAACCTACCCACTGTGCCAGCACCATGGGGGTCCCCTCTCACCTGACCTCCACGCCTTTGCCTAAATGCTTCCTCCTTCGGTCATACTCAGTGAATGACTCATGTCCCCAAGCCTTCCTTGTCCTGGGTCCTTCGAGGTCTTCCTCTGTCATGATGTTTGTGAAAATGACATCTTTGCCTGGGGAATCAGGAAGACCTGAGTTCAAATCCCATCTCTGCCACTTAACGGTTGTTCGAACCTTTTGGATAATGTGACAATGAGAACTGAAGTCAACAGGATGACACACATGCAGCTTCGTGCCTGGCATGGAGGACACACTTTGCCTCGTCTGGGTAAAGACACCTGTTAAAAAAAAAAAAAATTTTTTTTGACAAATTACATTAAAGAGAGTTTTTTGGTTTTTGTTTTTTTTTTTGAGATGGAGTCTCACTCTGTCGCCCAGGTTAGAGTGTAATGGCACAATCTCAACTCACTGTAACCTCTGCCTCCCGGGTTCAAGCGATTCTCCTGCCTCAGCCTCCTGAGTAGCTGGGAATATAGGCCCGCACCACCACACCCGGCTAATTTTTTGTATTTTTAGTAGAGATGGGGTTTCACCACGTTGATCAGGCTGGTCTCAAAAAGACGGGGTTTCACATGCTGATCAGGCTGGTCTCGAACTCCTGACCTCATGATCTGCCCTCTTCGGCCTCCCAAAGTGCTGGGATTACAGGCCTGAGCCACCGAACCCGCCTAAACAGAGTTTAATCAGGCAAAGAGGCCGGGCGCGGTGGCTCAAGCCTGTAATCCCAGCACTTTGGGAGGCCGAGGTCAGGAGATTGAGACCATCCTGGCCAACAACATGAAACCCCGTCTCTACTAAAAAAAATATAAAAAATTAGCCGGGTGCGGTCGCAGCCGCCTGTAGTCCCAGCTACTCAGAAGGCTGAGGCAGGAAAATGGCGTGAACCCGGGGGGCAGAGCTTGCAGTGAGCTGAGATTGTGCCACTGCACTCCAGCCTGGGGCACAGAGCAAGACTCCGTCTCAAAAAAAAAAAAAAAAAAAAAATCAGGCAAAGAACGATTGCAAATCCAGCAGCTCCCCTGAGCAGCCACGTGGCAGGAAAAGATTTATGGACAGAAGAAGGAAAGTAAGGTCTGGAAAACGGAAGTGAGGGGCAGAAACAGCTGACTGGTTACAGCTCGGGGTTTGCCCTGTTGGAACCTGGTTTGAAGAGGTGGCTGCCTCTGACTGGCTGAAACTCAGTGATCGAAAAAGAGTAAGTGTCTGTTTACACATCCAAGTATGTTAGTTCACTGTGGACGGAGAAACCTTTAGGTCAGGGATGTCCAATCTTTTGGCTTCACTCGGTCACATTGAAAGAAGAAGGATTTTCTTGGGCCACACATAAAATACATTAACACTAACAATAGGTAATGAGCTAAAAAAAAATTAAAAATTGCCAAAAAAAAAAAAAACCTCATAATGTTTTAAGAAAGTTTATGAATTTGTGTTGGGCCACATTCAAAGCCATCCTGGGCTTCATAGGACCTGTGGGCCACAGGGTGGGCAAGTTTGCTTTATGCAGAACTTAAAATATGTCAGGAGGAACCAGAAGCAGTGGTTCGCACCTATAACCCTAAAACTTTGGGAGGCCGGGGCAAGCAGATCACTTGAGCTAAAGAGTTTGAGACCAGCCTGGCCAACATGGCGAGACCCTGTCTCTACTAAAAATACAAAAACGAGCTGGGCGTGGTGGCAGGCACCTGTAATCCCAGTGACTCCAGAGGCTGAGGTAGGAAAATCACTTGAACCCAGGAGACAGGGGTGGCAGTGAGCCAAGATTGCGCCATTGCACTCCGGCCTGGGGGACAGTGTAAGACTCTGTCTTAAAAAAAAAAAAAAAAAAAAAAAAAAAAAGCTGTCAGAGGGCTAAACTTAAGATACCCAAGCACTTTCAACTATGCAGCTGGAGAGAGTCAAAGAATTGGAGTCCTAGGTGCATTGACGGAAAGCCTCTTCCTTTCAATAAGACACTTAAATGCATATAATGCATGTATTACTAAGATTCCTAAGCAAGGCCTTTTCCCAAGGATCCTGTCCTAACTTACCTGACGTTTCCCATTATCCCTTTCTTTCTTCCTATTGAGACTACCGAACTGGGGGTTTGGTGTGCTTTCTTGCCGATTCTTTCCTGGTCAAGTCTTCACTTCTTTTGTGTTCCCCATGGGCTGCTAATCCTCATGTTAAAACAGGGCAGTTTACATCAGGGCACACAGGACCAAGGTCATGCCGATCAGAGGGGAGGAAGAAGAACGGAAGAGTGCGAGCAGGTATTAGGGCAGGCCCAGGGTTCCAGAACCTCATCACAGAGGTTGGTCTCTGTGGTGGAGCAGCCCGAGAGCTAGGATCCAAAAATCATCAGGAAGCCTGGCTTGTCCCCAGTGGGGCCATGCCATCTGGCAGGATAGCAGGGCCCAGGGATAATCCCTGCTTTGAAAAACAAGTAAATGCAGAAACAAATGAATAGATTGCCAAGTTCTGGATCTTCCAGAGGACAGTAGCCACTTCCTGCTTCTGAACAACACAGGGATACGCTCAAGGACCCAGATGTTACCCAGGTGCTTTAAAAAGTGAAGGACCGGGCCGGACGTGGTGGCTCACGCCTGTAATCCCAGCACTTTGGGAGGCCGAGGCAGGTGGATTAGCTGAGGTCAAGAGTCCGAGACGGGCCGGGCGCGGTGGCTCAAGCCTGTAATCCCAGCACTTTGGGAGGCCGAGACGGGTGGATCACGAGGTCAGGAGATCGAGACCATCCTGGCTAACACGGTGAAACCCCATCTCTACTAAAAAATACAAAAAAAAAACTAGCCGGGCGAAGTGGCGGGCGCCTGTAGTCCCAGCTACTCGGGAGGCTGAGGCAGGAGAATGGCGTGAACCCGAGAGGAGGAGCTTGCAGTGAGCTGAGATCCGGCCACTGCACTCCAGCCTGGGTGACAGAGCAAGACTCCGTCTCAAAAAAAAAAAAAAAAAGAGTCCGAGACCAGCCTAACCCAATATGGTGAAACTCTGTCTCTACTAAAAATACAAAAGTTAGCTGGGTGTGATGGCATGTGCCTGTAATCCCAGCTACTTGAGAGGCGCTTGAACCCGTGAGGTGGGTGGAGGTTGCAGTGAGCTGAGATTGTGCCACTGCACTCCAGCCTAGGTGACACAGTGAGACTCTGTCTCGAAAAAAAGAAAGAAAGAGAGGAAGAGAGGAGGGAAGGAAGGAAGGAAGGAAGGAAGGAAGGAAGGAAGGAAGGAAGGAAGGAAGGAAGGAAGGAAGGAAGGAAGAAGGGAGGAAGGAAGGGAGGGGACTGGTTTGTTAAATGACCATCTCCCTGATAATGTACGGCTGGAAGTGGTCTCACTTGCCGGACAGACTCAGGGGATAATGGAGTTGGGAGAGTGGCAGAGTAAGGGCGACAGCCACAAGCAGCCTCATACGAAAAAATTTCAAAATCACTGATCATTAGAGAAATGTAAATCAAAACCACAATGAGATACCATCTCACACCAGTCAGAACGGCTATTAATAAAAAGTCAAAAAATAACAGATACTGGTGAGGTTTTGGAGCAAAAGGAAAGCTTATACACTGTTGGCGAGAGTGTAAATTACTTCAACCATTGTGGAAAGCAGTGTGGTGATTCCTCAAAGACCTAAAGACAGAAATAACTATTTGACCCAGCAATCTCATTACTAGGTATATACCCAAAGGAATATAAATTATTCTACCATAAAGACACATGCACATGTACATTCATTGCAGCACTATTCACAATAGCAAAGACATGGAATCAATCCATCAATAATAGACTGGATAAAGCAAATGTGGTACATATACATCATGGAATACTATGCAACCATAAAACAGAATGAGATCATGTCCTTTGCAGGAACATGGATGCAGCTGGAGACCATTATCCTTAGCAAACTAACACAAGAACAGAAAACCAAATACTGCATGTTCTTACTTATAAGTGGGAGCTAAAGGATGAGAACACACGGACATATGGAGGGGAACAACACACACTGAGGCCTACTGGAGGGTGGAGGGTGGGAGGAGGGAGAGGATCAGGAAAAACAACTAATGTATACTAGGCTTAATACCTGGGTGATGAAATACTCTGTACAACAAACACCCATAACACAAGTTTACCTATGTAACAAATCTGCACTTGTACCCCTAAACTTAAAATAAAAGTTAAAAAAAATAAAAAAGAGTAACAGCTATGAAGGGCACCTCAAGGAGAAGCCAGGAAGCTAGAAGATTAAGATTCTCCCCACTCCACCAGGAGCCCACAGTCCATGTGACCAGCTCCATGGGGTGCAGCAAGCTCAGACCCTGTGAGATGAGGCTGGTGTTGGCGTTCAAAGGATGCACAGTGTAGTTAGGGGCTTGTCTTACTCAGCCCAGGCTGCCCTAACAAAATACCACAGGCTGCCTAATTTGTAAATTTCCGGATTGGGTGGCTGAAACAACAGACATTCATTTCTCATAGCTCTGGAGGCTGGGAAGTTCAAGTTCAGTGGTCATTGTTGGGTTCAGGTGAAGGCTCTCTTCCTGGCTTTATAGATGGCCACCTTCTCACTGTGTCCTCACATGGCAGAGAGAGAAGGCTCTGGGTCTCTTCCTCTTCTTATAAGGACACTAATTCCATCATGGGAGCCCCACCCTCATGACCTCATCTGAACCTAAGGTCTCCCAAAAGGTCTATGTGCAAATGCCATGACATTGGGAGTTAGGGCTTCAATATATGTGTTTAAAAGGAACATAAACTTGCAGTCCATAACAAGGGTTAAATAGGGAGCCGATATTCAAAAATCATCCAGAATTAGCAACATCCATAGGACAACCTAGTTTTAGACTACTCCATTGGCAGGGAAGGTGTACGCAATGTACTGTGTAGACCAGTTTAGCAGATGGTGGTAGCTGAAGGGTATTTTTTTTTTGTTTTTTTGTTTTTTTGTTTTTTTTGTTTTGCTTTGTTTTGAGATGGAGTCTCACTTTGCTGCCCAGGCTGGAGTGCAGTGGCACGATCTCGGCTCACTGCAAGCTCTGCCTCCCAGGTTCATGCCATTCTCCTGCCTCAGCCTCCCGAATAGCTGGGACTACAGGCGCCCTCCACCACGCCCAGCTAATTTTTTTGTATTTTTAGTAGAGACGGGGTTTCACTGTGTTAGCCAGGATGGTCTCGATCTCCTGACCTCGTGATCCACCCACCTTGGCCTGCCAAAGTGCTGGGTTTACAGGCATGAGCCACTGCACCTGGCCCAGGGTTTTTTTAATTATGCTTTCTCCTGATAATAGAATATATCCTGCTTTCAAAGACGCATCCATGAGGCCAGGCACAGTGGTGCTCACACCTGTAATCCCAGCACTTTCAGAGGCTGGGGTGGGTGGACCAGTTGAGGTCAGGAGTTCAAGACCAGCCTGGCCAACATGGTGAAACACCATCTCTACTAGAAAAAAGAAAAATTAGCTGGGCATAGCAGCAGTCACCTGTAATCCCAGCTACTTGGAAAGCTGAGGCAGGAGAATCACTTGAACCCAGGAGGTGGAGATTGCAGTGAACAGAGACTGTACCACTGTACTCCAGCCTGGGTGACAGAGAGAAACTCCATTTCAAAAAAAAAAAAGAAGCACCCAGATGGGACAGATCCCATCTGCATATTTAGGGACAGTTATGAGATTTGGATCTGTATAATTAGACTACTCCATCCCCTCGCTCCTATAATTGGTTGGTGGAGGGTCACATGAGCCAAGCTGAACCAATGAGAGCCATCCCTGGGACTTTGGCTAGAGCTGTTCGTGGGGGTGGTGGGGTGTATTAGTCCATTCCCACATTGCTATAAATATCTGAGACTGGATAGTTTATAAAGAAAAGAGGTTCACAGTTCTGCAGGCTGTGCAGGAAACATGTTTCTGGCATCTGCTCAGTTTCCGGGAAGTCTCAGAAAACTTTCAATCGTGGTAGAAGTCAAAGGGGGAGCCATCAGGTTGGGAGGAGAAGGTGCTACACACTTTTAAACAACCGGATCTCATGAAAACTCACTCATTCACTATCACAAGAATAGCACCGAGGGTGGTGCCAACCCATTCATGAGAAACCCAACCCTGTGATCCAGTCACCTCCCACCAGGCCCCACCTCCAGCACTGGCAATTACATTTCAACATGAGATTAGGGTGGGGACGCAGATCCAAACCATATCAAGCGGGGAGTGCTCTCTCTCACCGGGATTACCCAGCTTCAAGGACAATGTAGGTCAATAGCTGTTGGAGGTCATTCTTGCCAATGCATGGGGAGAAAGTCTGTCTGAGAATGAAAACCACCCAGAGAAAAAGAACCAGGAAATGAAAAAGAAAGTCCTAATGATTAGTCGATGAAACCCTAGATTGAACCGTACCTGAAAACCATATTCCTCTCCCTTGAGCTTCCCTAGGGCATGAGCCAGTCACTATCTCTCTTTCTTTCAATTCAGGTCTCCATGACTTATAACCAAAATCGTTCTGACATACAGCACATGTGACTCGTTGCCTCAGGAATGGGCTAAGGTTCCAACCTTCTGGTGTCTTGCCTTCATTCCTGGGTGCTAAGCAGGACTGGGACAGACAGGGGCCATGTCTGGAGAGCAGCAATGTACAGAAGTCCCAGCCCCACAAAAGCAAGATGAAAAGCTCATGGCACCTCCCAGGGTACACCCTCTTGGCACAATTTTAAAAACACCCAGAATTTGGCACCAGGCAGACAGTATTCAAGTCTTCATCCTTCCATTTACCAGCTGTATGACCTGAGCTGGCTATTTCATCACTTTGGGCCTTCATTTCTCCATCTTTAAAAAAAAAAAACAAAAATGGTAACAACATCTACCTCGCAGGCTTTTTCTGAAGTTTTAATGAGTTTGGGAATATAAAGGACTTGATCCCATGTCTGGCACACTGCAGGTGTTTGATAAATGGCAGCAATTTCCTGTCACTGTGGCATACCTGTCCTTGCATGTTCAGCATGGGGAACAGGGACAGCATAGATTATTGAAACGTTACATAAGACCCTCAAAAGAGCATTTCCATCTTTCCCCAGGTCTCTGTTGTGTTTTGTTTTTTTTTTTTCTTTTTTAATCAAAGCTGCTAACTGTCAATCAAATCACCCACAGAGATAGGAAAGGAGGAGAAACACCACAGGGTTGGAGCCTCTGGGTGGTGAAGACTGGACCCAAGGTGGCATCCACCAGCTTCTCTTTTTCGTGGTGGAGAATTGGGCATCAGAGACTCTGCCTCATCCCCAAAGTGAGTTCTTACTCTTTGCATGTGACACTTGCAAAGTCTGCGTGTCACCTCCGGCCCTCCTATGCCATCCTGTCCCATCCTGTCCTGTGTGGAAGTTTCTTTTGGAGAGCGCTGGTCTGGATAAGCCTTGCTTCTCCAAGCAGAGTCTATATCTCAGCTCCGGTCTAGTGCAGAGGCAGCATGGAATAGCAGCGCCCAGCCTTGGTGAGGAATCTGGAAATCCAAGTTCTACACGGGGGGCAGGTGGCACCTTTCACCACCACCTTTCACGCCGACTACGCTTGGCTGGACCTCAGTTTCCCCATCTGTAAACTGGGAATGCAAACCAGATGGTCTCGAAGGTCCTTTCCTGCTAGGAGCCTTTGTGTCTGTGAGTTTACAGAGACCAGCCTTAATTAGCACTCTCTCTACTTTGTTTCAAAATAATGGTCCTTCCTCATCCTTCCGCGGACTCTTCCTCAGTGAACTCCAGGTCACATCCTGTTGTTAGAGGTAAGTTCATATCAAAGCGTAATTTCGTCCTCCTGCAGCCAGTGTTCAGGTGTGTTCAGGGATGGGGAGATTAGCGGGTGGCATGGTTCTCAGACCCACAGCATCCGCATCACCTGGGAACCCATTAGAGATGCGATTCTGGCCACCTGTAATCCTATCATTTTGGGAGGCCAAGGCAGGAAGATCACTTGAGGCCAGGAGTTTAAGACCAACCTGGGCAACAAAGCGAGACCCAGTCTCTACAAAATAAAAATGTTAAAAACAACAACAAAAAAAGCTAGGCAGGTGTGGTGGTGCATGTCTGTAGTTCCAGCTGCTCAGGAGGCCCAGGCGGGAGAAATACTTGAGCCCAGGAATTTGAGGCTGCAGTGAGCCATGATCATTCCAGCTGCACTGGGCATGGGATGGAGATCCCATCTCCAAATAAAAAATAAAAATTTAAACTAAAAAAAAAGAGAGATGCAAATTTTCAGACCCTGGTTCAGATCTCCTGGGGATGGAGCCCAGGAGTCTGTGTTTTTTTGTTGCGGCTGTTGTTGTTTGTTTCGTTTTGTTTTGAAACGGAGTTTCCCTCTCGTTGCCCAGGCTGGAGTACAATGGTGCGATCTCAGCTCACCGCAAACTCCACCTTCTGGGTTCAAGTGATTCTCCTGCCTCAGCCTCCCAAGTAACTGGGATTACAGACATGCACCACCAGGCCAGGCTAATTTTGTATTTTTAGTAGAAATGGGGTTTCTCCATGTTGGTCAGGTTGGTCTCGAACTCCCAACCTCAGGTGATCCACCCATCTCAGCCTCCCAAAGTGGTGGGATTACAGGCATGAGCCACCACACCCGGCCCAAGTCTGCGTTTTAAGAAGGCTTCTAGGTGATTCTGACACATGCTAAAGTTTGAAAATCACTAGAAAGTCTAGAGCTGTACTGTCCAATAAGACAGCCACTGTGTGTGGCTATTTAAATTTAAATTAGTAAAAAGTAAACAAAACTTGAAAGTCAGCTCGTCAGCCTCACTAGCCTCATCTCAAGTGCTCCATAGCCCCATGTGGCTAGCGGCTACCATATTGGACAGGGCAGAAATGGAATATTTCCATCATTGCGGAATGTTCTTTTGGGTAGCACTGGTCTAAACAGCCTTGCTTCTCCAAGTGGGGTCTGTAGACCAACAGCTTTGGCCTCACTAGGAACTTGTTGAAAATGCAGGCTCCCCCACGTTATGCTAGACCTGCTGAATAAGAAGTTACAACTTAATAAGATTCCCAGGCAACTGGAATGTACCTTCAAGTATGAGAATGGCCAAGTATGGTGGCTCATGCCTGTAATCCCAGCATTTTGGGAGGCAGAGGCAGGAGGGTTGCTTGAGGCCAGGAATTTGAAATCAGCCTGGGCAACACAGCAAGACCTCATCTCTACAAACAATTTTTAAATTAGCCGGGTGTGGTGGCATGCACCTGTAGTCCCAGCTACTCGAGAGGCTGAGGCAGGAGGATCCCTTGAGGCCAGGAGATGGAGGCTACAGTGAGCTATGATGGTGCCACTGTACTCCAGCCTGAGCAATAGAGCCTGTCTCCAAAATTTAAAATTAAAAAATTCTGAGAAGCAGTAGGTTCAACTATTCAGACAGAACTGGAATGATTTCCCTAACACTGCTAACACAGAGTATAACAACGTAATATTTGCCACGATGTTATGAGAGGCCACCAGCGTTAGGACACAACACCACAGCCTCTACAAAACCCGACATTGCAATGACGGCACACCCAAACAACACAATTTCCAGGCAGCTCAACGTTACAATCAACGTAAGTCGCAGGCATCGCGGCCTTCATAAATGACAACCACGTCACTATGACCATGCAAACAAGGTCACGGCCACCTACGACACACCACAGCCATTGCCAGAAGTACATTATTGCTTTATGCATGCTAGCATCCTCTTGTCCGCTACCCCATGACTGGGGATCCACAATGGACTTGGGAAAGAGGGCTTATCCAGGAACCTATACTACAGGACTCACTCCCACAAAGCTCTCAATGGCCGTGGGGTTTGTGAAGGCTGTCTGTGGTCTCTGATTCCCAAGGATGCTGAAATTGACATTGAGAATCAGGCTCCCTGTGTTGCCATGGAAAGTCTCCTTGTCAACTATTCCCAAGCCCAGAATGAGACTTCACTGTTCATCTCAGAGGAGAGGCACCTACCAGCTTCTTATCCACACCCGTGGAGGAGAGACTGTGGCCCTCCAACCAGGAACTGCTGGTCATCCGGAAAACCCACTTTGATGAGAACATCCTACTGGCAAGACCGTCTCCAGGTTGCCAGACCACAAGATGATTAGTCGGTCTCAGGGAGGCTCCTAAAAGGGGTGTTAATGGCTCAGACAAATGGAGAGCAATGACGATTTTTACAAGGCCACTAATAAAATAGAAGCAGTGTTGTGGTTTGTTTGATTTTACCTGCTCTCGTGGCCTCTTAGCCTCACCCTCAAATACGGCCCGTTGTGAAGATAATAGCATCAATTAACCCCAGCCTAATAGCTGTGATTAGACCAGGACTCTTCTGGAGCTAGTAGCTGGTAGGTTTGCAGGGATAGGCGGGCAGCTTTCAGAGGGTCCTGCTACTAGCCGATGCTCATGAGGCTGCCAGTCTCAAAATACTAATTATAAGTTGCCCTGGACCGTAACCCCAAACTATAAGCTCCACTCCTGGCCAGGCGTGGTGGCTTATGCCTATAATCCTAGCACTTTGGGAGGCTGAGGTGGGAAGATTGATTGAGGCCAGGAGTTCAAGACCAGCAGCCATCATCTCTACCAAAAAAAATAACATATATACAAAAATTAGCGGGGCGTGGTGGTGTGCACGTGTAGTCCCAGCTACGCGGAAGGCTTATGAGGAGAATCGCTTGAGCCCAGGAATTGGAGGCTGCAGTGAGCTAGGATCACACCATTGCCCTCCAGCCTGGGTGATAGAGCAAGACCTTGTCTCTAAAAATAAATAAATAAATAAAAGTTCAGATAGATCCCAAAGCCTGCATTCCTGTTTTGCTGACACATAAACAAAACCAAAGATGTCCCCCATCCTCAAGTGACCCCTGCATGGAATCCACCGTGTCTTTTGCTCAGCTCCAGCCTGGCAATTAAAGGCAATGTCAGGACATGCACAGGACTCTGGAAAGTACGCCGGGCTGGAAGTCAAGAAAGAGGAATCCGAGGTCCAGCCCAACTGCTTGCTAAGCCTCAGTTTTCTCACCTAGAAGAAATGGGAGGGGGATAATGACGTTCTGCCGTAATGCCTATATCATGAATCACTCCAGACTGAGCAACGTAAAACACCCATTTCTTAGGCTCACAGATTCTGTGGGTCAGGAATTAAGACAGAGCAGAAGGGGAATGGCTTATACCTGCCTCATGGTGTCTGGGGCATTAGCTGGAGGATTTCAACAGCTGAGGCTAAAACAGCTGGGGCTTCTCCAGCAGATTGCCCTGTCTCTACATGGTCTCTCCTTGTGACCCCTTCTGCACGGAGGCTTCTTAGTGTTTCAAAGACACGTGTCCTGAGAGAGAGACCGAGGAAGCTTCGCCACCTTAGGTGACACAGCCTCAGAAATCACACTGCAGCCGGGCACAGTAGCTCACGCCTGTAATCCCAGCACTTTGGGAGGCCAAAGTGGGTGGATCACCTGAGGTCATGAGTTCGAGACCAGCCTGGCCCACATGTTAAAAATCCGTCTCTACTAAAAAAATACAAAAAAAAAAAGAAAGAAAGCGAGGCGTGGTGGTATGTGTCTGTAATCCCAGCTACTCGGGAGGCTGAGGCACAGGAATCGCTTGAACCCGGGAAGTGTAGGTTGCAGTGAGCCGAGATCGCACTACTACACTCCAGCCTGGGCAACAGAGTGAGACTCCGTCTCCAAAAAAAGAAAAAAAAGAAAAGAAAAGAAAAGAAATCACACTGCATTCCTTTTGCAGCTTTCTATTAACTAGGCCATTAAAAAGTCCATCCAGGCCAGGTGCAGTGGCTCGTGCCTGTAATTCCAGCACTTTGGGAGGCAGAGGAAGGTGGATCACTTGAGCTCAGGAGTTCTAGACCAGCCTGAGCAACATGATGAAACCCCGTCTCTACAAAACATAATAATAATAATAATAATACAAAAATTAGCCAGAAGTGGTGGCACATGCCTGTAGTCCCAGCTACTCAGGAGACTGAAGTAGGAGGATCATTTGAGCCTGGGAGGTCCAGGCTGCAGTGAGCTGTGATCGTGCCACTGCACTTCAGCCTGGGCAACAGAGTGAGAGCCTGTCTTAAGGAAAAAAAAAAAAAAGCCCATTGATATTCAAAGGAAGGAAATGTAGACCCCCACCTCTCAATAGAGAATGTCAATGTCACATCCTAAGAAGAGCATGGGATGGGGTAAGATCAGTGTGGCCATTTTTGGAAAATACAATCTGCCCCGATAGTATCTTCTTTAAGAACCTGTGCAAGGATTAAGTGCCTCGTGGCTGTAAACTCATTCGGTTGATGTAAAGTGTTGCCCTCACATAGCCCGTCTAGTTGGAAGAGGTAGTGTGTACCTAAATCATTCTCATTCAAGAAAGCACGTGAAAGAGATGAGTTGCTACAGACGACAGATTAATAAGGATGTAACGGAATTAGGAAGAACGAACAGGTGGACAGACCGGGATGAATGAGAGAAAGTCCTTTGCAAATAGTCAAGGGCTGGTATTTCAGTGATCGGGATAATGAGGGATCTAATCTGGAGAGAAATATAGGAAGACACATGAATTGCCCACTTTTTCTCTCTTAAAAAAAAAAAATCGCTTCCCCATCCCAAATCTAAGATGCATTTTTTCCATTCAATCAATCATTCATCCAACGACTGTTCACGGAGGGTCTAGTACCTGCCAGGCATGATGGAAAACTGGAAGATGAACAAGACTTGGTGTCGGCTGTCAAGTGGAGATGAAATACACATTTTAAATGACCGGTCCAATGTGGGTAGGGACGGAGAAAGTTGGCAAATGACACACGTATACGCTGCACCCCACTGCACCCTGCTATTTTTCCCAGGTTGAATTCGACTGTGGAAAACGAACGCCCACCAACTAGGGCTCTTGTCCTTGCTCAACCTCCACCAGAGAAGGACGCTAGTCCCCAGCCACAGCTCAGTTGCCCTGCAGTTTCCTTTTCCTGCTCCTTTTTGGCACTTCTCTGGCTCCTGCCCTTCCTCCAGGGCTGGCCTCCGCGGTCACGATCCCCGGGTCCGCCTCCAGTCCCTGCTTCCCCACCCAATCGGGGTTAACATTTTCTAATGTTCCCTGCAGGGTTTGAAGTACAGCTGTTACTGCCATTTGGAAATGGCTTTTTCCAAAAAAAAAAAAAAAAAAAAAGTTCCGCTCCTTCTTGGAAACACCCACAGTGCCATCCTCTGGCGAAAGACGGGAATTCCACCGGCTGCAACCTTCACGCTGCAGTTAGGAGATGGCCTTTATATGTCTCCTTGGAGACACTTGCAAAGAACTCCCCCGCTCCGCCTGTGACCTCGCTGTCTCCTGCGGCAGGAGTCTGGAGGTTGTTTCCGCTTCCCATGTGGAAATTCTAGGAACTGAGAGCAAGTCGCCTCAAGGAAAAAAGGACCAAGGGATGTTCCAGCCCCAGGATGTGAGAATGAAACTCTGCATCCTCTATTTGGGTCAGCAGATGAGAGATTGTTTGTTTGTTTGTTTGTTTGTTTGTTTGTTTGTTTAGACAGAGCCTCACTCTGTCACCCAGGCTGGAGTGCAGTGGCGCAATCACCCCTCACTGCAACCTCCACCTCCCGGGTTCAAGTGATTCTCCTGCCTGCCTCAGCCTCCTGAGTAGCTGAGATTACAGGCATGCGCCAGCTTGCCTAACTTTTGTAATTTTAGTAGAGATGGGGTTTCACCACGTTGTCCAGGCTAGTCTCGGACTCCTGAGCTCAGGCAATCCGCCCGCCTTGACCTCCCAAAGTGCTGGGATTACAGATGTGAGCCACTGCGCCTGGCCAGCAGGTGAATTTATTCTGCAAAATAAGAGCGGGGTGAGTTAGAGGACTCTCTCCCCAGACATGGGTTCATTGGCAGGGGAGTGATGCTTGGAGAGACAAAAAGGCAGTGAGGCCAGTACCCGGATTGGAACTCAGTCTGCATTGGAGCTTTCTGCCCAAGAAAAAAAGGGAATTAAGAAACCTTAGGCCTCCCAAAGGCCAAGAAGGGAGGATAACGTGAGGCCAGGAGTTCAAGACCAACCTGGGCAACATAGCAAGACCCCATCTTGAGTTAAAAAAACAACAACAACAGATGTTTACATGTAGGTCATACTTGTTTGTATCTAGTATTTTCTCCATAAGTAAATTTAGATTCACCTATTCATTTGTCTAGATTCATTTGTTCCTTCAACAATAGTTTTTGGTGCCTGGCACTAACCTCAGTGTTAAGAATACTAAATACACAAAAGCTCCTGCATTTATGGAGGAAAAGGAGACACAAAATAAATAAAATATGTAAGTAAACTACATAGGATATTAAGAAGGTGCTAAGTAAAACAGCCACAGCTACACCACAAAAAGCAACAAGGAGTGATAGGGGTGGTGATGGGGGAAGACCTGGAGATGGTGAGGAATAACATTTGGTTTCCAGAGGAGAGAGGGAGCTCCAGGCAGAGGCAACAGCCAGCACTAAGTCCCTGAGGTGGGAGGGTGCTCGCCATGCTTGAGAAACCATCAAGGGGCCAATATGGCGGCAAGAGAGCAAGTGAGAAGAGTAGATGAAGAAGACGCAGAGAGATCTCTGGGTCCAGATTCTATAGGAACTTGCAGGCTATTACAGATGTTGACTTTTCCTCTGATGAAAGGGGACCCTTGCAGGGTTTTGAGGACCTGGCCTGACTTCTATGTTAACCTCTGCACACATTCTGCAGCACATTGAGGATGCAAGGAAGGGCACAGTGGCAGAAATGGTAGAACAGTTGGGAGGGTGTTGCAGTAATCCAAGCAAAAAGAAGAGTGTGGATTGGACCAGGGTTCAGTGTGCGTGGTAAGAAACAGCTGGATTCAGGACACAGTAGTCCCTGATTTCAATTACCTGTAGTCAACTGTTATCCGAAAATAGTAAATGGAAAATTCCAGAAGTCAACAATTCATAAGTTTCAAATTACATGCTGTTCCAAGTGGTGTGATGAACTCCCTCACCATTCTGCTCTGCCCTACCCAAGATGTGAATCAACCTTTTGTCCAGTGTATCTATGCTGTCTATACTACCCACCCAATAGTTACTTAGTACCTGTCTCAGTTATCAGATGGACTGTCAAGTTACCACAGCGCGGGTGTTCAAGGTCAATAGCAACCTAATGTTATGTCATAATGCCTGAATCATCCACCTCACTTCATCTCAAGATATAGGCATTTTATCATCTGGTATCATCACAAGAAGGAAAGGTGGCCGGGCGCAGTGGCTCACGCCTGTAATCCCAGCACTTTGGGAGGCCAAGGTGGGTGGATCAAGAGGTCAGGAGATCGAGACCATCCTGGCTAACACGGTGAAATCCCATCTCTACTAAAAATACAAAATATTAGCTGGGCATGGTGGCGGGCGCCTGTAGTCCCAGCTACTCGGGAGGCTGAGGCAGAAGAGAGGCGTGAACTCGGGAGGCGGAGCTTGCAGTGAGCTGAGATCGTGCCACTGCACTCCAGCTTGGGTGACAGAGCAAGACTCTGTCTCAAAAAAAAAAAAAAGAAGAAGGAAAGGTACAGTACAATAAGAGATTTCATGAGCGAGAGAGATCACATTCACGTTACTTTTACTAAAGTGTATTATTATAAGTTGGGTGCAGTGGCTCACACCTGTAATCCCAACACTTTAGGAGGCCAATGAGGGTGGATCGCTTCAGCCCAGGAGTTAGAGACCAGCCTGGGCAACATAGTGAGACCCTCATTTCTACGAAAAATTTAAAAATAGCCAAGTATGATAGCATGTGCCTGAAGTTCCCAGCTATTTAGGAGGCTGAGGTGGGAGGATCACTTGAGCCCAGGAGGTGGAGGTTACAGTGAGCAGTCATGGCACCACTGCACTCCAGCCTTGGTGACAGAGTGAGACACCGTCTCCAAAGAAAAGGATATTATTATAATTGTTCTGTTTCCTCATTATTGTTGCTAATCTCTTACTGTGCCTAATTTATAAATTAAACTCTATCATACGCATCTAGGAACAAGCATGGTATCGATAGGATTCAGCACTACCCACAGTTTCAAGCATCTGCTGGGGGTCTTGGAAGTTATCCCCCATGGATAAGCAGGAAATACCGCATACTGTGATGGTAGAACCAAGTATGGATAATGCTGTAAGGTCAGATGTGCTGCAAACAGAAAGAAGGTAGCCAAGGAGGACTCCAAGGTTTTTAGACTGAGCAGCTGCAAGGCCTCCATTGCCATTAAGTGAAATGAGGATGGCTGCAGGAGGAGTAGGTTTGGGAGAAAGATAAAAAGTCCAACACTGAAGCATTAGCATCTCCAGCAGATACCAATGTCACTATGCAGAACCACTCGATTGGAGTGTCTTCCCCCATTCGGGCACTACGTAAACACTGGCCCAGAAGATACGGTGCTGACTGGTTTCAAAAAGTTAGGCTGGGGTGTAGTGGCTTACGGCTGTAATCCCAGTACTTTGGGAGGCCAAGGCGGAAGCATCTCTCGAGCTCAGGAGTTTGAGACCAGCCCGGGCAACATAAGAGACCCTCTCTCTACAAAAATTTAAAAATTAGCCAGGTGTCGTGGTGCATACTTGTGGTCCCAGCTACTTGGAGGCTGAGGTGGGAGGATCGCTTGGGCCTGGAGGCTCGAGGCTGCAATAAGCCATGATCACACCACTGTCCTCCAGCCTGGGAGACAGAGCAAGACCCTATCAGAAAAAAAAAAGAGAGAAGAAAGAAAGAGAGAAAGAAAGAAAGAAAGAAAGAAAGAAAGAAAGAAAGAAAGAAAGAAAGAAAGAAAGAAAGAAGGGAAGGAAGGAAGGAAGGAAGGAAGGAAGGAAGGAAGGAAGGAAAGGGAGAAAGAGAGAAAGAAAGAAAGAAAGAAAGAAAGAAAGAAAGAAAGAAAGAAAGAAAGAAAGAAAGAAAGAGAGAGAGAGAGAGAGAGAGAAAGAAAGAAAGAAAGAAAGAAAGAAAGAAAGAAAGAAAAGAAAGAAAGAGAGAAAGAAAGAAAGAGAAAGAGAGGAAAGAAAGAAAGAGAGAGAGAAAGAAAGAACGAGAGAAAGAGAGGAAAGAAAGAGAGAGAAAGAGAGGAAAGAAAGAAAGAAAGAAAGAAAGAAAGAAAGAAAGAAAGAAAGAAAGAAAGAAAGAAAGAAAGAAAGAAAGAAAGAAAGAAAGGGAAAGAAAGAAGGAAGGAAGGAAGGAAGGAAGGAAGGAAGGAAGGAAGGAAGGAAGGAAGGAAAGAGAGAAAGAGAGAGAGAGAGAGAGGAGGGAGGGAGGGGAAGAAAGGAGGCTGTATGGGATAAGAAAACAGGCCACCTTGCAAAGGCTAGCCAAGAGTTGAAGCTCTGATGGGGAGAAGGTTGTGTAATGTCGGCAAGTTCAGACATAGCTGGAGAAAAGGCCAGGAAGCCAAGACTAGAGGGAGCTTCAGAAACATCCCATGGTCCCCTAGAGAGGATAAAAGCCACCCAGGACCCAAAGGCAAAGAAGAGTAGGTTTGAGGAGCACATTGAATGGGGCTTGTATGATGCATATTTTGGAATGCTTGCCCCAGCCAGGCCTCCTTCTCAATGAGTCTTTCCTCACCCAAAGTCCCTGACACTCTAAATGTGTTTTATTCCAGGAGGCCTAATGTCTACCCACCTTCGTTCCATCTACCTCCCAATGGACACAGCCAATGGAATCAGAAGTGTGGTGGATACTGACACAAGGTCTGCAAATCCTTGGTATGTCAAAGACCCATCAAATTCCCTCCTGAAATTCTGAAATAAGAGACAAAGACATTTGATGGTCAGTGGCAGGCACCAGAATGGAAACATTATCAAGTAGAGAGAGAATGCGATGAGCAGCCTGGGGGGACACACACAAGAGAGAGTACACAGAGGAATATGAATGAGAAAGAGGAATGGGACAGACACAAAGATGAGAAGAAATGAGAGTGCTCACCTCACACCTGATAGATGGAGAAAGAGGCCTCAGTCCTTGGCTCTCCCAACCTCTATATTCAATACTACCATGTTGCACAACTCCAGAGATCACTATGTACCTCATGGTCCATGCAAACAATACCTTTGGAATTGTGCAGTGCACAGCCTGTGCAACTGAACATGGTAGTTCTGTCTCTAGCTATATTTTATTCCTGTGATCATGACATTGCCTATTGTGTCTTCATAGTAATCCTTTTCCATGAGCTAGCATGATGGGTTTCTGTTTCTTTCCAGCAAAAGAGTTTTGACCAAGCACAGGCTCAGTAGGCAAAGACCATTATGCTGGATTCCTAATCCCTTGATCGACTGGATCTAAGATCATCAGTATCTCTGTGTTTTAGATTTCCAGGAAGTGTCATTCACCCAGCGACACTGGACCTAACTGTTTGAGGACCTAAAAAGCAAGTACACATAATCTGCAACTGCTGGGAGAACTGGCCATCTTCTTCTTTAATGGAATCTGTGATCACGGTCTCTTTGGTATGTTTGCAGTGTCTTGGCACATAGACCTATAAAGATAAGACTAAGAGAGATTGTGGCCAGAAACACTGGGAAACTAGTTTGGTAAAGACCTGAGTTTTACCCAGGTTAGGAAATTTTGATTCGGTGCTGAGTGGCTGGCGGATCCCATATCCAAGATTGCCTAATACCTGCATACAATTCTCATCCCTCCTAAGCAAATTCAGCTATATGCATATCGCCTCTTCTCTGGTCCCCACCATCTTTGCCTCGAAGAAAAGCACATAATACACAAGAAAGCCTATAGACATCTAAGCTGAGGGAGACAGGTGATCAAGGATGTTTGAAAATCATTTTCCTGGCCAGGCACCCTGGCTCACGCCTGTAATCTCAGCACTTCAGGAGGTCAAGGCAGGCAGATAGCTTCAGCTCAGGAGTTCAAGACCAGCCTGGGCAACATGGCAAAACCCTGTCTCTATCAAAAAATACAAAAAATTAACTGGGCGTGGTGGCACACACCTGTGATCCCAGCTATTCGGGAGGCTGAAATGGGAAGTTGTCTTCAGCCCAGGAAGCGGGAAGCAGGAAGCGGAGGTTGAAGTGGGCTGAGATTGCATCACTGCACTCCAGCCTGGGCAACAGAGTAAGACCCTGTCTTTAAAAAAGAAAGAAGAGAAACTTATTTTCCTCTTCCCATCTTCTTCCCTCTCCAGCTGTCTGGAGCCTGAGGTCCCCTGCACTTAAATCTCTAATTTATCTATGTGGTAGCTCATGAAAAGAAATTTTTAACAGCAAGCCTTATATTCATTCATATTTCATGTACCTTCCTATGTCAGACAAAGTACATTCCTCAAAAGAAATTCCTCCACTTATTCTAAGCACATTGCAAAGCCCACTCTTTGCATATGCGTTGGTTTTGTGACTATCAGAGTCTCCTCCCCCCACCCCAGGCTGCCACTAATAAATCAAATCACTTGATGCTGTTTTGAATACATGGAAAGATCAGAGTGCAATTCTAATGCTGTGGTGTTAGGCATTTGTTTGATGGCGGTAACATTTTTCACAACAAGATACATTTCTGTTTCCTCGAGTTGTCATTAAAAACAGAAATTGAGCCATATATTGATGGACTCAAACTACAGTGCATACATTTTGTGGATTCTAAAACCAAACAACCAAAACAAAACAAAAAAATGATGGAAAGGCTGAAGGGCAGCCTGAGTGTTGCCTGGCATTCTGGTGCATGAGTTCTCAAACAGTGGTTCTCAGAGCAGGCCCCAGCCCAGCCACAGCAACAACTCCTGGGAATTTGTGGGAAGTGAACATTTGTGAGCCTCATCCCACACCTACTGACTAGGCACGCTGGGTTCTTGGCCTTTTTTTTTTGGATGGAGTCTTGCTCTGTCACCCAGGCTGGAGTGCAATTGGCACAATCTCTGCTCACTGCAACCTCTGCCTCCTGGGTTCAAGTGATTCTCCTGCCTCAGCCTCCCCAGTAGCTGAGATTGCAGGCATGCACGCCCATACCCGGCAAATTTTTGGATTTGTAGTAGAGACGGGGTTTTACCATGTTGGCCAGGCTGGTCTCGAACTCCCGACCTCAGGTGATCTGCTCCCCCAGCCTCCCAAAGTGCTGGGATTACAGGCGTGAGCCACCATTCCTGGCTGGATTCTGGGGCTTTAAACTAGGGCTTTAACAAGCCTTCTAAGGTAATTCCGATAATGATCAAGTTTGAGAACTAAAGAGTTCTGGTTATTGGAGCTCGTGAAAAGGAGATCATTATCCTTAGCAAACTAACGTAGGAAGAGAAAACCAAATACCTCATGTCCTCACTTATAGGTGGGAGCTAAAGGACCAGGCGTGATGACTCACACCTGTAATTCCAGCACTTTGGGAGGCGGAAGCAGGTGGATCACTTGAGGCCAGGAGTTCAAGACCAGCCTGGTCAACATGGTGAAACCCCGTCTTTACTAAAAATACAAAAATTGGTTGGGCATGGTGGCGGGTGCCTGCAATCCCAGCTACTTGGGAGGCTGAGGCAGGAGAAGCACTTGAACTCGGGAGGCGGAGGTTGCAGTGAGCCAAGATCACACCACCGTACTCCAGCCTGGGCAACAGAGTGAGACCCAGTCTCCAAAAAAAAAAAAAAAAAAAGGCAAAGAAAAAAATAAGTGGGAGCTAAAGGATGAAAACACTTGGACACATAGAGGAAAACAACAGACACTGAGGCCTATTGCAGGGTGAAGGGTGGCGGGTGGGAGGAGGGAGAGGATCAAAAAAAAATGACTAATGGGTACTAACTAGGTTTAGTACCTGGGTGATAAAATGATCTTTTCTTTTTCTTTTTTTGTTTTGTTTTGTTTTGTTTTGTTTTTCTTTTTTATTACACTTTAAGTTCCAGGGTACATGTGCACAACGTGCAGGTTTGTTATATATGTATACATGGGCCATGTTGGTGTGCTACACCCATTAACTCATCATTTACATTAGGTATATCTCCTAATGCTATCCCTCCCCCCTACCCCCTCCCCACAATAGGCCCCAGTGTGTGATGTTCCCCTTCCTGTGTCCAAGTGTTCTCATTGTTCAATTCCCACCTATGAGTGAGAACATAAAAGAAAGTACCATCGGAGTGAACAGGCAACCTACAGAATGGGAGAAAATTTTTGCAATCTACTCATCTGACAAAGGGCTAATATCCAGAACCTACAAAGAACTCAAACAAATTTAAAATGATCTTACAACGAACTCCTATGACACAAGTTTACCTGTGTAATAAACCTGCACTTGTACCCCTGAACTTAAGTTATTTCAAAAGTGGCAATGAGTTATTGGTTCAAGAAGACAAATCAAATAGAGATTAAAGAGAGAGAGAGGCAGATGTTCCCGAGCAGCAGTACCTGATAGCAATCAAGCCCTCACCCCACTGTTTTTTCGTAAAACCCCAACAATAGGCTTAGAACCTCACTGCTATCAGATACTGCTGCCAGGGTTAGGGTTTGACGGGATCATTCATTTAAAAACATCGTTGGTGTGCTTTTACATCAGTTATAACTGCCAATGCAATCCCTCCCCCCTCCCCCTCCCCATGATAGGCCCCAGTGTATGATATTCCCCTTCCCGAGTCCAAGTGATCTCCTTGTTCAGTTCCCACCTATGAGTGAGAACATGCAGTGTTTGGTTTTCTGTTCTTGCGATAGTTTGCTGAGAATGATGGTTTCCAGCTGCATCCATGTCCCTACAAAGGACACAAACTCATCCTTTTTTATGGCTGCATAGTATTCCATGGTGTATATGTGCCACATTTTCTTAATCCAGTCTGTCACTGATGGACACTTGGGTTGATTCCAAGTCTTTGCTATTGTGAATAGTGCCGCAATAAACATACGTGTGCATGTGTCTTTATAGCAGCATGATTTATAATCCTTTGGGTATATACCCAGTAATGGGATGGCTGGGTCATATGGTACTTCTAGTTCTAGATCCTTGAGGAATCGCCATACTGTTTTCCATAATGGTTGAACTAGTTTACAATCCCACCAACAGTGTAAAAGTGTTCCTATTTCTTTTTTTTTTTTTTTTTTTTTTTTTTTGAGACGGAGTCTCACGCTGTTGCCCAGGCTGGAGTGCAGTGGCGCGATCTCGGCTCACTGCAAGCTCCGCCTCCCGGGTTCCCGCCATTCTCCTGCCTCAGCCTCCTGAGTAGCTGGGACTACAGGCGCCCACCACCGCGCCCGGCTAATTTTTTGTATTTTTAGTAGAGACGGGGTTTCACTGTGGTCTCGATCTCCACATCCTCTCCAGCACCTGTTGTTTCCTGACTTTTTAATGATTGCCATTCTAACTGGTGTGAGATGGTATCTCATTGTGGTTTTGATTTGCATTTCTCTGATGGCCAGTGATGATGAGCATTTTTTCATGTGTCTGTTGGCTGTATGAATGTCTTCTTTTGAGAAATGTCTGTTCATATCCTTTGCCCACTTTTTGCAACATGGCACAAGTATACATATGTAACAAACCTGCACGTTATGCATATGTACCCTAGAACTTAAAGTATAATAATAATAAAAAAAGAAAAAAGAAATAAATAAATAAAAACATCGTTGAGGCCAGGCACAGTGGCTCATACCTGTAATCCCAGCACTTTGGGAGGCCGAGGAGGGTGGAACATTTGAGGTCAGGAGTTCGAGATCAGCCTGGACAACATGGTGAAATCCCATCTCTACTAAAAGTACAAAAATTAGCCAGCGCATGGTGGAATATATCTGTAATCCCAACTACTCGGGAGGCTAAGGCAGGAGAATTGCTTGAACCTGGGAGGAGGAGGTTACAGTGAGCCAATTTCACACCACTGCACTGCAGCCTGGACTACAGAGTGAGACCCTGTCTCAAATAAATAAATAAATAATAAAATAAAAGCAGAGCAAGACTCCTGTCTCTAAAAAAAATAAAATAAAAACACTGATGAAGTTCCTACACTGTACGAGGAAGCAAAGATTTGGAGCAGAATAAGAGATAGTCACTGCCTACAGTTTTGTGAGAGAGAGAGAGGTAGAAAATCCTAAGGATAATTATAACTCATAGGTGTTAACTCAGATACATGGGCCAAGGGTGGGATGAACACAAAAAGAGCCCTCACTCTGGCTGGGGTAATACAAGAGATATCCACAGGGGAGAAAAATCCTTAAACTTGGCTTGAAAGAGCAGGGGGAGTGTGTCGGAAGGAGTGAGAACTACGCATTAGACAAGGAGAGCTACATGTAAAAAAAAAAAAAAAACAAAGAGTGAGATTATTAAGGGACCTGGATGTGCCCAGGGAGCTCAGATACGTAGGTGGGAGGTTTGGGTTGCTTGAAGATCATGCTTCATTCTCCAGCGCCAGCAAAGATGCCAATTTGTGCAGAAAATGTATGCCAGGTGGTTCAGAGTTACATTCAAAACCAGTACGCAGACCGGCTGTAACCCCTCCTGCTCCCTACCTTGGAAGGATTTTTAAAAGTCAGCTCCTCATCAAATGCTGAAAGATAAATAGATAGATAGATAGATAGATAGATAGATAGATAGATAGATACATAGATACATAGATAATAGATAGATAGATAGATAGATAGATAGACAGACCGATCGATAGATAGATAGATAGATAGATAGATAGATAGATAGATAGATAGATAGGGTCTTGCTCTGTTGCCCAGGCTGGAGGGTAGGTTCAATCACAGCTCATTTCGGCCTCAAAATCCTTAGCTCAAGCCATCCTTCCACCCCAGCCTCCCAAGTAACTGGGGCTACAGGCACGCATCACTGTGTCCCACTAATTTTTTTTTTTTCTTTTTTGGTAGAGGTGGGGTCTCACTATGTTACCCAGGCTGGTCTTGAACTCCTGGCCTCAAGTGATCCTCCCACCTTGGAATCCCAAAGTGCTGGGATTACAGGCATAAGACACAGCCTGGAATTTTCTTTTATAATATCTTTTTTTTTTTTTTTTGAGACAAAGTTTCACTCTTGTCGTTTAGGCTGGAGTGCAAGGGTGCAACCTCGGCTCACTGCAACCACTGCAACCTCCACCTCCCGGGTTCAAGCAATTCTCCTGCCTCAGCCTCCTCAGTAGCTGGAATTACAGGCATGCACCACAACGCCCGGCTGATTTTTGTATTTTTAGTAGAGACGGTGTTTCACCATGTTGGCCAGGCTGGTCTCGAATTCCTGAGCTCAGGTGATCCACCCGCCTCAGCCTCCCAAAGTGCTGGGATTACAGGTATGAGCCACCGCGCCCAGCCTTCTTTTATAATATCTTATAGTCATTTTCCACTTCAGGGCTGGGGTGCTTACTGCCTCCCAAGGCGGCACATCCCGTCTTAGAACAGTCTCAAGGAGATCATTTTCTGTTTTACTCGATCGCCCCATCATCTCAGTCCCCTGAACCTAGAACCGCCTCCTGTGTGGCTCTTCGAAATCTGCTGTTTCCCACCCAAATGCCCATGAACAGGTGAGTGAGCACAGGTGAGTGAGCACAGGAGCTGGAGCATCCCACACCGGAACACGAGAAAGAATAAGCTGCTGATACACTCCACTCCACAGCGCAAAGGAATCTCAGTCATTGTGATGCACCAGAGAGACCAGACACAATGGACTGCACGCTACCCAATGTAAACACCATTGACATGAAACTCTAGGACTGGCAAAAAGACACCAGAATGCCTGTTGCTGGGGGCCCGGGATACAGGAAGCTTGCGGAATTTGATGGGAATGTTCTAGATTGTGACTGTGCTTGTGGTGACACAGGTTCATACATTTGTTACAGCTCATCCAACTGTCTGCCTTTGAGGGTTGTTGCATGTGACTTATGCAAATGAAACCTCCACAAAGTTGATTTTAAAAGTGTTTTTTAATGTGTTATTTTAAATTGACATCAGAACTTCAAGATTTCAGGTTGGTGCATGGGGCAAGATCTTAAAGCAAATACTCCCTCCAGTGCCAAATTCCTTATCTTTGTGCAGTTAAGCATGTCGATGCTTAGGGTAAAGTCTAAGCATGTAGAAATGGAACCAGCTGTCTTAATGGAAAGTTCCACAGGGATGCCTGCAAACCTCTCCAGATCAGAACAGTTCCTAGTGCTTCTGCATTCAGAAAGCCAGACACATGCTGGGCAGGGGCCCTCATAGAAGGTGGCAGGAGTAGGATCATGCGGGAAAGAATGAAACCCAGAGACCACTAGGCCAACATTCCATACTGGGCAGGAAGTCTTCCTAGAACACCCACCAGATGGCCAGTCAATTCCACCATCTGCTGGCTCAGCAACTTTGGGCCAGTTATGTAAACTTTCTCTGCCTCTGTTTTCTTAGCTGTAAAATGGGCACAGTAATATGCCCTAGTTTATAAGGTCATTATGAGGATTACAAGAGTTAATATAAAGAAAGTACATAGGACAGTGCCTGCAATTAGTAAACGTTTTACATGTGTTAGCTATTATCACCAGCATCATCACTATCACCATCATTACCATCACCATCATCACCATCACTATCATTATCACCATCATCACCATCGTCATCACCACCATCATCCTCACCATCATCATCATCATCACTATCATCACCATCACTATCATTATCACCATCATCACCACTGTCATCACCGTCACCATCATCAGCACCATTATCATCACCATCATCACCATCACCATCATCACCATCATCATCACCACCATCACCATCACCACCATCACCATCACCATCATCACCATCACCATCACCACCATCACCTCCATCATCACCATCACCATCATCCTCACCATTATCATCATCACTATAACCATCACCATCACCATCATCACTACCGTCATCACCATCACCATCATCATCACTATAATCATCACCATCATCACCATCACTATCATTATCACCATCATCACCACTGTCATCACCATCACCATCATCATCACCACCATTATCATCACCATCATCACCATCACCATCATCACCATCACCATCACCACCATCACCATCACCACCATCACCATCACCACCATCATCACCACCACCATCATCCTCACCATTATCATCATCATCATCACTATAACCATCACCATCACCATCATCACCATCACTATCATTATCACCATCATCACCACCATCATCACCATCACCATCATCCTCACCATCATTATCATCACCATCATCATCACCACCATTACCATCATCACCACCATCATCATCATCACTATCATCATCACCACCATCACCATCATCACCATCACCATCATCACCACCATCATCACCACCACCATCATCACCATCATCACCATCACCATCATCATCACCATTATCATCATCATCACTATAACCATCACCATCACCATCATCATCATCGTCACTACCATCATCATCATCACTACCATCACCATCACCATCGTCACCATCATTACCACCACCATCATCACTATCATCATCACCATCATCACTACCATCATCATTATGACCACCATTATCATCACTACCATTATCATCAACATCAACATCATCGTCACCACTGCTATGACCATCATTACCATCACCATCATTACCACCATCAGTATCACCATCACTATCATCTCCACCATCACCACCACCATCATTATCCAATCTCTGCTCAACGCCAGAGCCTAATAATTGGAGCTGGGAACACCAGGCTAATGAAATGACAATAACAATTCACAGCCAACTAATAAATGTAACTAAATATATTTCCTTTTCCTCAAGTCAATCCCATTCCTCACTTGAAACTTGACTACTCTCTACAACATCTCCACAAGGCAGTTGCCAGCCCATGTTTGTCCACCTATCCTGGTGGGCAGCTGACTGCCTTCCCAGGAGACTCATTCCAACTACAAGATCTAACACACTGGCTCTAGGGCTTTAATGTTTCAGCAATTTCAAGAACATTCATACTATCCTACTGTGAGATTACTTTTGTTAGTTAGAATAAAATTGGAAAACAGGCCATTATTTGTGACCCCGCTATCCTCTTTTATGTCCAGGGAAATTTTTTTGCTACTCTTCCCATTGAAAGGTGGATTCTACTTCCCCTCTCCTTGGATCTGAGCTGGTCTTAGTAACTTGCTTGATCAGTTCAATGTGGCACAGTGGCTTCCTCCAAGGATTCTTGAAACACTCTTGGAACGCAGCCACTACTCTACCAGAAAGCCCAAGAAGCCCTGTGAGACTCCCATGTGGAGAGGAGCTGATAAGCCCAGACAAGAGTTCCCAGCCAACAGCCAGCCAGCATCAGCTTGCCAGCCATGTGAGTCCACCATCTTGGAAGTGGATATGCCGGCTGACCCACTCAGTCCATCTTCCCAGCTAATGCCACATGAAGCAGATATAGCTGTCTCCATTAAGTCCTGCTCAAACTTCAAACTCATAAGCAAAATAAATCATTATTATCATTGTAAGCTTCTAAGTTTATTATACTGCAATAATAACAAACATCCTGACTCTTCTCCCTTAACTGAGAAGCATCCTTTGAACCAAAGCATTTAGGGGAGCCACCAACAACTGATCGGAAGTCATACTGGAAATTAAATAGAACCCTAGTGTTGGTGAGAAAAGCCTTTTATGATGAGGCACAGCCTTGTTCTCCTTAACATCCTTTGTCCATTCAATGCTTATAAGTATCCACCATGCACCAGATGTTATGCTGGAGAATGCAGAAGACAAAGATGAGCCAGCCACTTAGTCAAGGAGTTTACGTTCTAGGAGGAGACAGCACACTGCCAAATGAGCTTATATCATGAATGTGAACAGAAGCATTGTGTGGTTCTAAGGAAACTCAGTGAAAGGAGACATGTGTTTTGCTTGATTGGGGGGCAACAATGAGCTGACTCCAAAGGGATGAAAAGAATTTCCCAGATGGAGAAGAGAAAGGCAATGGGATAGGTGTGTGGGGGTTGAAAGGACCTGCCAATTTCAGGGATCAGTTAGGAGACTTCAGTGGCAAGGAGAGCAAAGGGTATGAGGCAAAGGATGGAGAGATGAGGCTGAGAAACTAGTTGGGGTTAGACTGAGAAGGACTTTGTAAACCAGGTTGAGTTTGGATTCCATCGTGAACGCAATGGAGAGCCATGAAAGGGTTTTAAGTAAGGGTATAGCAGGCAGATTTGATTTCAGAAAGAATGGTCTGGCTGCAGTGATAGGCTCAAATTGAAAGAGAAAAAAACAGAAATCTTTTCAATAGCCTGGTCAGGGGATGAGGGTGTACTGAAATAAAGCAATGGAGATGTAGAAGACATTTCTTAAGAACATTTAAAAGATGCAGTTGGAGATCGGTTGGGTGTGGCAGAGAAATCAAACAAGGATGATCCCAGATTTCTGGCTTGGGGAGGTGCCATTCAGCCAACTACAACTAACAATTATAGTAGGCAGAGGTGGGGTGAGGGGGTATGGCACGCAACACACCCCTTTTTGCAAGTTCCTGCTCCAATCCAGGAGTTTGCGACCAGCCTGGGCAACACAGCAAAACCTCATCTCCACAAAACATTTAAAATTAGCCAGGCATGGTGGCAAGTGCCTTTAGTCACAGCTACGTGGGAGGCTGAGGCAGGAGGATGGCTTATGCCCAGGAGTTTGAGGTTTCGGTAAGCTACGATCATGCCACCATACTCCAGCCTGGGTGACAATGTCTCTTAAAAAAATAGAAACAGGCTGGGGCGCGGTGGCTCACGCCTGTAATCACAACACTTTGGGAGGCCAAGGCAGGCGGATCACCTGAGATCAGGAGTTCGAGAACAGCCTGACCAACAAGGTGAAACCTTGTCTCTACTAAAACTACAAAAAATTAGCCGGGCGTGTGGTGGTGCACGCCTGTAATCCCAGCTACTCGGGAGGCTGAGGCAGGAGAATCGCTTGAACCTGGAAGGCAGAGGTTGCAGTGAGCCGAGATCGTGCCATTGCACTCCAGCCTGGGTGACAGAGTGAGACTCCACCTCAAACAAACAAAAAAAGAAACCAAAAAAGACCCCTTTGACCTCTTTGGGGCAGCTCTGACCTAGCCCTTGGGACATCCCAAACCCTGATTCCATTTCAGATGTCCAAAGACAGTCGTAACGTCTCAAGCTTCTTGTGTGATTATTTACTTGTGCCCAGTAACCCTGGTCCTCTTGTTCTTTCATTCCTAACAGAACAAACATGAACATGTGACCCATGGGGTGAATCTCATTTCCTGAACCCCACACCAGGAAACGACTGACCTTGTTAAGGTTTTAAGTTTTTGGTGTTTTTTTTTTAGCGACAAGTTCTCACTCTGTGTCACCCAGGCTGGAGTGCAATGGTGCAATCACAGCTCTCTGCAGCCTCAACCTTGCAGGCTCAAGCAATCCTCCAATTTCAGCCTCCCAAGTAGCTAGTTACACAGGCATGCACCACCATGCCCAGTTAAATTTTGTATTTTTTGTAGTGATGGGGTTTTGCCATGTTGCCCAGGCTGGTCTCAAACTCCTGAGCTCATTCTCAAGCAATGCCCCCGCCGCGGTCTCCCAAAGTCCTGGGATTACAGGCGTGAGCCATGGCACCCAGCCTAAATATATTTTTAATGCCATTTTTTAATAGACTATAACCTCAGCATATGGTGTTGAAAATGTTTGAATGTACATAAAAGCATAACGAATAACATTTTAAAAACCACTCATAATCCCGTTTCTTAGAAATTATTATTTGAGAATATTTCTTTTCTGTTTTTCTTCTATTCATATATATTTGTGTTTTATATGCTTAATTTTGTAATATGAGCATTTTTCTAGGTCTCTTATATTTCCTGGAAAATATGCTTTTAAAATGGCTAAAGAGAGTTCGACATGAGTGTACTTACGTTAAGTTTGTCCCTATAATTGTATATTTAATATTTTTCTGTGTGTGTATGTGTCCATGTGTATACTGTTTTGTTGTTTTTGCTATGATAAAACCCTGTGCCGAGTGTTTCTGTATAAATCTTGGGTAATCTTTTCTAATTTTTGTTTTTGAGACAGGGTCTCGCTCTGTCAACCAGGCTGGAGTACAGTGGCATGATCATAGCTCACTGCAGCCTTAACCTCACTAGCTCAGGCGATCCTCCTACTTCAGCCACCCAAGTACCTAGGTGCAGGTACATGCCACCACACCTGCCCAGTGTTTTTATTTTTTGCAGAGACAAGTTGTCTCTGTGTTGCCCAGGCTGGTCTCAAACTCTTGGGCTCAAGCAATCCACCCACCCTGGCCTCCCAATGTGCTGGGATTGCAGGTGTGAGCCACCATCCCCAGTCTCTAATTATTTCTTTAAGACAGATTACTGGTATGGTCCAAGGATTAAAAGACTTATTTGAAGCCAGGCACAGTGGCTCATGCCTATAATTCCAGCACTTTGGGAGGCCAAGGCAGGTGGATCACTTGAGGTCAGGAGTTCGAGACAAGCCTGGCCAACATAGCAAAACCCCATCTCTACTAAAAATACAAATATGAGCCAAGCATGGTGACATGCACCTGTAATCCCAGCTACTCAAGAGGCTGAGGCAGGATAATCACTTGAACCTGGGAGGCAGAGGTTGCAGTGCGCCAAGATTACACCACTGCACTCCAGCCTGGGCGACAAAGCAACATTCAAAAAATAAAAGGCCAAACACAGTGGCTCACGCCTATAATCCCAGCACTTTGGGAGGCCGAGGTGGGAGGATCCGAAGGTCAGGAGATGGAGACCATCCTGGCTAACATGGTGAAACCCCCTCTCTACTAAAAAATGTAAAAACTTAGCCGGGCATGGTGGTGGGCACCTGTAGTCCCAGCTACTCAGGAGGCTGAGGCAGGAGAATGGCGTGAACCCGGGAGGCGGAGCTTGCAGTGAGCCAAGATCATGCCACTGCACTCCAGCCTGGGCAACAGAGCGACACTCCATCTCAAAAAAAAAAGAAAGAAAGAAAAAAAAGTCTTATTTGAACAAGTTTAAGGGTGCTACTTAAAACAAACTTCTTCCTAAAAGACAATGGGATGATTTTGTCAGGTCCTTTTGCTTTTGGCCTTTCTCTGGTTGGCTGGAGGGGAAAGCACAGGCCACGCTTCTCACAGCCTCGAGTTTCTGAAAGACATTGACAGACTCTTTCTTGGTGGAAATTTGAAACTCTTTTCTCCTCCTGGAATGGGCATCCCCTGTGACTTACAACCAGCCTGCGCCAGCTTAGTGGCTGCAAGTGCTGTCATCACAGCCCATCAAGCAAATGGAAGGAAACTGCCTGGGTCACTCAGGCTCTGAACAAACACTGGGGAACAGTGGCTGCTCTCTTCTGTTTTCAAAGGAACATGCTGTTTTAATCACACCCAGGAATGCTTTCCCAAAGTCCTTCTGCTCCCCAGAACTTTCCTGTCAAGCCTGGGGCCTGCCCTGCTTCTTCTCTGAGCCTGTCTTTCCTGAAATGCAATGGCTGGCCAGGCGAGTCCCCCGCTGCCTCCCCGACCCTGAGCAAGGATCATGGGGCATGGTAACTGACCAGCGTTCAAGGAATGTGGATACCATGTCTTGGCCCAGATTATGAACTGCGGGTCCGAAGGCTGGATGAGCTTCAGCTGGCTGTGTGTAAATCAGCCCACTCTAGTTCTTTCTACAAAATACACAGGATGTCCTCCTCAAAACTGGACTTATGGTCAGGTGCGGTGGCTCACGCCTGTAATCCCAGCACTTTGGGAGGTCAGGAGTTCCAGACCAGCCTGGCCCTTAGGATGAAACTCCATCTCTACTAAAATACAAAAAATTAGCTGGGCGTGGTAGCACACTCCTGTAGTCCCAGCTACTCAGGAGGCTGAGGCAGGAGAGTCGCTTGAACCCTGAAGGCAGAGGTTGCAGTGAACTGAGATCGTGCCATTGTACTCCAGCTTGGGCTACAGAGTGAGACTTCAAGAAAGGGAAGGGAAGGGAAGGGAAGGGAAGGGAAGGGAAGGGAAGGGAAGGGAAGGGAGAAGGAAGGAAGGAAGGAAGGAAGGAAGGAAGGAAGGAAGGAAGGAAGGAAGGAAGGAAGGAAGGAAGGAAGGAAGGGAGGGAGGGAGGGAGGGAAGGGAGAAGGAAGGAAGGAAGGGAAGGGAGAAGGAAGGAAGGAAGGGAAGGGAGAAGGAAGGAAGGAAGGGAAGGGAGAAGGAAGGAAGGAAGGGAAAGGAGAAGGAAGGAAGGAAGGGAAGGGAGAAGGAAGGAAGGAAGGGAAGGGAGAAGGAAGGAAGGAAGGGAAGGGAGAAGGAAGGAAGGAAGGGAAGGGAGAAGGAAGGAAGGAAGGAAGGAAGGAAGGAAGGAAGGAAGGAAGGAAGGAAAGAAGGAAGGAAGGAAGGAAGGAAGGAAGGAAGGAAGGAAAGGAAGGGAGAGAGGGATGCTGCAGTTGTCAAGGAGAGAGGTACTGGAGTCCAAACCACAGATGGGGCAGATGGAGATGGGAAGAAGGAAAACTCAGGAGATATGAAGGAAGTAGAACTGATAGGTCTTGATTTGTGGAACATTCAGATGAGGACATCGAAGAGACTCCATTTTCCTTAAATAACAAGGACAGTAATAACAAGTGCTACAACGGGGTTTCGTGGATCAAGTTGAGTGACACATACAAAGTGCTTAGAACAGTACCTGGCTGAATTAGGCTCATTGAAGATCAGGTCCTAAAAACAGTATGACTTACACCAATATCACTATTATATAAGCTTGCAGGTCAAGGTCAGAAATATAGAGTCAGAATCAACAAGCGGATGTCAGTTCAAGGCATCAAAGTGGACCTGATTGCCCAAAGCACACATGCACAGTTAGGAGATTGGAGAGCAGGGAGGCAAAAGGGAGCACCCGTGCTAAGGAGCTCCTAGAGAGGAATTGGTGGAAGAGGAGAAAAAACAGCTCAGGTTGAACCAGGTAAGAACACGTCACAGAAGCCAAGAAGCAAAAGTGTGTTGAGAAGGAGAAAGTGCTCAGCACTGCAGACGGGTCCAGTGGGATGAAGATGGACAAAGGCCTATTGGATTTGGCCACAAAGAAGTCACAAGGCAGAATGTTTGAAGGCAGCAGTCCCCAACCTTTTTGACACCAGGGACCAGCTTTGTGGAAGACAATTTTCCCAAGGACCAATGCAGTGGGGTGGCAGGGTGGATGGTTTGGGGATGACTCAAGTGCATTACATTTATTGTGCATTTTATTTACATTATTATCACATTATAATATTTAATGAAATAATTCTACAACTCACCATCATGTAGAATCAGTGGGAGCCCTGAGCTTGTTTTCCTGCAACTAGACAGTCCCATCTGGGGGTGATGGGAGACAGACAGATCATCAGGCATTAGATTTTCATAAAGAACATGCAACCCAGATCCCTTGCACATGTGCAGTTCACAATAGGGTTCATGCTCAGATGAGACTCAAATGCTCCCACTAATCTGACAGGAGGTGGAGCTCAGGCAGTAATGAGAGTGATGGGAAGCAGCTGTGAATACAGATGAAGCTTTGCTCACTTGCCCGCCATTCACCTCCTATTGTGCAACCCGGTTCCTAATAGGCCATGGACCAGTACTAACCCATGGCTCAGGGATTGAGGACGTCTGTTTAGAGGAGGGAAGGTGAGACTGCAGTGAATGGAATGGACAATGGCATTCATGGAAGATATTCCTCACCACATCATAAATCATGGAGGAAAAGGGGCATGATCTAAGTGTCCAACAAAAGGGGATTAAATATTTTATGTACTACATGCAGTATTTTTCTTCACGGAATTACATAAAAATATGTTTAAAACAATTGTTATTACATAGCAGAGTTCTAAAAGAGAGATGCAGGCTGGGCTCACTCCTGTAATCCCAGCACTTTGGGAGGCCAAAGTGAGCAGATCACCAGAGGCCAGGAATTTGAGACCTTCCTGGCCAACATGGTGAAACACTATCTCTACTAAAAATTCAAAAATTTGCTGGGCATGGTGGCGGGCGCCGGTAATCCCAGCTACTCAGGAGGCTGAGGCCCTAGAATCACTTGAACCTGGGAGGCGGGGCGGAGGTTGCAGTGAGCGGAGATCGCCCCACTGCACTTCAGCCTGGACAACAGACTGAAGCTGCGTCTCAAAAAAAAAAAAAAGAAAGAAAAGAGAAGGAGAGAGAGATGGATTAGTGAACAAAGAAAGCAAAAAGACACAGCTTTCAAAGTAAAGCAGCTTCTTTAAAGCCTGTTATGATGCAAAAGTAAAACAGGCAAGTGGAAAGTGACTGAGACCTCAGTTTAAGAGATGTGTTGACTCTAGAGAATCTGACAAGAGCAACAAAGACAACTCAAGGGCTGGCAAGTATCAGAGAAAGCAAGTAAGAGTAGGATATGGTCCAAAACAATAAATGGTGTAGAATGCAGCTTCATGACTTTGCACCAAGGGTAATGAGAAAACCTGGGAAATGTAAACTCTTACGGGGACTCTATATTATAACTTCGTTCAATTCCCCAGTAGGTAGGCAGCTCCATGAGGACTGGGGCTTTCCTCTCTTCCTCTCTTTGGGAAGCCCAGTTCTTAGCACACTGTTTAATAGACCTAAAGACAAGAACAGTGTAAGAAAACGCAAAAGATTATTATTAATACAAAGATTAAGTGAAAAAAACAAAATACTTGCAATATAGTATCTAAGTTCAAATGGCCACCATTCTAAAAGTGTGCACATGAAAAAAAAGATATAAACATTTTAAGAACGTATTAGAGTCTGGGGTGGTGAATGTGAAATTTTTTCTTTTCTTTCTTTCCATAACTCTTCATACTGGATTTATAATATGCTTAATTATGTTAAAACATATGCAAATACCAAAGAGCGGAAGAAAGGAAGAAAGGGGGGGGAGGGGGGAAGGGAGGGAGGAAGGAAGGAAGGAAGGAAGGAAGAAAGGAAGGAAGGAAGGAGGAGGGAGGGAAAAGGGAGGGAGGAGAGGGGGGAGGGGGGAAGGGAGGGAGGAAGGAAGTAAGGAAAGACGAAAGGGGGGAGGGGGAGGGAGGGGGAGGGAGGGGGAGGGAGGGGGAGGGAGGGAGAGGGGGAGGGAGGGAGGGGGAGGGGGGAGGAGGGAGGGAGGAAGGAAGGAAAAGGAAAGGAAAAGGGAGGAAGAGGGAGAAAAGAAGGAAAGGAAAGGAAAGAGGGAGAGCTAGAAAATGTGAACCTTGGATCCAGATGATTTGGTCTAGATCCCAGCCACGCCACTTACTAACTGTGTGATATTAAGTGAGTTTCTTTTTTTTTTTTTTTTTGAGACGGAGTCTCGCTCTGTCGCCCAGGCTGGAGTGCAGTGGCACAATCTTGGTTAAATGAGTTTCTTAACCACTCCATATTTCAGTTTCCTCATCTATGAAATGGATCTAATTCCAGGGGTTTCTAAGGAAGCAACTCAACAATTCGTGTTAGCTTATCCTTATTCACTGTGCGCTTCTGGGTCCCAGTCTATCCACTAATACATTGACGCTGTGAGGTTTGAGTGGCATTGCACTTATCCTTAAGCTCTTAAAATGTGTTGAAGCTCCCCTTTTTGTGGAAATATCCAGTTTGGTTTTTTTCCCCCAAAGTTCCAGCCTTGTTTATATTCCCCAGCTCTGACCCAAAGGACCTCACTTGTAGACATACTGTTGCCCTTTGGGATAGTAAAAGCCAGGAACAGCCTGGGTTTCCAAAAGCGGTTAGCAACCAGCAGACACTAGAGACTGTAATTCTTTATCCTGCTGAGCCAAGTATCCATCTTTGACCTCAGGATGCTATACACTTTAACAAACAGGGAATAGGGTCTCCTTCCCAGTATTCTGCAACACCATTTTTACCCTCTAGAAAGGCTGAAAACTCTTGACAGAGTCATCTCAGATTTCCTGGCCATGGCATGGAGGAAAACAGAAAGATATCATTTATGATGGTCCAAAGTGGCATGTGTCAATTCCCCTGCTCTGCTGGTTGGTATCAGAAATTGCCTTTTTCCTCTTAAGGAGTAGCAGAGGGGTATGCTACACAACCCACGGGGTCCTTAAGTCCTCCAAAGAGGAGTGGACCCAACATATTGTCCATCCCTGCACTCAATCCTGAATCCCTCTCCTTGACTCTCACGTTTTATCCTCCAGCTCTTAGAAATCCTGGCCACCATCTCTAACTACTTCCTCCTTTCCTCTTTCTCTTTGCCCTCCAGATATGGCACATAGGTAATGTAATGTTCCCCCAGAGCCCATGGGGAGCTTTTTTGAAAAATCAATGCCTGGGCCATGCTCCAGCTGTTGCTGCTGTGGCTAGTGCAGAAGACCATGGGGTGGGTGTCTGGGAAGGGAAGATGAATATAAAGTAGAAAAGAGCAAAAACAATCTGCAACCCACAAGGATGGGCTGGACCATGCACTGGTGTCTCATCATCTGTAAGTCTCCACCTTCAATGATGGGGCTGATCTACAGGAGAAAGAAGCAGGTGTCCTTCCTTATGGAGCCAAATGCACACCTGGCCCAGGAACCAGAGAAGCTGAAGCCAATTAGTTGAAGCATAGATCAGTGCCAGCCTACATAAGCCACAACAGGGTCCCATGCCTGCACTCACCTTCCAAGTGAATCAAGAATACGGCTGCTGTTTCACATCCACCTTCCAAATATTATGTACAATGTCCCTTATGGCCCAGGTTAAGCCAGAACTAAGCAGGGAAGCTGTCTGAGTTTGTTTTCTGTTGCTATAACAGAATTCCCAAGACTGAATAATTTTAAAAGGAAAGAGGTTTATTTTGGCTTGGCTTCTGGAGGTCGGAAAGTCCAAGATCCAGCAGATACATCTGGCCAGCTTCTGATGAGGGACTTGTGCTGCAACATAACATAGCAGAAGGCAACACAGAGTGAGAAGGGCTCACAGGAGACAGCCAACATGGCTTTTTACAGCAGACCTACCCTCATGATAACTAACCCACTCCCTTGATAATCCATTAGTGTATTAATCTATTCATAAAGGCGGAGCCCTCATGACCCAGTGACCTCCCAATGGTCTCACCTCTCACCTTTCCAATACATGAACTTTTGGGGGACACATTCAAACCATAGCAGAAGGGGATTCCAGGAAACAGAAATCCAGCTTAGCTAAATAGACATGGTATGAATCTACCATACCTCCCCTCTTTCCTTCTCTCTCTTCAACTTTCCCTCTCCTTTCTCTTTTCCTTTTTCCCTGCAAGTATCTGAAAGCATTTTCAGGCATGATGGCTTGCTCTTATGTAAATCTAAATATTTAGTAAGAGCCTATGTGTGTTCAATTTTGTTGAACCTTCATGAATGGGATTAGTGCCCTTAAAAATGAAACCCCAGGGAGCTCTCTGCTCCCTGTCATGGGAGGACACAGACAGAAGACAGCCATCTGTGAACCAGAAACCAGGCATTCACAAGACACTGAATCTGCCAGCAACTTCCAGTCTCCAGAGCTGTAAGAAATGAATGGCTTTTTGTTTAAGCCACTTGATCTATGGTATTTTTCTATTGTCCATTAGCAGCACAAATGGACTCAGATGAAGGAAATAGAGGGAAAAAAAGAAAGAAGGAAAAAAAAGCTATCTGGTAAAGTTAGTGGAGGAAAAACCCACAGTGGAAGTCAAGTCTTCACCTATCACCCAGGCCAAAGGTGCTACAGGGGTCTGCATTGGCCCACCTCTGTTGGCTGAGTCCCTCAAGGTCAGAACCCAGGACCCTCAGTGTATCTATGGGTTGCCCTGACAAAGGCCCATACAAATAAGAGTTGTCCTTGGGTCTTACAAAAACTGTGACATTGTCCCTGGATTCTTTATGTTTGAAAAGCTGGTCCCCACTGCTCCCAGCAATGCTTATCTCTGAGAAAGCTGAAAAGTATAGACCCAATGAGCATCAGACTTTGAAAAGATACTAGCATCATAAGTTACAAATGAAATGGAGGCGATGGAGAGTCAAACAACCTGTCCAAGATCACTCAGCCAGGAAGCAACAGGTTCATGCTTCCAAATCAAGTTTCCTGACTCCTGGCCAAGGAAGTCTTTATCCTCTGTCAAGCTCCTTTGTGAAATAAAGACACAGAGAGTCACTGGATTTGGCCCCCAAGGGAAGGGCTTAGTCAGCTAAGGCTTATAGAGGAAGCTTCCTAAAAGGGTCTTGCTAGTAATGTTTGAGTCTACGAAAGGTAGTAGGGTCCCCTTCAGTAAGGTCAAAGTTCCTGTTAGCTGAAGAAGAGCCACAGACACTGACCCAAAGAACTGACTTAACCCAATAAAACAATCTTCCCTCCAGTTGAAAGATGTTTCCTAACTCAGGCCCACCAAACCAGGTATTCCTCCATGCGATCCAGAGCAGACCTTTCTTTGAAGTGAGAGTAATGCCTCAGGGAAATAAAAATCCATCTGCTTAGAAGGGATCATTTGGAATTGGGGCCCTCTTGTAGAATCTGCTGGCCTTTTAGCTGAAGCAGTTAACACATGCTCTGCTGTCTCTTAGAGGGCTCAGAGATGAAACACAGCCAGCCGCCACACTTCCCAGCACAGCCAAAAACAGTCTGCAGGGGCCCATCTGGAGCAAATCAGTCTCACTGGAGTGAAAAATAGCAGATGTCGGAGTGCGCCAGCAGCCCCAGGAAACCCCAGCCCTGCTGCCCTCCGCTCTGCCCTCACAAATCATCCTTGCACAGATCACTCATTCGCACAAGGCAGCCTCTTGGCTCCCGGCTTCCCTGCTGCCCTGGAGGCCCATCTGTGGCTGCAAAACAGGTTTGCAAGCTGGAAAGGAACACTGGCATCTCCTTAGGGGCCATGATCTGGAGATTTCTGGACTCTAAAGTCAAAAAAATCATAGACTCATAGGACGTTTGAGCTCAAATGGACCCTCAGGGTCATTGGGTCTAACCCCACCACTTTACAGATGAGGAGGCTGAGGTCCTGACTCAGCAAATCAGCCCTGAGAAGTTGGCAATGACTGTCACTAAAGCCAGTCTTGGAAACACTAAGCATTCAGGAGATTTTTCTCTCCCCTAAAGACCTTCTATTACAAGCCAGAGATGAGTATATAGATGGATAGATGGATACAGGGACAGATGGATGAATGGATAGGATAGATAAATAGATGGAGGATGGATGGATGGATGGATGGATGGATGGATGGATGGATGGATGGACAGATGGATGGATGGATGGATGGATGGATGGATGATGGATGAATAGATGAATGATAGATGGATAGATGAATGGATGGATGGAGAAATGGATGGATGGATGGATGGATGGATGGACAGACGGATGGAAATGGATGGACAAAAAATAAAGATTAATAGAGAGATAGTGAAAGACAGGCAGAGATAGCTAAAAGAAAAAAGGAAGAAGTGAGAGATTGAAGAAGGAAGGAAGGGAGAGAAGGACAAACCAGGACATTCACCTTTCTACCTTTTGCCCTTGGGGAGTATTGGAGACTCCCTGATGACCTGTACTGATGCTCTTTCTACCTTGTCACCCAGGCCAAAGTTGCTACAGGAACTTGTATTGCCTATGCACTTTGGCCACATTCCTGAGCCACCAGTGTCAGGGCCCACGACCCCTCACTACAGCCCATGCAAAAAAAAAAAAAAAAGAGTTTTTCCTTGCAAGTTCACCAAGTCTTTGAAATTTGCCAGAGCTTACTTTCCAAATAGACCTACTCTTCCCTGCCTATTCCGTAGACAGATGATGCCAACTTGGCCATGTTGGTGGAGGCTGGGACCCTCTGAAGTTCTCCATCTCCTACCTTCCCTAAAGTAACTTCCCTCAGTGTCACCATCCCAGAGCATGGCAGAAGCCACTTGCTCCTGGCACAGCTCAGATTGGCATCCTGGTATCATAGACAAATCCATGGACCTTATTATCAGATAGACTTAGGGTTGGATCTTTCACTTTCAAATGAAGGCTATAACACCCAGTGTGGTTGCAAGGACAAAATGAGATTAAATATATAAAGCATTCAGTACAGGCTGGGTACATGGCTCAACAAATGAAGGTGTTTTTATGACAGCACCCAGCACAAAGCCTAGTGGAGCAAATTCATGGAAGCTGTGAGTATTATGGGTTGTATTGCCAAAGAATGTCACATCTTAACTTCCTCGGCCCCACTGGTCCTTGTGTGGGTCTAAGACAGAAAATCCTTTCCGATGGATTTGTTGTTGACTGAGTCACTATTTTCTCCAGCATCCACCATCTAGGGAAAGAGAAGAACTGGTTTTGATTGGGTTTTTTTTGTTGTTGTTGTTGTTTGTTTGTTTGTTTTTGGCAGGGGGGCAGCAAAATGACCAACTTTGCAAAGTCTGCAGGCTTTAGTTTTCTCCAAGAGAACACAGTTTTGGCCTCATGTTGAAATCCCTCAAATCATTATGTGCTCAACTACACACCACTTCTTGTGATATTTAGCACAACTCTGAAAGCAGAAACATGCAGCAGGAGCAGCTGTGCCTGTGATGTGAATGGCTGTGCAGAGTTCAATGGCATCTGAGGGACGGGAGGTGGGGAATCCAGATATCCAGGCATCAAAATTGTACCTGGGTAGGGAGAAGCAGTTTGCATCCACCAAGATTCAGATAGCCCATCTGGAGAAAGCCCAACATGGAGTTTTAAAAAGGGAGAAAAAAAAGATTTAGTTAAGATGATCCTCAGTCTAAGCAACATAGTTAGACCCCCATCTCTACAATTTTTTTTAATTAGCTGGGCATAGTGATGCATTCCTGTAGTTCCAGCTACTCAGAAGGCTGAGGTTGGAGGATCACTGAAGCCTGGCAATTGGAGGCTGCAGGGAGTTATGATCTTGTCACTGTACTCCATCCTGGGCAACAGAGTGAGACCCTGTCAAGAAGAGGAAGAAGAAGAAGAAGAAGATGAAGAAGAAGAAGATGAAGAAGAAGAAGAAGAAGAGGAAGAAGAAGAAGAAGAAAGAAGAAGAAGAAGAAGAAGAAGAAGAAGAAGAAGAAGAAGAAGAAGAAGAAGAAGAAGAAGAAGAAGAAGAAGAAGGAGGAGGAGGAGGAGGAGAAGGAGAAGAAGGAGGAGGAGGCAGAAGGGAGGACGGGGAAGAGAGGGGGAGGGGGAGGAGAGGGGGAGGGGAGGAGGAGAGGAAAGAGAAGGAGGAGAGGCAGAAGAGAAAGAGGAAGAGGCAGAAGAGGAAGGAGAAGGGGAAGAGAGGGAGAGGAAGAGGAAGGAGAAGGGGAAGGAGAGAAAGAAGAAGGACAAGGGGAAGGAGAGGAAGAGGAAGAAAGAGAGGGAGAGGAATGAGAAAGGGAGAAAGAGGAAGAAGAAGGAGAAAGGAAAGGAGAGAAAGAAGGATAAAAAGAAGGAGAGAAAGGAGGAGAGGAAGAGGAATAAAAAGGGGAGAAAGAAGAAAGTGGAGGGGAATGAGAAGGGAAGAAAGAGGAAGATGAAAGAGGAGGGGAAGGGGAAGAAGAAGGGAAAGGAGAGGAAGTGGAAGGAGGGGAAAATGAAGAGGAAGCCAAATGAGAGGAAGGGGAAGAGAAAGGAGAAGGTGAAGGAGAGGAAGAGGAATAGAAAGAAGAAGGAGAAGGGAAGAAAGGAAGAGGAAGGAGAAGGGGAAGGTGAGGAAGAGGAAGGAGAAGGGTAAGTGGAAGGAGAGGAAGGAGGAGGAGGAGGAAGAAGGAGGAGGAGGAGGAAGAGGAGGAGGAGGAGGAAGAGGAGAAGGAGGAAGGAGAAGGAGGAGGGAGGAGCAAGAGAACATCAAGTGTCAGTGGTAGGCGATCCCTTTCAATAAACATGCATTGAGCACCTACTGTGTGCTGGGCTCTGTGGTACCCTAAAGGCATTCATGGAATAACGATGGAAACATACACAGATAATTTCCCTCTCTGGCCAGTTTTGAGAAAGGAGGCTATGGAAAGAAAGGGAGGGGCACTTAGCACAGCCTGGAATTCAGTTTCCTAAACAAGACCCCTGCACCCATATGAAACCACCAGGTAACCAACAGAACATGCAGGTGCAATTAAGCACTTCTCCCTACAGAGCAGCCAAGTCTTCCAGCCAAAGTGTCTGTCCAGGCTCTGGTACTTAACATCCTCTTCCCAGAATTTTTTCCATGGGCTTCCTGGCACACCAGGACCGGTTCGTTCTTTCTCTCTTTCTCTCTTTCTCTCTTTCTCTCTTTCTCTTTCTTTCTTTCTTTCTTTCTGAGACAGAGTCTCACTGTCACCCAGGCTGGAGTGCAATGGTGAAATCTCAGCTAACTGCAACCTCTGCCTCCAGGATTCAAGCAATTCTCTTGCCTCAGCCTCCTGAGTAGCTGGTACTACAGGTGCATACCACCACACCCAGCTAATTTTTGTATTTTTAGTAGAGACGGAGTTTCATCGTGCTTGTAAGGCTGATCTCGAACTCCTGACCTCCAGTGATCTGCCTGCCTTGGCCTCCCAAAGTACTGGGATTACAGGCGTGAGCCACCGTGCCCGGCCTAGGACCCTTACTTTCTTAAGGCAATTAGTTACCCAGAAACCAGGTGGGCTCCAGCCGGGCACGGTAGCTCATGCCTGTAATCCCAGCACTTTGGGAGGCCGAGGTGGGTGGATCACGAGGTCAGGAGATCGAGACCATCCTGGCTAACACATTGAAACCCCCCTCTATTAAAAAATACAAAAAAATTAGCCGGGCGTGGTGGCGGGCACCTGTAGTCCCAGCTACTGGGAGGCTAAGACAGGAGAATGGTGTGAACCCGGGAGGCAGAGCTTGTAGTGAGCCAAGATCAATCATGCCACTGCACTCCAGCCTGGGTGACAGAGCTAGACTCCGTCTCGAAAGAAAGAAAGAAAGAAAGAAAGAAAGAAAGAAAGAAAGAAAGAAAGAAAGAAAGAAAGAAAGAAAGAAAGAAAGAAAGAAAGAAAGCGAGCGAGCGCGAGGGAGGGAGGGAGGGAGGGAGGGAGGGAAGGAAGGAAGGAAGGAAGGAAGGAAGGAAGGAAGGAAGGAAGGAAAGAGAGAGAGAGAGAGAGAAAGAAAGAAAGAAAGAAAGAAAGAAAGAAAGAAAGAAAGAAAGAAAGAAAGAAAGAAAGAAAGAAAGGAGGGAAGGAGGGAAGGGAAGGAAGGAACCAGGTGAGCTCCCCAGACTGCTTCATTTTCTTAGAGTTACCTGCTGCAGCTGTCTCCTCCTGGAGCACGTCTCTTTCTGCCTCTGCCTTTTCACATCTGTGCACATTACACTGCTGAACAGGGAGTTGTTCCCCATCAGGAAAGCCCAGCTCTCCTTTCCTGCTATTGCGCTGGGCTTTGGGACACTGTATTCTCTGTATCAAGCTCCATTTCCCCGCGTTCCCATAACCTGGGACGCCTTCTTAGATTCCACCTCTCAAAGCTGCACTCTTGTGGAGTGTGGTGGCTCACACCTGTAATCCCAGCACTTTGGGAGACCGAGGTGTGTGGATTGCTTGATCTCAGGAGTTCAGGACCAGCCTGGGAAACATGCCAAAAGCTCATCTCTACAAAATATACAAAAAGTAGCCGAGCATGGTGGCATATGCCTGTAGTCCCAGCTACTGGGGAAGCTGAGATCGGAGGATCACTTAAGCCGGGAGGTTGAGGCTGCAGTGAGCTGTGACTGTGGCACTGCATTCCAACCTGGGCAACAGAGCAAGACCCTGTCCAAAAAAAAACAGAAAAAACTGCACTGTGTTTCTTTGGCCTCCTGCCTTTCGGGGTAAATTTCAGAAAGTCACCACCCAAACCTCAATAGAGACAAGGGGCACTATCGAGCTTAGGGTGGTGACTTTTTGAAATTTACCCCTAAATGACACATGCTTGCGGACCCCCTCGGGTTACACAAGCCTTGTGATCAGTCTTGAGCTCACCTGGCTACACATCTTTCTGATTTCTTCACTTCTGACACCTTCAGCAGGTTAATCCTCAAGGAATCTTAGAATGTTCCTCTCTGACCCCTTACCAGCCCCACTGTTGCCCTGAGGGATGTGAAAGTTCTCTCTCTTCCTTTCACCTTCTTCAGTGAGATCTGAATGCCCACCCTCCCCAAGGGGTAGAACCTTAGACCCAAACATCTCACCGACATGTGATGATCTCCAATCCCTTCCTGGTTTACTGGTCAAAAACACCTTAAATGTTACCTGCCTAAGGCCACAACTGGTCAGTTTCAGGCAGGTCAAGCCTTGCAGGTGAAATGCAAGGAGCACTAGGGGCGGAAGGAGGCAGGAAACTGGCTTATTCAGTTAGCTACAGATTGAGTGCTTTTTCTGCATCAGGGCCCTGGGGATTCTGGAGCAAATAAGACAGACTCTGTTCTCAAAAATATTTAATTTGAGTGGAGGGAAATAAACACATAAATAAATAAAAATGCAATTTCAGAACACCACAAGGGCCATGAAGGAGGGGCCGGACAGCAGAATGGAAAGGGATGGGGTAAGGAGGGAGCAGTAATTACCAAGAGGAGTCACATCCCAGCACTTTAGGAGGCCAAGGCGAGTGGATCACAAGGTCAGGAGATCAAGACCATCCTGGCAAACATGGTGAAACCCTGTCTCTACTAAAAATACAAAAAATATTAGCCAGGAGTGGTGGCATGCACCTGTAGTCCCAGCTACTCAGGAGGCTGAGGCAGGAGAATCACTTGAACCCAGGAGGCAGAGGTTACAGTAAGCCACTGCACTCCAGCCTGGGCAACAGAGGGAGACTGTGTTTCCAAAAATAAAAATAAATAAATAAATAAATAAAATAAAATCTAAAGGGCTTTTAGGGTTGAGCAGAAAGACAATAATCAAAAAGTGAACTACTTAATTCTAGTAACCAACAGGGTGAAACCCCATCTCTACTAAAAATACAAAAAAAATTAGCCAGGTGTGGTGGTGGGCACCTGTAGTCCCAGCTACTCAGGAGGCTGAGGCAGGAGAATCACTTGAACCCGGGAGGTGGAGGTTGCAGTCAGCTGAGATCCCGCCACTGCTCTCCAGCCTGGGTGACAGAGTGAGACCCTGTCTCAAAAAAAAAAAAAAAAAAAAAGGCCAGAGAGTGGCAGTAGCTAGAGAAGAGTAGAATGGGTAAAAGTGGAGAACGGGCTGGACAGGAGGATGAGGGGGAACAAGGGGGAAATTTGGGTATTTGTGTTACCTCCTGAAGAGGGACTGGAATTGTGTTGCCAGCATTTGCAGCCTCCTGTTTGTTTCTACCAGCAAGCTGGTGATACAGGAGGGGGGCAGGGAAGTGCTGGGTAGAGAGCATTGCATTTTCCAAGACTACCCTGGTCCACCACACCCCCATCTTGTGCCTATAAAAAACTCAAGACCCTAGTGTGCACAGACACAAGCAGCTGGACATCAAGAGGAACACAATGGCAGGAGAACAAACTGACAGATACCAGCTGACACCAGCTGGTCATCTAAGGTGGAAAGACGTGGCGCTCAGCCAAGGACAGTCAGAGGAGAGTCCGGCCGCTGAGCTGCCCAACTCCAGGGGAAGACCACCTTCCCACTCCATCCCCCTTCTGGCTCCCCATCCATCTGCTGAGAGCTACTTCCACCACTCAATAAAACCTTGCGCTCATTCTCCAAGCCCACGTATGATCCGATTTTTCTGGTACACTAGGGCAAGAACCTGGGATACGGAAAGCCCTCTGTCCTTGCAATAAGGCAGAGGGTCTAACTGAGCTGATTAACACAAGCTGCCTATGGACGGCTAAACTAAAAGAATGCACTGTAATACACGCCCACTGGGGCTTCAGGAGCTGTAAGCATTCACCCGTAGACACTGCAGTGGAGCTGGAGCCCCACAACCTGCCGTCTGCAGGCTGCCCTAGAGGATTGAGCAGCAGGACACCTGATTGAGCAGCAGGATGAGCCACACCCCTATCACAGGCCCCACAGGGGAGATAAGGGAACTTTTCCCATTTCACTGGTAGCTCTCCCACCTGGGCAAGAACTCTTATGCCAGATTTATTTTCCAAAAATAGCCACAACCATGTTTCTGCTCCCACATCCTCCTTGAGACCCTCGTCAATTGCCCCATCAAGAGGTAGAGTCTACATCCTCCCCACCCCTTGAACCTAGGTGGCCCCACAAAACTTCCCCAACTAAGAAAATGCAGCAGAACTGACCCTATGGGACTTCCAAGGCCTGGTCATAAATGGGGATACAGCTTTCATGGGGCTCCAGGGTAACTGCCCAGTGGGTTCACCTTGTCCGCTGCCTTGAAAGAGCCGATTTATCAAGACAGGGGAATTGCAACAGAGAAAGAGTAATTCACACAGAGCCGACTGTGCAGGAGACCAGAGTTTTACTATTACTCAAATCAGTCTCCCTGAGCATTGAGAGATCAGAGTTTTTAGAGACATTTGGAGGGTAGGAGCTTGGAAAGTGGGGAAAACTGACTGGTCAGGTTGGAGATGGAGTCACAGGGGGTCAAAGTGAGGTTTTCTTTCTTTCATTTATTTATTTTTTTTTTTTTCGAGATGGAGCCTCGCTCTGTCACCCAGGCTGGAGAGCAGTGGCGTGATCTTGGCTCACTGCTACCTCCGCCTCCCAGGTTCAGGCAATCTCATGCCTCAGCCTCCCAAATAGCTGGGATTACAGGTGTCCACCACCACGCCTGACTAAGTTTTTTGTGTATTTTTATTAGAGACGAGGTTTTACCATGTTGGCCAGGCTGGTCTCGAAATCCTGACCTCAAGTGATCCGCCTACCTCTGCCTCCCAAAGTGCTGGGATTACAGGCATGAGCCACCATGCCCAGCCCAAAGTGATGTTTCCTTGCTGTCTTCTGTTCTTAGGTGGGATGGCAGAACTGGTTGAGCCAGATTTTTGGTCTGCATGCTGTTAGCTGATCCATCCAGTGCAGGGTCTGCAAAATATTTCAAGTACTGATATTAGGTTTTACAATACTGATATTATTCCCAGAAGCAGTTAGGGGAGGCTCAGACTGTTGGAGCCAGAGGCTGCATGACCCCTAAATTGTAATTTCTAATCTTGTAGCTGATTTGTTAGTCTTGCAAAGCTAGACGGGTCCCCAGGCAAGAAGGGGGTCTTTTGGGGAAAGGGCCTGTTACCAATTTTGTTTCAGAGTCAAACCATGAACCGAATTCCTTCCCAAAGCTAGTTCAGCCTATGTCCAGGGATGAACAAGGACAGCTTAGAGATTAGAAGCAAGATGGCGTCGGTTAGGTCTGATTTCTTTCACTGTCGTAATTTCCTCAGTTATCATTTTTGCAAAGGCAGTTTCTCCAGGACATATAATAAATCCAGCGATGTCTTGGCAGAGTTGGCAGCTGTGGTTTTCTCCTTCTGTTCCCTACTGCCCTGACATGGTAGGATCCCCTTAGATAGGTTGGACTAACTCCCCAGAAGGTGTTTAGAAAGTAATTCTCATTAAGTCAATGATGGTAGAACTACAGGACATGTTTTATGCAGACATTAGGAAGGCTGCTCATTAAAAAGTATTTGAATGCTTTTTAATGATCTGGGAGAATTCTTTGATATAATGTTGCGGTAAAATAATCAAAATGTACAGTCGTATTCATAGAATAAGCGTGATTTTTTTTTAAGCATAGGAAAAAGACAGGAAATACCTTACGAAGTGGTTGTCAAACTTGTGTGGACCATAGCATTATCTGGAAGGCTAAGTAGCACCCTGGAGTCTCAGAGGTAGGAGGGAAAAGTTGGGATCGAAGAATTTGCATTTCTGACAAGTTCCCAGGAGATGCTGCTGCAATTGTCCAGGAACTGCATTCTGAGAACTGCTGTGCCAAAGGTTGGAAGAAGGGCTTTCTGGGTCTACCTGCTGTTCCCTAACAGAGACTCTAACACAATTGTTCGTTCTCTGCACACTCCTGGGCTGCAGGGGCAGGCAGGATAGACATGACAAAAGCACGTTGACCACCTCAATCACATGTTTAGGATTTGTAAGTGCCGCAGGAGGTTCAGCCCAAACCACTTCACAAGCCTTTTGTGCCTCATCATTCATTCCTCTGGCCCCACCCTCAATACTTCATCTAAAATTCTGCTTCTCTTTGTTTTAGAGGCTGGATCTCACCCGGCCCCTGCAGCTGGAGTGCAGCCCTGTGATCATAGCCCACGGTAGCCTCCACCTCCTGGGCTCCAGTCATCCTCCTGCTTCAGCCTCCTGAGTGACTGGGACTACAAGAACATGCCACCATGCCTTGCTAATTAAAACGTTTTTGTTGTTGCTGGTGGTGGTGAGACGGGGTCTTGCTATGTTGTCCAGGCTGGCATTAAACCGGTGGCCTCAAGGGATCCTCCCTCCTTAGCCTCCCAAAGTGCTGGGGTTATAGATGTAAGACACCATGACTGGCCTTGTTTTCATTCCTGATTGCACATCTAACACACCACCATGATAGAACATTTGGAAAATTCAGAGAACATAACAACGAAAATAGCCCTCCTTCCAGCTGTCCTTTCGCCATCCGAAGGAGAGGGGGGTCGTCTTGTGTTGCACTGGGGAGACAGCAATGAACAAGACAAACATTTGTATTTCCTGAAAGTCTTGGAGAGGGAAATCCCCCTCGGACAGCTATTTTTTTTTTTTTTTTTTTGATAAGGTCTTGCTCTATTGCCCAGGCTGGAGTACAGTGGCACGACCCATTGCAGCCTCAACCTGGGGAAACTGGGGGTGCTGGTTCAGGAAGAGTTGCAGTGCTGGGTGCGGTGGCTCATACCTGTCATCCCAGCACTTTGGGGAGCCGAGGCAGGCAGATCATGAGGTCAGGAGTTCGAGACCAGCCTGGCTAACATGGTGAAACCTCATCTCTACTAAAAATACAAAAAATTAGCCGGGCACGGTGGCGCACACCTGTAGTCCCAGCTATTCAGGAGGCTGAGGCAGGAGAATCGCTTGAATCCGAGAGGTAGAGGTTGCAGTGAGCCGAGATCACGCCACTGCACTCCAGCCTGAGTGACAGAGCAAGACTCTGTCTCCAAAAAAGAAGAAAAGAGCAGAGCAGACCAGAGAAGCTAAGCGAAGAGAAGAGAAGGAGTTCCAGCCAATGATATAGGGAGGGTTGGGCTGAGGACCCTAGAGCCTGAAGGGGCTAACACATTGAGCAAGGAGGAAGACACGAGGCATGCCGAGGTTCCAAGAGAAGGCTCAGGGAAATATGGTGGGACAGAAGCTGTAAGGCACCTACCCTTTCTCCATCTCCTCCTTTGGGCCTGCCCCCTTGCTTCCCCAAACCCCAATTCCAACCACCCCAACCCTCCAGCAACTCCCTCCAGGGACAGCCTAGCTAACAGCTGTTACCCTCTGAGGGCTTGGCTGGCAGTGGTTTCACAGCCTCCTACTCCATTTACAAAGTGTCATGGAGGCCACTGAGGCTTGGAGCTCCCCAGTCTTCAGGGGTGAGGACATCTGGAAGGAGGGGAAGGGAATAAGACGCCAGGAGAAGAGGCATCTGGCCCCGGGAACTTAGCTTCAGCAGTCACCCCAGATCCTTCCGCTTGTCCCTCACCATGCCAGAGGTGGATTTCAAGGTCTGCCTTTTACCCTGGGAGGCTTTGGGATGGGGCAAGAGAAGAAGTAAGGCAGTGGTTCCCCAACTGCACAGTGCATCCCCTGGAAGGCTTGTTAAATCCAGATCACTGCCCCTCCACTGAGAGTTTCTGATTCAGTAGGTCTGGGGCACAGCCTGAGAATCTGCATTCTAACAAGTTCCAGGTGACACTGCAGCTGCTGGCTCTGCATTTAGGGAATGAGAACTATAAAGAGAGGCTGTTGGCCAGGTGCAGCAGCTCATACCTATAATCCCAGGACTTTGGGGAGGCCAAGATGGAAGGATCACTTGAGGCCAGAAGTTCAAGACTAGCCTGGGCAACATAGCAAGACCCCGTCTCTTCAGAAAGTACAAAAATTAGCCGGGTGTGGTGGTGCGTGCCTGTTATCTCAGCTACTCAGGAGGTTAAGGCAGGAGGGTCGTTTGAGCCCAGGAGGTTGAGGCTGCAATGAGCTGTGGTTGCACCAGTGTACTCCAGCCTGGGCAACAGAGCAAGACCTAGCCTCAAAACAAAACAGAAAACAAAAATTTAAAAAAAAAAAAAAAAAAAGAGTGGTGTCTGTTCCTGGAGGAATTCTCTCTCCGAGGCTTCTTTCAGGAAATGTGAATGTTTGTCTTGTTTATTGCTCTCTCCCGAGTGCCAGGAATACAGTATGTCTTCAACAAAGATCTGTTGAATTGACACATTTCTAAATAAGAAAATTCGGGCCACAAAGCTCAAGATGACCCACCCGCCTCCTTTGGATGGTAAAGGCAACTTGGAGGCAGAGGACCAGTCTCTCCACCCATTTTTATTCCTCAGCTGTGGTCACTGGGTTCAGCTCAAAGAATGTAAGTGTCCCCACCCCAACCCCTTCCTCCTTTTTTCCCCTGAGCCTGGAGCCACCTCATTGACATGCAGCCAGCGCAGCTGCAGGGCTCACTTCTGGATCACTGAGAAACAGGTCCGATTTGAAAATGTCAGGATCTCGTTAGCAATTCCAATGGCCGCAGCGGTAATTACGCCTTTTCATGTTCCTGCGTGTTATACCGCATCAAAACTGACACAGACGCCTGGTTTTATAATATCACAGCCTGGAAATAAATGTCCAAAATGATATGAAAATGTACTAGGAAGAGATTAATAACTGTTCTTCCAGGAAGAAAGATAGCCCTTTTCAACCAGTATATTATATATTTTTTTCCTCTTAAAAAAAGCCTCTCTGATAGCATCTCTCCTTGAGGGGAACTGAATTATATTATCACTCACAGGAGGTAATCAGGTCTGTCAGCTGCAGGGCTGAGCCTCTCGAGACAGAAGAGGAGTGGGAGGCGTTGGAGGGAAGGAGGTCCAGAAGGCGGCCCCTGAAAGGAGCGCTCCTGACCTCATCCCATCCCCAACCCAGAGCTTTTTTCAGAGTAGGCAAAACCTGGATCTTCTGGTATATGAGCACCTTTTTGTGGTGCAAGGACGTTAGATAGAAGCAAAGTGGTATCTATAGCATACACCTGGAAAGCTCCTGGCTGGCCACATGGGAGAGCTTCTCTCTCTACCGCTACCAAGGACTGTCCCTCTTAAGAGTCAAGCCAGGCTGGGCATAGTGGCTCATTCCTGGAATCTCAGCCCTTTGGGAAGCTGAGGTAGGAGGATCGCTTAAGGCCAGGAGTTTCAGACCAGCCTGGACAACATAGCAAGACCCCCCACGCTGTCTCTTGAAAAAAAAAAAAAAATCATCAAATGGCAGAAGGTGAATGAAAGTGGGCCCAATTCCTGCTGTCAGGGGCAGTAAATGGCTCTGCCTGGGTGGGCAGTGGGTTGAGGTCAAGAAAGAAGGCTCTGAGCCTGATGACTGTCAGGCCTCTGAGCCCAAGCCAAGCCATCGCATCCCCCGTGACTTGCACGTATATACGCCCAAATGGCCTGAAGTAACTGAAGAATCACAAAAGAAGTGCAAATGCCCTGCCCCGCCTTAACTGATGACATTCCACCACAAAAGAAGTGAAAATGGCCGGTCCTTGCCTTAAGCGATGACATTATCTTGTGAAATTCCTTTTCCTGGCTCATCCTGGCTCGAAAAGCTCCCCCACTGAGCACCTTGTAACCCCCACTCCTGCCCGCCAGAGAACAACCCCCCTTTGTAATTTTCCTTTACCTACCCAAGTCCTATAAAACGGCCCCACCCTTATCTCCCTTCGCTGACTCTCTTTTCAGACTCAGCCCGCCTGCACTCAGGTAAAATAAACAGCCATGTTGCTCACACAAAGCCTGTTTGGTGGTCTCTTCACACGGACGCGCATGACAATGACCAATGTCAAATGTCAGCCCAGCCCCTGGGGAACTGATTCTAAAGGTCCCAGCTCTCACAACACCATCGATGTTTTTAACTGTCTCTGTGCTTGCATCCCCACAAGCACCATAGGAAAGGAATCCCAACGTTTCCTCACTCTCTCAGCTTTGGCTCTGTACGAACACACACGCACACAAAACGCACACGCACACACATGCACACAATCGCATACATACACACGAACACACAATACACACCTACATATACACACATACACATCCACGTATTCACACATGCATAGACACACATTCACACACAATACACACATATGTATACAACTCTCACATACACACATACACCTACATACATGTACACACTCATATACACACATACATACATATACACAAGCACACAATACACACATACACATTCACACACATATACTTACACACACACTCCCAAATTTACATATACACACATAGCTATATACACATTCACATACAATACACACATATACAAACATGCACTCACATACATACACACACACTCATGAATTCACATACACACACATGCATATATACACATTCATATATAATACACATGCACACACATATACATACACACATACTCATGTATTCACATACACACATGTGTATACACACATTCACACATATATACACACATGCATACATATATACATATGCACACATACACGCTCACATATTCACATATGCACACATACATATACACACATTCACACATAATACACACATATATACACACATGCATACATGTATACATATGCACATACATGCTCACATATTCACATATGCACACATGCATATACACACATTCAAACATAATGCACACATACATATATGCACTCTCACATACACATACACACATACATGCACTTGCACACATACACCCACATGCAAACATATGCACACATATATACATGCACATACACAATACATGCATGCATATAAATATGCACTCATATACACTCACAGGTACATCTGCACACATATATGCACACACACGGATCTATACACACACAGACCTATCCACATACACAGAATCACACATACATACCCATACATGGACGCAAACACACACACTGTCCTCCTCCCAGAGTCCTCTCTCACACCCCATTTCCAGCCTCAACTTGTGTGGGCCACACACTGAACACCACCTCTGCAGCCATGACCTTAGCGCCCCCCTCACTTATACACTGATTTCTCAGTCTTTCCTCCAAGCTGCCTCAGTCTACCCTCAATAAACACTATCTCTAAGTCATTCTGGATCCAGAACATGTTGCCTTAGGGCCTGGCCTCCCTGTGTACCATTTCTGGTACCCATTAGCAAAGCCCAGATTAAAAGGAGGCCAAGATGGACCACATTTGATCCACTGCTTGGAGGCCCAGCTGGAAAGAGATCCTGGACAGCTCAGAATTCCAGGTGCAAAGCATTGGAGCCGAGAGGAGGCCCAAGATGAAATATTTAACTGATTGTTATCACTTAAATACACTTATACTTGGCTCCTGGGGGGGGCCGAGGTGTAAGCTAGGCAGACATGCGTGAAGCTCTGTGCCCCTGACTTCATGCTCTGTAAACTCAGAGCACAGCCACAGCCCAGAAGCAAGCCCCCGCCTCCTCCCCTAGAGAGAGGCACCTTCCCCAACACCAGACCTCAGACAAGCTGACGGGCACCAGGCTATTGACCAGTCCTCAGGCTCTTGACCACAGTTTTGCGGCAGAACCGGGAAGTACAATGGAGAGATGAAAAATAGCACTGAGCAGAGGATCGTTTCTTTTTTTTTTTTTTTTTTTTTGAGACAGAGTCTCGCTCTGTCGCCCAGGCTGGAGTGCAGTGGCCGGATCTCAGCTCACTGCAAGCTCCGCCTCCCGGGTTTACGCCATTCTCCTGCCTCAGCCTCCCAAGTAGCTGGGACTACAGGCGCCCGCCACCTCGCCCGGCTAGTTTTTTTTTTGTATTTTTAGTAGAGACGGGGTTTCACCATGTTAGCCAGGATGGTCTCGATCTCCTGACCTTGTGATCCGCCCGTCTCGGCCTCCCAAAGTGCTGGGATTACAGGCTTGAGCCACCGCGCCCGGCCGCAGAGGATCGTTTCTAAAGCAAACCAGCAATCTTCAAAAGATGGGAATCGGCGAGATTAATGAGGCCGATTACTGCCAGCTGCTTAAAGGAACTTGAAAGCTTTCGATGTCAGTACATTTATGATGACAGAGTAATTAGAGCTAATTAAGAAAAAATGAAGCAGAGAGCAGCGCAGTCAGATTGTTCCGGCTGAGCCTCAAGGTGCCTCAGACTCTCTCTGGAGACTCTGGAAAAACTCTCGGGTGAGCAACCTGTGGCCACTGGTCTCCTCTGTTTGGCCTCTAGAAATACAGGATCAACTGAGTAAGGGCAGGGAGATAGAGAGGCAGGCTCAGGGTAGCTCATCCAACCCAACAAGTTTCGTAAGATGTAATGTGGGGAAGGAAGCCTAGTTCAATCCAAAAATCAAGAATCTGGTTTGTAATCCCAGCACTTTGGGAGGCCAAGGCGGCGGATCACCTGAGGTCAGAAGTTCCAGACCAGCCTGGCCAAAATGGAGAAACCCTGTCTTTACTAAAAATACAAAAAATAGCTGAGTGTGGTGGCACATGCCTGTAATCTCAGCTACTCGGGAGGCTGAGGTAGGAGAATCGATTGAACCCCGGTGGCAAAGGTTGCAGTGAGCCGAAATCATGCCACAGCACTCCAGCCTGGGCAACAGAGTGAGACTCCATCTCAAAAAAAAAAAAAAGATCTAGGGGCCAGGCACCTGTAATCCCAGCACTTTGGGAGGCCAAAGTAGGAAGGATGGCTTGAGCCCAGAAGTTCGAAACCAGCCTGAACAACATGGTGAGACCCACATCTCTAAAAACAATAACATTTTAAAATAAGCCAGGTGTGATGGTGCATGCCTATAATCCCAGCACCTCAAGAGGCTGATATAGGAGTCACCGGAGCCCAAGAGGTTGAGGCTGCAGTGAGCCACAATCATAACTGCACTCCAATTGGGTGATGGAGCAAGACCTTGTCTCTAAAAAAAAAAAAAAAAAAAAAAAAGATTCTGTTTTGTCTATGTGAGAACTAATAACTTCTAAAAAATTTCTCTTTCAATCAGGTATGCAGGAGTCACACAAAGTTCGCTGAGAGAGAGAGCCCTTGTTAGATTTTGTCCAACGAAGATTTATATCTTCGTTGTAAAAAGCTGCATGTTCATTGGACAGACATCCCAAGGCATAAACTGATGCGCCATGCTGCTTTTTACTGTGGTCACATGACCAGTAGGTTTTCTAATGGGTGGGTGTGTCTCAAGCCATCCATGTTCCTCACTCCAGCTTCTATTGCACAGATTTGCAAGGAGTCCAGCCCCGACTGGGCAGAAGTTGCTGGTCTGTAACAGAAAGGAGGTAACGGCTCTATCCCAAACTCAAGATGCTGGAAAGCAGATGGATTGACAGCTTGGGGGCAGCTCATGACCCTTGGTTTATCTGCCACCTTCTCCCCTGCTCTTCCTAGAGTTGTTCAAGAAAGTTTTTGCTGTGGCTTGAATGTTTTTCCCCTCCAAAACTCATGCTGAAATTTAATCCCCAGTGCACCAGTATTGAGAGGTGGGGAATTAAGAGGTGATTGGGGTGCGGTGGCTCAGGCCTATAATCCCAGCACTTTGGGAGGCCGAGGCAGGCTGGTCTTGAACTCCTGAGTCCAGGAGTTCAAGACCAGCCTGGGCAACATGGCAAAACCTGGTTTCTACAAAACCTACAAAAAATAGCCAGGCATAGTGGCTCGGGCCTATAATCCCAGCTGCTTGGGAGGCTGAGGTGGGAGGATCACTTGAGCCCAGGAGGTCCAGTCTGCAGTGAGCTGAGATCACACCACTGCAGTCCAGCCTGGGCAACAGAGCAAGACCCCATTACCCGCCCCCCACAATAAAAAAAGGTGATTGGATCATGAGGCCTCTGCCCTCATGAATAGATTAATTCATGCATGGGTTAATGGAGTTATGAGTTAGTGGATTACAAGGTTATGTTGGGAGTGGGACTAGTGGCTTTACAAGAAAAGAAAGAGAGAACTGAGCTAGCATGCTCAGCCCCCTCACCATGTGATGCCCTGTGCTGCCTGGGAACTCTGCAGAGTCTCCACCAGCAAGAAGATCCTCACCAGATGCAGTCCCTTGACCTTGGACTTCTCAGCCTCCATCACTGTAAGAAATAAATTCCTTCTACATTACCCAGTTTCAGGTATTCCAGTATAAGCAACAGAAAATGGACTAAGACACCATGTCCATGGCTTATTCAGATATTGGCATTGACATATCAACACAAAAAGATCAGGGAAGCCGTGGACTGCTCCCAGATCCCACACCCACCATTGGCTTTCTCATCCCCAAACCTTGCTACCATGAACCAAACCCTTTACCCCCACTCAGGGGTAACCCAGCTCAGAGGTAACCCAGCTCAGAATGCAAATCCTCCAGGCATGAGTCATGAGCACCAAAGTCCTAACTCAAAAGTAAATGACTGACTCCTCCCATTGAGCCAACGTGCAGGAAACCCAGCCCCGGTCCAGTCATTCCCTTCATCTCCCACCTCCCCACCCAGAGCAGACGCTGATGGGCCAACAGCATGGTAGGGTTCTGCAGGGGTGGAAGCGGGGCAGATTTTCATCACTATGGAAATAAAAACAAACAATAAAATCTGAAATCCGTCTTTGAAAGACCCACCCCCACCAGATGGAATTAATATGCACTTCTCAACGGTTTATCTACGGTCGGCCTATAGGCTCAGAGATCTTTAAGGCAAAGACAGAGTGGGAAAAAGAAACCCAAGTTCATAAATGAAGCAGTCAGATTCTTCTCCAACAGGCAGAGAAAGCCAAAGCTCACGTGCTAATCCCAATGCCTACCCTCACCAGCTGCTCCCACCAGCCAATGTACTCATCTGCAAAGTGACAGGGAGAGGATACACGATTTTTCCATGCTCCTCAATGGGTCTAAGTTTCTGTGCACCCATCTGTGATTCTTAAGGACTGTTGCTTAAGTGGAATCACAGGGAGGGGGCGGAAAATCTCTATAAGAACCAGTGGATATATTTCTTGGCTAAAATAAAATGAACTACATCCCTGATACGGGCATTAAATCAAGAAGCATCCTGAAACCATATGGTCAGGGCATAAGAGACATGTGAATCCAATTAAAATATTTAAGTTCATTCTCTTTCTTCAGAGGATCACAGAGTTTAACGACCTACACATGTCTGGCGTTTTTCTGAGGCTCGTGATGAGGTTTTCGTCTGCATTGTTTGGGGTTTGGATTTTATGGGATCAATACCAGGTGTGGGTCATGTAACAAGAAAAAAAATTAGAAAAAAAAATCTGGTATGTTTTAATTCCTAATGATTTCTATGCTTTCTTTGATTTCTTTAGCCATTTTAAACCTACTGTATTTATTTTGTCATCTCCATCAGCCTGTTGCTTTGCTAACTCAAGTGCTCTTGTTCTTTTCATTAGAGATAGAGATCTTTGTTGGGTATTAAGTTCCTGCTCTATCTCCATGACATCAAGCAAGTGACCAGGAATGCTATTGGATGAGGAGCTCCTGGGCTCTCCTGGAGAAATCAGGATGAGGACTAAGTAAGTACAAGCTTGAGACTCCCTTTGTATTGAAGATGGAGAGTATCCTTCTAACAAAAAGATGGAGATCAATGTATAAAAGAGTTAAAGCCTCCTGTGTCTAACCAGGTGAGGTGGTTCACGCCTGTAATCCCAGCACTTTGGGAGGCCGAGGTGGGAAGATTTCTTGCAGTTCAGGAGTTCGAGACCAGCATGGCCAACATAGGGTACTTCCATCTCTACAAAAAAATTTAAAATTAGCTGGGCATTTTGGTGGTGCCCCCCTGTAGTCCCAGCTGCTTGGGAGGTTGAGCAGTGAGCTATGATCATACCACTGCACACCAGCCAGGGCAAAAAAAAAAAAAAAAAAAGCCTCCTGCATCTTATACTGAGAAACTAGTTCATTGTCAGTAAGTGTAGATCTGTTAAAAGAACACAGTTTAAGTGACAGTAACAAAGAGACCCAAAAACACAATGGCTTAAACAAGTTAAAAGCATGTTTATCTGTCATTTAACAGTCCTGATACATCTCAGGGCTAGAAGAGCAGTTCTGTTGTCCTCAACATGCAGCTTCTTCTGTCTCTGGATCCAAAGTGGCTGCTTCAGCTCCTGCCATTACGTCTGCATCTGAGCCAGTGCAGAGGAGGAAAGTCTAAAGCAAGTGCATTCCCATTTCTTTTAAGATTATGTGGTAGAAGCTGCTAACTATGCATCAAAATCTGTTGTCCCCTTCAAGGGATGCTACATTTGTCAGCCCCCTTGCACCTGGTTATGATCATATGACAAAATTCTCTCCAATAAAATGTTAGAAGCAAACGATTAGTGGAGAGGATCCTACAGGCATACATTACTTCTACCCCCTTTCGTTGGCTGGAGCTCTGTCCCATGGCCCCATCTACCTGCAAAGGAGGCTGGGAGATGCCTACTCTCATGTCCTGCCTTCATCATTAAAATGTCCCTGTATTAGTCCATTCTCACGCTGCTAATAAAGACATACCCGAGACTGGTAATTTATATAAAGGAAAGAGGTTTAATTGACTCGCAGTTCTGCAGGCCTGAGGAGGCCTCAGGAAACTTACAATCATGGCGAAGGGGAAATAAACATGTCATTTTTCACATGGCGGCAGCAAAGAGAAGTTCAGGGGAACTGCCCCTTTATAAAACCATCCGATCTCATGAGGCTTATTCACTATCACAAGAACGGCACAGGAAAACCCACTCCCATAATTAAATTACCTCCCACTGGGCCCCTCCCATGATTCCTGGGGATTATGGGAGCTACAATTCAAGATGAGATTTGGGTGGGGACACAGCCAAATGACATCAGTCCCCACGCAAATGAAAGAGCTCATGGTGCAGACGCCATGGATCAGTAGCTGTGCTGGATCCATTGTAAATATTTGCTTAGTTAATTCTATGTAGTAAGAATAAATATTTTCACTCAGCAAATGAGGCTCGAGAAATTTGCTCAAAGTCATACAACAAAGCTAGGCCACGACACAGGCACAGGTACTTCTCCTCAATCTTTGCATTTCCCTGCACCCCAGGATATTTCTGGATTCTTCCCTTGCAAAGCACCTTGGTCTTCCCCATAGAATGGGCTGCTTTGACTTTTTTTTTTTTTTTTTTTTTTTGAGACAGAGTTTCACTCTTGTTGCCCAGGCTGGAGTGCAGTGGTACAATTTCAGCTCACTGCAACCTCTGCCTCCTGGGTTCAAGCAATTCTCCTGGCTCAGCCTCTCAGTAGCTGGGATTACAGGCATGCGCTACCACACCCAATCAATTTCTTGTATTTAGTAGAGATGGGATTTTACCGTGTTGATCAGCCTGGTCTCAAACTCCTGACCTCAGGTGATCTGCCCGCCTCAGCCTCCCAAAGTACTAGGATTACAGGTGTGAGCCACTGCAGCTGGCCCCACTTTGTTATATTCTTATCAGAGAATAGATGAGGTCTTCCTTCTAGAGTCCCAGATGAGCAAGGGAAAGCTGTGATCGAAGGTTGCCACTGCCATCATCTCAGATCTCAGGGCCCTCCCCTGGGAAAGACAGGCCTTGCTCACAGAGTTTGCCCGGAAACAAAACTCTCTCGCTCTCTTTGTCCCCCTCCCCTATTCATTTAGGGGAAACATTCGTCCAGCAAAGGACCAATAGACCATGGAGACTATTATCTCATTTCATAATATTATCCTGAGTAGAAAAATAAAAGGGCCTTTGTTTAAAATCCCTTTGGTCTCATGTCTAAGCCTTAGTTCAGAATCTTTGGTTTGCTGCATTAGAAAAAGAATCAAGACACCAATTAGGGCTAACAAAGCAATCGGGCCTCCCCTGATCTCTGGCTGGAATGACCGAAAGAGTATTGAACACTTTGGGAGCAGGCAGGTGTTTCAAAAGAGCTGGTGCACAGAGAGTCAGCAGGAGTGAGGATGGGCCTGTGATTATGTCACCAAGCAATAAGGGAGAAAGAAAAGGGAAAGGAAAGGCGGGAAAGCTTGCAGCCTCAAACTCCTGGGCTCAAGGGATCTTCCTGCCTCAGCCTCCTGAGTAGCTGGGACCACAGGCATGCATCACCATGCCTGGGTAATTTTTAGAAATTTTTTTTCTGTAGAGACAGGATCTCACTATGTTGCCGAGGATGGCCTCAAACTCCCGGCCTCAAGTGATCCTCCTGCCTCAGCCTTCCGAAGTGCTAGGATTCCAGGCATGAGCCACCAGGCATGGCCTGGGAGCTGAGTTTTGAACTCAGTCTGTTCTGGAGTTTGTGCTATAGTGTCTCCTAATAAAATGAATGAATGAATGATTCCAACTCAGGAAAGAAAATGAGTAAGTAGGAATATTGGTGAAAGTAGAACTAAAATTGGAAAGAAAAGAGAAAGATAAAAGGGGTAACAGAACTGGGATTTTTTTTTCCAAGCATCCTCAGAAGAAGCTAAGGAAGTTTCCTCCCAGCTAGGGTGCAGTGAGGGCCAAGACAGCACACCAGTGGGTCCTGCTTTCCTCCACTGGGCTCAAAGGGTAGCAATAAACCTGACCAACAGCAATAAAGACATCAGTTCTTATGAATTAAAGAAACCTGGGTGTGGGCAGTTCCAAGATGAACGCAGTGGCTCAACCATATCACCAAAGACACAGTCTCCTTCGGTCTTCCTACAGTACCATCCCCAGGGTGGTGGCTTTCTGTCCTTAGACTTGTCACCTCATGATCACAAAAGGGCTGCTGAAGCACCATAGAACCACATTCAAGATGGGAAGATGGGAAAGTACAGGAAAGGAGCTTTGTTTCTGTAGCATTCTCTTCTGTTAGAGAAAGACGTCTTTCCCAGGAGCCCCCCAAAAACTTGTATCCTGTCTCATTGGCTGGAATAGGTCTCATGGCCACCCCTAGAGCAATCACTGGCAAAGAGGAAGTGGATTGTCATGACTGATCTGGGAAACTCAAGGTTCGTTCTCTGGGTTGAGGGCAGGTTTACCCTCACTGAGCACACTGATGCCTGAAAATAGAATAAAACTGGAACCTGCTGGCACAGAAGGAGGAAGTATGAATGGCTGTTGGGTGGACCAAGCTCTAGCATGGAGTGTTCCTGCCTAAAACTAATGTTACAAATCCTTGGGCATTGCAGGGATTGGAAGAGCCATCCTCAAGAGACTGGAAGTCACCTCTCAGAGGAGAAGGCCAGAGCTGAGATGGTACTTGTCCAGGGTTAAAGATCTAGAGCCTGGCCCAGGCGCAGTGGCTTGTGCCTGTAATCCCAGCACTTTGGGAGTCCGAGGCAGGTGCATCACCTGAGCTCAGGAGTTGGAGACCACCTTGGGCAACATGGCGAAACCCCATCTCTACTAAAATACAAAAAATTAGCTGGGCATGATGGTGCGCCTGTAATCCCAGCTACTCAGGAGGCAGAGGCACGAGAGTCGCTTGGTCCCCAGAGGTAGAGGTTGCAGTGAGCCGAGATCGTGTCACTGCACTCCAGCTTGGGCTACAGAGTAAGATTCCATCTGGAAAAAAAAAAGAAAAGAAAGAAAGAAAGAAATGAAAAAAAAAAAAAAAGGATCTAGAGCTTGGCAGAGAATTCCCAGCCAGCTCCCCTCCCAGAACCATGTTTGGTTGCTTTAGTTTTCTTCTGTTGTTGTTACTTTTACTTTTATTTTTAAATAATATTTATCATCTAATCATTTTTAAATAAATAGTTCAGTCATGTTAAGTATATTCACAATGTGCAACAAATCTCCAGGACTCTTTTCATCTTGCAAAACTGAAACTATTAATATTTATCCATTAAGCAACAACTCCCAATTCCTCCCTCCTCCAACCCCTGCACTTGTAGTCCCATCTACTCAGGAGACTGAGCAGAGAGGATTCCTTGAGCACTGGTGTTCAAGGCTGCAGTGAAATAACATTGCACTACTGCACTCCAGCCTGGGCAACAGAGCAAGACCTTGTCTCTTCAAAAAAAAAAAAAAAAAAAACACAACTCTGTTCTCCCCAACTTATCAGATGTGTGACCTTGGGCAAACCAGTTATCTAACCAGGCCCGAGTTTCCTCCAAAAATTAAAAATAGAATTACCATAAGGTCCAGCAATTTCCATGTCTGGGTGTATACACAAAAGAATTGAAATTAGGGTATCAAAGAGATCTTTGTATATGCATGTTCATAGCAGCATTATCCTGTGTTCAAATTTCCTCTCCTTTTTTTAAAAATACTTTTTATAGGCTGAGCGCGACAGCTCATGCCTGTAATTCCCAGCACTTTAGGAGGCTGAGGCAGGCAGATCAAGAGGTCAAGAGATTGAGACCATCCTGGCCAACATGGTGAAATCTCGTCTCCACTAAAAATACAAAAATTAGCTGGGCGTGGTGGTGTGCACCTGTAGTCTCAGTTACTCAGAAGGCCGAGGCAAGAGAATCACTTGAACCCAGGAGGTGGAGGTTGCAGTCAGCCAAGATCACACCACTGCACCCCAGCCCGGTGACAGAGCAAGACTCCATCTCAAAAGAAAAAAAATAAAAAATTCTAGAGATAGGATCTCACTGTGTTGGCCAGGCTGATTTCAAACTCCTGGCCTCAAGTAATCCTTCCCACCTCAGCCTCCCAAAGTGCTGGGATTACAGGCATGAGCCATTACACCCAGTCAAATTTCCTCTTCCTATAAAGAAAACAGTCATATCAGATTAGGGTTTGCCCTAAAGCCCTTCTTTTAACTTAATTATCTATTTAAGGAACTTATGGCCAAATACAGTCACATTCTGAGATACTAAGGATTCGGACTTTGTCTCTTAGTTTATTTTCTGTTGCTTATAACAGAATACCCAAAATGGGGTAATTACCAAAAAAGAAGATTTTTTTTTTTTTTTTTTTTTTTTTTTTTTTTTTTTGGAGACAGAGTCTCACTGGAGTGCAGTGGCATGATCCCAGCTCACTGCAAACCTCTGCCTCCCAGGTTCAAGCAACTCTCCTGAATCAGCCTCCTGAACAGCTGGTACTGCAGACACTCACCACCATGCCCAGCTAATTTTTATATTTTTAGTAGAGATGGAGTTTTACCATGTTGGCCATAAATTCCATTTTTAGGTCACCATTCCCAATCTAAAAAAGGAATTTCTTTCTTTTTTTTTTTTTTCTTTGAGATGGAGTTTCACTCTGTCGCCTAGCCTGGAGTGCAGTGGTGTGATCTCAGCTCACTGCAAGCTCCACCTCCGGGGTTCACGCCATTCTCCCACCTCAGTCTGCCGAGTAGCTGGGACTATGGGCACCTGCCACTACACCCAGCTAATTTTTTTGTATTTTTAGTAGAGACAGGGTTTCACCGTGTTACACAGGATGATCTTGATCTTCTGGCCTCCTGATCCGCCTGCCTCGGCCTCCCAAAGAGCTGGGATTATAGGCATGAGCCACCGCGCCTGGCCAGGAATTTATTTCTTACAGTTATGGAGGCTGGGAAGTCCATGGCCAGGAATTTATTTCTTACAGTTATGGAGGCTGGGAAGTCCAAGGTCAAGGCACTGTGTCTGGTGAGGACCTTCTTGCTAGTGGGGATTCTCTACAGGGTCCCAAGGTGGTACAGGGCATCACATGGCGAGGGAGTGAGCATGTAACATGCTTACTCAGGTCCTCCTTCCTCTTCTTATAAAGCCACCAGTCCCAGTTCTGTGAAAAGCGATTCATCCATTAATTGAGGAATAGCTCTGCCTTCATGGCTCGGTCACCTCTTAAAAGTCCCACTCTCCATACTGCCACATTAGGAATTAAGTTTCAACATAAGTTTTGGAGGAGACAAACATTCAAATCATAGCAGATTTCAACATGGTGGGTGTTGGGGGGACGGGACACAACTTAGCTTGTAACAGGGGTTAAGAAGACGGACTCTGGGGCCCAAATGCTTAAGCACCAGCTATGGCAAGTTATTTTATCTATGGCAATTTACTTAACTACCCTGTGCCCTAATTTTCACATGCATAAAATGGGCTTCATAATAGTGACTGCTTTGAGAGGCTGTTTTAAGAGTAAACGAGTTAAATATTAAAATCTTTAGAATAGCCTCTGGCACAGAGGAAGTACTATATAAATGTTAGCTATTATTATTGCTACAACTACATCATGTCTAGGTTTTACTTTTATGGAATCACCTTTTCCAAGCTGAAATTTTACAAAGTAATGAAAATGAAAGCAATAACACTGCTACCAAGTATTGCTCTCAATAAGCATCAGGCAGAGGCCAAGTGCTTTACAAACTTCATCACCTTGGATCTCAGGAGATACTGTGGTTTCAAATTGGTCTCAGTTTTTAAAAGGCCAAGAGTGACCAAGCATGGAGGCTCACACCCAGCACTTTGGGAGGCCAAGGCGGGCAGATTACTTGAGGTCAGGAGTTCAAGACTAGCCTGGCCAACATGGCAAAACCCCATCTCTACTAAAAATACAAAAGTCAGCTGGGCATGGTGGTGCACATCTGTAATCCCAGCTACTCAGGAGGCTAAGGCATGATAATCTCTTGAACCCAGGAGGCAGAGATTGCAGTGAGCTGAGATCACACCACTGCACTCCAGCCTGGGTGACAGAGCAAGACTTTATCTTTAAAAAACACAAAATTAAAAAAAATAAATTTTTTAATTTTTAAAAAGGCCAAGAGGATTTTGGGGTCAGGTCTCAACTAGACTTGTAAATATAATCTAGATAAAATCAAAATCGAAAGTTGATGCTTGACCATCATTAGGATTGGTGGCAATTATGGTCTGTCTTACTCCATTTGGGGTGTCATGACAAAATACTGTAGACAGGATAGCTTATAAACAACAGAAATTTAGCTGAGTCTGGTGGCTCACACCTGTAATCCCAGCTCCTTGGGAAGCTGAGGTGGGAAGATCACTTTAGGCCAAGAGTTCGAGATCAGCCTGGGCAACCTAGCAAGATCATGTCTCTAAAAATAAAAATTAAAAAATTAGCCAGGTGTGGTGGTGCACCCCTATAGTCCCAGCTACTCAGGAAGCTGAGGTGGAAGGATCGCTTGAGCCCAGGAGTATGAGGCTGCAGTGAGCCATGTTCATGCCACTGTACTCCACCCTGGGTGACATTCGCCCACCACTGTGCCTGGCTAATTTTTGTATTTTTAGTAGAGATGGAGTTTCACCATCTTGACCAGGCTGGTCTCGAACTCCTGACCTCGTGATCCACCCGCCTCGGCCTCTCAAAGTGCTGGGATGGCAGACATGAGCCACCGCAGCCGGCCTGAAAATTTTTTAAATAATGATAAATAAAATAAATAAAGAAACAACAGATATGTATTTCTCACGGTTCAGGACGCTGGGAAGTCTCAGGAGCAAGTCGCTGACAGATTCAGCATCCGGTGAGGGTACACTTTGTCACTGATAGCGTCTTTTCACTCTAACCTCATGTGGCGGAAAGGCTTAACCCCATTCATGAAGATTTCACCTCCCCTTGGCCTAATCACCTCTCAAAAGCTCCACCACCTCCTAATACCATCATCTTGGAGGTGTGAAAGGAAAATAACTCCTGGGGCCGCCAAATCACTAAGCTAAAGGAAAAAGTCAAGCTGGGACCTGCTTAGCACAAACCTGACTCCCATTCTATTCAAAATCATCCCTCTCCTCACCGAGATAAATCCACAGCTGACTGCCTCCTTTGGAAAGGCTCATCAGAAACTCAAAAGAAAGCAACCATGTGTCTCTCACCTACCTGTGACCTGGAAGCCTCCTCCCTGCTTCAAACTGTCCCACCTTTCTGGAGGGAACCAATGTACATCTTACACATATTGATCCATCTCTCATGTCTCCCTAAAATGTATAAAAAGCTGTGCCCCGACCACCACCTTGGGCGCATGTCATCAGGACCTGCTGAGGCTGTGTCACGGGCGCATGTCCTCAACCTTGGCAAAATAAATTTTCTAAATTAACCAAGATCTGTCTCAGATATTTGGGGTACACAGAGGTGAGGGCTTCAACGTAGGAATTTGGGCAGGACATAAACATTCTGACATAAACGCACTGATCTTAGGATCAGTGTTAATTACTTGGAAGGAGGCAGCATGGGCTAGAGGCCAGAGCATAGCTTGGAGACAGACTTCTGCGGTCGCAGGCCCGCTTCTGACCCGCTCTCAGCTGCCCACAGTAGAGCCAGAGAGGGAGATACCTGCTGGAGACACTGTTGTCTCTTGCTGTAGAGGTGAAACCAGCCTCTCAACTTTCCACCATTCATGCTCAGGACATCAAGACCAGCCATTCATGCCCCACTGTGTTCCTAAGACCATTCTATCCCGAAGAGGTATTGTTCCATCAGCCCTTAACATGATGTTTCTCTTTCTTAGAACACATTTGCATGTAATGAGCTTCCTTTGGAGCTGAGCACACAGTAGGCATCCAAGGGAGATCTAAGGTTCAGTAAAGGAGAAGGGGCCAGACCGAGAGGACAACGAAACACAAACAGAAGGCCTTAGCCATCATCCCCCACCAGCCCACATAAAGCTAACAAGTCTTACAGCCTCAGAAAGAGAAATCTTTAACCCAATTATGTCAAACCCCACTGGATACATTTGATCCGGGAAAAATATCATCTCTGGCAATCATAAAGAATACTAAGGTATTAGCAGCCGTCGTTTCAGAATTGCACTGGAAAGAGAGCTGGAAATAATTGCACATCAGTTGCTCAAAAATCAGCAGTAAAAGAAATTTACATTAGTGTATAAATTACCCTTCTAGCAATATAAATTAGGATTTTATGCCTCCTAATGACAACAGTACAGGCCCCGGCTGTGCTAAGCAGAGATTTCCTGGAGAAGGGAGCGGCTGTGCTCTGAATCCAGCAGGCACCTGGGCCCAAGTGCTGAGCTGGGGAGCAGAAGTGATTTGAATCTAACTGTCGCCCGCCTGGAAGCCGACCCTGCTGGAAGATTCCCCAAATCTGCAGAGCACCAGGGAGGCAGAAAAATCTCTTCAAAGCCCAGCTCAGGCTCTGCAGAGAACAAAAGTAATTTGCTTCGCTCACCTACCCCCCCACCCCTCAACAACGGCACATATAGTCCTCCTCAGCCCTCCCTTGGAAACAGAAGCTCTGGATTTATTTGCAAAGCTGTTATGTTATCAGCACTTTTGCTATGCACGGTTGGGGGCTAGAGCTGCAGTTTTTCAGCTTTGAGTCAGGACAGCCTAAGCTATTTAGAATCACGGACTATCTTTGCTGGAAGGGCCAACAGAAAATGTCTAGCAACCCCTTAGTGGGGAGATAGAGCAGGGGCCAAGGGTCAGGGCAAGGAGAGTGAGGGTAAGAGGAGGGCTTCTCCTGGGTCAGGTGACAGAAGCTGGAGGCAACTTCATTCCACAGGGCAGGTGCATGAAAGGTTGCCACTAGCTACAAGGATGGAGAGTCCCTCAAATAATGGTCTCTCTCTCTCTCTCTCTCTCTCTCTCTCTATCTCTCTCTCTCTCTCTCTCTCTCTGCATGCCTTTGTGTGTTGGCTTCTTTCTCTCCCGCTATATAGACTGACTTTTTCCATTCATCCAAGAAGATGACTGCCAACAGCTTGTACTCACTTCCACCCAGATTAACAACTCCTGACAAACAATCCAAAAGAAAAAAAGCAAAACAAACACACAAAGAATAAACAGAGCCGTTTTCTTGGCTCAGTCTGAGGGAGGCGCTCTGATTGGCTCTTGTTAGTTACACACTCACCTCCTAGACTAATCACTGTTGAGAGGGGATGGAGTATTGTGATTGGCTAGGTTTGGGTCACATGTTCACCATTAAGCCTCACTCATGGACCCTCCAGTTTGGATGGGCAGTGGTATTGGTGGTAAGCATGGGAGTCCCACCAAAACCATGAAGAAATGGAGAATAGTTCTCCCAAAGGAAACAGGGTTACTGGGTCCTCTGGTGAGCGGCTGGTTCAAGAGACCCAAAAAAATCAATGATGAAGCCAGAACCACGGCACCTAGCTAATTTGTTTTATTTTATTTTTTCTGGAAATGAGGTCTTGCTATGTTGCGATGCATTGGGATCACTTGGGGAGCTGTTTAAAATCATAGACGCACAGGGCTGTATTTCATGGCCCACGGCCCCCAGAGTAATACCCGGACTGTTGTCTCTAAAGGCCTGTGAGACAAGCAGGCTGGGGTGGCCTCTTTCTTCGATCAGGCTCTGCTCCAAACCTTAGAGTCACTCACTGGGCACATGGCCCAGAGAAAGTGCCGAGGACCAGTAGGAGGGGATGGAGGTCCTGGTTCTGGCTTCATCATTGATTTTCTTGGATCCCTTGAATCAGTCACTCACTAGAGGACCCAGTAACCCTGTTTCCTTTGGGAGAACTGTTCTGCTCTCTACCTCCATGGTTTTGGTGGGACCCCCACCCTTACCACCAAGACCACTGCCCATCCAAACTAGAGGGTCCTTGAGTGAGGCTTGATGGTGAACATGTGACCCAAACCTAGCCAATCACAATACTCCATTCCCTCTCAACAGTGATTGGTCCCTCTCAACAGTGATTGGTCTGTAACCAAGAGCCTTCAATGCTGGGTGTGCACTGCGATCACTTGCGGAGCTGTTGAAAATCATAGATGGTGTCCAGAACAGCCCTGTTTAAATTGCAAACGGAGGGAACAGAGTAAGATGTCAGGGTCACACCACACAAGCAAGTGGCCCCAGATACGTCTGGAGACGGGTTGTGTTGTGAGGTCTCCAGTGAGATCGGTGGTACTAATGGGCGAACCCCTAGAATCACAGACTCGAAGCCTCTTCCAGGAAGAGGATACTTGGTGGCCGATCCCAGTTTAGAGGTCCTGAGATGAGGAGGTGCCCAGCAAAGGTCATGCCAAGGTCGTGGCTGAAGTGGGAATAGAACCCACACGTCTACACTCCCTCTCCAGTGTGTTTCCAGCAACCCATCCACAAAAGAAAGATGGCAGCAAAAGTGCCTGCCCCCGCCTCATTTCCTTCCCCTCTCTAAACCGTCTGTTCCCAACTTAACCTGGGGCTTTCCTTCCCCTCCACTCTGGGGCCCAGGGAGCTTGGAGGCAGCTTCCTGAATGGAGAGACCAGGACCAACGATAACCCAGGACCATGACTGTTTCTGCCGTGTTGGGGTCTTACATGCCAATTGAACTGGAAGCCCCAAAAGGGACCCAGAGGGCCTGTGGGATTATGGGGAAAGTGTGCTCCCAATAAGGAAGAAGAAGAGGGTTTGGTACCAGCCTTGCTGTTTACAAGCTGTATGACAGCATTCTAATTTTCTTTTCTTTCCTTTTTTATTTTTATTTTTATTATTTTTATTTTATTTTATTTTTTTTGTGTGTGAGACAGGATCTCATTCTGTCACCTGGACTGGAGTGCAGTGGTATGATCATAGCTCACGGCAGCCTCCACCTCCTGGGCTCAAGTGATCCTCCCACCTCAGCCTCCTGAGTAGCTGGGACTGCAGGAATGCACCACCACGCATGGCTAATTTGTTTTTTTTATTATTATTATTATTTTTAGAGATGAGGACTTGCTATGTTGCCCAGGCTGCTCTCAGATTCCTGGGCTCAAGCAATCTTCCCGCCTTGACCTCCCAAAGTACTGGAATTACAGGTATGAGCCACCACACCCAACCAGCACCCTAATTTCTGAGGATTCCGGAGCTTCAGTCATCCTCATCCAGATAATGGAGGCAATAGTACCTCCTCCCCAGGAAGAGGTGAGGAGTGAGAGAAGGGAATAAAGAGATTACTTCTATAAAAATCTAGCACAGCACCAGCCTCACCAAAGTCCCCAAGCGAATGGGAAGCCTACCACTTCCTACCTCTCCTGGAGGTTGAGGCCAACTCCTGCCCTCTCCGAATCCCCTATGGACCAAGAACCAGGCCCTGACTAATTGGTTGATTAATTAATATGAAGACCAGGTCTCCATGAGGAGGTTTTCTGGTGACAAAAAAATCTCTGGAGAATGAAATATTATGTGTCACTTGTCAACAACACCCAGCATTTTTCAGTGAAACAAGCATCTGATTCTGGAAAAACTTAATTAAAACTGCTGTTGGCGTTCAAGTGATTTATACCATCATTCCCAGCCTTCGCCCCGCGATTCCCTGGAGAGACACCAATTATCTCCCGGGGATGTTGTGAAATTCTCAAAATACTCCTCTAAACAACATGAATCTTTAGTACATTTTAACTTTAAAAAAAAAATCAGATCATGCAGCAGTTTTTCCAGAAAGGAAAAAAAAAAATGCTCCAAAGTTTGGAGTGAAGAGAAATCTAACAGAAATGGAAGATCAGCTGGGGCAGTGGCTCATGCCTGCAATCCCCTACAATTTGGGAGGCTGAGGCGGGAGGACTGCTTGAGATTACAAGTTCGAGACCAGCCTGGGTAACACATGGAGACCCTGTCTCTACCAAAAAAAAAAATAATAATTAAAATTAGCTAGATATGTTGGCACTTGCCTGTAGTCCCAGCTACTCAGGAGGCTCAGGCTGGAGGATCACTTAAGCCCAGGATTTCAAGGCTGTAGTGAGCTGTGATCATGCCACTGCTATCCAGCCTGGGCAACAGAGCAAGACTCTGTCTCAGAAACGAAAAAGAAGGAATGAAAAAAGAAATGGAAGGCTCTTGCATGCAGACCGTGGCTGGCGTGGATTTTAACTCCAGGATTTGCTGATCACAGTCCACTGTGTGCTAGTCACTGGGCAATATCCCAAGCCTGCTCATTTCCCCTTTGACTGGAGAAGAAACGGGCTTTTTAAATACAGGTGGAGAAATCAGACTTTCAGTTTCTCTGTCTCCAGCAGCAAAGCCTGAATTAATCAGCCTCTTGCATGAACCCAGAATTGGCAAAACAAACAAACAAACAAGCAACAACAACAACAACAAAAAAAACCCTGAGACGCCAGGCAAGGTGGCTCACGCCTATAATCCCAGCACTTGGGGAGGCCAAGGCAGGCAGATCACCTGAGGTCAGGAGTTTGAGACCAGCCTGGCCAACATGGTGAAACCCCGTCTCTACCAAAGTTACAAAAAATTAGCCAGGCGTGGTGGCACTTGCCTGTAATCCTAGCTACTCAGGAGGTTGAGGCATGAGAATCGCTTGAACTTGGGAGGGAGAGGTTGCAGTGAGCCAAGATCACGCCACTGCACTCCAGCCTGGGTGACAGAGTGAAACCCGAAATCAAAAAAAAAAAACCCCTGAGAAAAGCAGCTTCGGATCATCAGCTCACCTCTGCAGTCTCCACGCTCCAGAACCTCATTCCCTCTGGTCCCTGTTGCTTCCACAGTTGCCTTGCCTTGAAATGGACAGGTTTTGTATTTTTTCTAATCGTTACTGTTCTTAGCAAGACTGCTGACCTGTCATATACTATTCCACCCTTCCAGATGTGCAGATTCAAAATCGTGTATTTGTGCCCATGAGATACATTCCTGAATTTAGCTGGAATCAATTCATTCATCTATTCGTTCAACAAGTGTTTATGACGTGATTGTTGATCTCTCTGGGCTCATCACTTTGTAGGAAAGAGGATGTCTCCCCATCAGAGAATGAACATTGAGCCCTTCTTGCAATTGTAGAACCAGTTGCCCTACACTTTTCCAGCTTTTCAGATGGCATTTTGCACTCTGGCGCTAGTTTTTGTTGGTTTGGTTTGGTTTGGTTTGGTTTGGTTTGGTTTGGTTTGGTTTGAGTCTCCCAAAGTGCTGGGATTACAGGAGTTAGCCACGGGACTGCTGTTCCTGGTTTTGACCCGATGGCTCTGACATTTCATGTGCTTTGTGCTACAGCTGCAGACAGCATACAAATGCCCAATCTTCAATTGTTTATATCCCAGTCTTGGTCCAGGCTCACCCTGCCCTAGAGACGGTCCTCATCCTGTACTCCCAGCCAAGCTCATTCCCAGCTTCTCTCCCCCCCGCTCTCTTCCCAGTGATCTCAGTACCACCCAATTCACTGCACTGCCTTGGAGTCTATGTTATAACCCAGAGCTTCAGACTGGTCATATTTGAACCATGGATCGGGAGGCCTGACTTCTAGTCCCAGCTTCACCTCCAGCTGTGTGACCTCAGGTAAGCACTCTCCCTCTCTAAGTCTGTATAGCCTCATGTGGAAACTGAAGGACTTAAACTACATCCAGGATAGAAAATACCTGGCAAACGTGCTGCCTCTTTCTATTTCTGAGTCAGTGGCAGACATCACTAATCAATCCTGATTCTCCTTCCCACTAAATTCAGATCTACCAACCCAGAGTTCCAAGAGTCCACTCCAAACAACAGGATTAGGCACACAGGATAAAATTTACTTTTCATCCTTATGTTGTTTGACAGAGCAGGGGCATTGCCATCTTGGACAAGCCCCTCATTCTTAAGTTCACCTTAATCAAAAGCTGCCTAAATCCATAGGACATCAGCCTAATGGCTAAGAGCTAGACCCTGAAAAAATAAACCCTGATCGTATACCACAAATAACATCTTCAACCAGAAACATTCCAAACTCCTCCCTGACCAGGGACAGACCAGCCCTAAGATAACCCCTCTGTGGCTGGAAATATGTCAGCCCCAAGATAGCCTCCCCTCTGCCCAGAGACACTCCAACCCCGCCAGAAAACTTCTCCCCCACACAGAAACATTCCAAGCTTGTGATAGGCTCTTCACCCAAAAACCAATATATACTCTTAGTCTGTAAGAGACAGCGCTCCTGACCAAAATCAGCCAGAAGCCCCTCTCAGGTTTATTTTCTCTAAAATACATCTGTCTTTAACTGTGTTTCTTTTCTCTTTCTTTAACTCTTACACTATTAACATCCTAATTATGTGCCCCATGGCAGGTGTTTGAAACTTTTTCTAGCCTCTTTAAAACCTCAACTCAGGCTGGGCATGGTAACTCACATCTGTAATCTCAGCACTTTGGGAGGCTGAGGTCAGCAGATCACTTGAGGCCAGGAATTGAAGACCCGCCTGGGCAACATGGCAAAACCCCATCTCTACTAAAAATGCAAAAAAAAATTAGCCAGGCATGGTGGCACATACCTGTAGTTCCAGCTACTAGGGAGGCTGAGGCACGAGACTCCTTTGAGCTCAGGAGGTGGAGGTTGCAGTGAGCCGAGATCCTGCCACTGCACTTCAGCCTGGGAGACAAAGCAAGACTCTCTCAAAATAAATAAATAAATAAATAAATAAAAGTAAAACCTCAGCTCTAGCCATTCCCATTTGTGGTCAGCAGAATAATGGCCCCACATACTTATCCCTAGAACCTGTGACTTATAAGGGAGAAGGGACTTTGCGGATATGAATAAACTAAGGATCATGTGATGGGGGATTATCATAGATTATCTGGGTGAGTTCAATGTAATCACAGGGTCCTTGTAAGAGGAAGACCAAAAAAACAGGGAGAGAATATGTAAGAACAGAAGCAGAGATCAGAAGGACAGATAATGCTTCACAGCTGATTTTGAAGACAGAGGAAGGGGCCACAAGCCAAGGAATATAGGTGGCCTCTAGAAACTAGAAAAAGCCAAGAAATGATTTTCCCCTAAGCCTCCAGAATGAACTGCCAAAAACTTAATTTGAGACTTCTGACCTCTAAAACTGGAAGAGAACAAATGTATGTTGCTTTAAGCCACTAAGTGGTTGTTTCTTACAGCAGCAAAAAGAAACTAATACAGCTTCCTACTGTAACTAAGTGGTTATTTGTTACAGCAGCAAAAAGAAAATAATACAGTCTCCTACTGCAACCTCCCCACCTCTGGAGCTCTGTGCTGTGAGTCTTTCTGGCTCCCCCTCTAGCAAGAGCTCAGTACATCTGTTTGGAGAGCACATGTTCTCCTGCCTTATTTCATAGACTTCCAGGTTCATGCTTTGCCGGGACCACAGCAGACTGTAAGCCCCACAAGGAAATGTGCAAACCCTCATGTGTCCACATTGCCTGGCAACAGGAAGAAAACCATAGAGACTGGCTTTGAACATATCTGGGTTTGAAAACTGGCTGTACCCCTTCTCCTAACTGTGTCACTTTGGAGATTCTGCTTCCACATCTGTAAAATGGGCAGAGTAACAGCACCCATAAGGATACACTGAAGGTGTAATGCAATGATATTCAGCAGCACCCCCAAAGATCCACGACTCAAGAAAATGTGTAATTTTCCTGAGCCGCTAATTTGAGTCACTCATACCACAAGGTCCAATGTTCTCCCCAGCAGGGCCTCACTACATTTTTTTAATTTTATTTATGTACTGATTTATTGATACAGGGTCTTGCTCTATCATCCAGGCTGGAGTGCAGTGGCAAGATCTAGGCTCACTGCAACCTCCACCTGCTGGGCTCAAGCAATCCTCCCACCTCAGCCTCCCGAGTAGTTGGGATTACAGGCACCTGCCACCATACCCGGCTAATTTTTGTATTTTTAGTAGAGACAGAGTTTCACCATGTTGGCCAGGCTGGTCTCAAGCTCCTGACCTCAAATGATCCACCTACCTCGGCCTCCCAAAGTGCTGGGATTACAGGCATGAGCCACTGCGCCTGGCCATATTTCCTTTTTTTTAAGAGACAGGGTCTTGCTCTATCACCCAGGCTGGAGTGCAGTGGTACAATCATAGCTCACAGCAGCCTCAAACTCCTGCCCTCAAGCCATCCTCCTGTCTCAGCCTCCCAAGTAGCTGAGACTGCAGATGCATGCCACCATGCCCAGCTGATTTTTTTAATTTGGATGAGGTCTCCCTATGTTGCCCAGGCTGGTCTTAAACTCCTGGACTCAAGAGATCCTCCTGCCTCAGCCTCCCAAAGTGCTTGATCCTCTCAAAGAGACTGTGAGGTAGATATTAATAATCCCATTTAGTGGGAATGAAAACTCAGGAAATTACTCATGACCTTGAGCATACAGTCTCAAGACTGCACAAGGAAGTGGTTACAACCCCAGACACCAGACACTAATGCCAGACTGTCTGGATTTGAATCCCAGCTTCACTACTTATTAGTTATAAAACCTTGGGCAAATCACTTACACTCTTTGTGCCTCACTACCCCCTTCTTTAAAACAGGAATAATAGTACTCGCAACCTGATAGCGTAGTTGTGAGAATTCAGTGAGTCTATACATAGGAAGCACAGAGAACAGCAAAAATTCCACAGGTGATTAGGTCCCAGCGGTCATTGTATTGAGCCATCTCACCAATGACAGATGTCTTCCAGCCCCTAAATCCTGGGATTCTGCGTACATCCTAACCTGTTTAATGTCCAGCCATTTATAACAGTGATGAACGCAGGGTTAACTGAGCTCCACAGACTCATCAAAGTCCACTCTGGACCTCAGCTGCAAGGAAGACAAGAGGCCTGAACCTCCTCTCTCCTTTCCCACCCACCTCGGGCCCCAGCTGCTATTCTCATCTGTGAGGTTACATTTTCTTCACTGCTCAAAGTGTCATCTTGGAACCAGGCTGCCAGCTGCAGACAGCTAATAAAATCCTCCCCGATGTGTGGTGGAGTGCCTTTGCCAGGATTTCATATACCAGCTGAGGTCCCTGAGCCAACACCACTGGAGATCTCCTGCCTGTAGCTTTCAGCACCTACCTTGGTGGGGGATGAGGCACTTTCCACTGCTCCTTACCTGGACCCCAATGCCTGGAATTAGTGGGGCCAGAAAAAGCCTCTCCCATAGCTACTCCCTATAACCCAGGGCATGATGGATATGAGCAATCGCCCAGGGAGACATGGAGAAGTGACCTCTCATAGCAGGACCTAAATGTTCTGAGGGCAAAATTGTGCAGCAGACATCTGCTCTAAAGCTGAAAGGGTCTTACCTCCCCTCCTGGGCTTTGATCTGTGAGAGGGCAGGGTATTTTCTGCTCCTCCTTCATGTTGCAGTAAACATGGAGACTGCTGTACACAAGGAGCTCAATAAATACTGGATGGATGGATAAATGAATAGGAGGATGGATGGATGGATGGATGAATGGATGGATAGATGGATGAGTGGATGGATGGATGGATGGATAAGTGGATGAATACTTGGGTGGATGGATGATACATGGATGGATGGAGGGATGGATGGATGGATAAATAGATGGATGGATGGATGGATAAGTGGATGAATACTTGGGTGGATGGATGATACATGGATGGATGGAGGGATGGATGGATGGATGGATAAATGGATGGATGGATGGATGGATGGATAAATGAATGGATGGATGGATGGATGGATGGATGGATGGATGGATAAATGGATGGATGGATGGATGGATAGATGCATGGATGGATGGATGGATGGATGGATGGATGGATGGATGGATGGATAAATGGATGGATAAATGGATGGATGGATGGATGGATGGATGGATGGATGGATGGATGGATGGATAAATGGATGCATAGATAGATGGGAAAATGGTTGGGTGGATGTATGGATGAGTTAATAAGCAAGTGAATAAATAAATGGGGGAATAAATGAAATGTCTGCTTTCAGACATTTGTCTTTGATTATCAATGGGCTTTTTGCCCTCTTTCAGTCTGACCTCCTAGAGAATAAAGCATTTCAGATCCAGATAAAAGGTGTTTGAGTCTTCAAGGAACTGGCGTGTGAGCTGTTTGCACTTTGGGGATAGAATAGGAGACAGGACCCAAACTCCTAAATCCCATTATGAGATCCATGTTGTCCTTGAGAATGACATGAGCCCTGAGTCTGACGCTGCCTGTGTCCTGAGCAGCTGTTAACTCCATCAGGGACCTTGTGGTTGCCACCCGGATTCTCAGAGAAAAAGGCCTGAGTCCCCAGAAGCAGGAGCCTCAAAGCCATTACTCATTCAGAACCCAGGTTAGCCCCAGTCTAGGACTCCCTCATCCACCCAAACAACTTGAAGAGCTGAAAACACTCTATCCTCAGACTGAGGAGACATTCTTACTCACTTCTCCAGTCCTGCTTCATGCATAGCTCCGCCATCTCTGCAGGATTAACGATGTGAATCTAGAAAAAAAAAAAAAAAACATGTAAACTATCCCTTTAAAGAACTCCAGGCTGACACAGCAGCTCACACCTGTAATCCCAGCACTTGGAAGGCTGAGGTGGGAGGATCACTTGAGCTCAGGAGTTCAAGACTAGCCCGGGAAACATAGCGAAACCCCATCTCTATTAAAAAATAAAAAAAAAAATAGCCAGGTGTGGCACAGGCCTATAGTCCTAGCTATTAAGTGGGAAGACTTCTTGAGCCCAGAAGGTGGAGGTTGCAGTGAGCTATGATTGCATCACTGCATTCTAGCCTGGGTGACAGAGCAAGACCCTGTCTCTAAATAATAAATAAATAAATGAACTTCAATCACTCTTGAAAGAGAAAGTGAGAAACAGATTCTATACAGATAAAGAATTTAAGATCTGGACTCAAAATGACCTTACCTAGCTCTGTCTCTCAGTGGCTGTATGACCTTGGTGAAATAACTAATTGTTCCTCAATTTCCCTATACATCAAATGAGTTTAATTCCCACCTCACAAGGCCACGTCAGGGCTTAAATGGCATTGTCTGCAAAGCCCCACACAGAAGCACCTGCACATAGCCGACCTTCACAAATGATGGCTGCAGTGACAGTGGTGATGATATGAAGACAGTGACAATGAAGATGAATGTTCTAGTGGGGACAATCACGCCTGAACCAAATCACCATGATACAAGAAAGAATGTGATATCTGACTATGACATAATCAAATACATATTTGGCTTTTGTTCCTAGTTCCTGGCACAAGGCTTCAAAAACCCTCAGAATTGGCCGGGTGCAGTGGCTCATGCCTATAAATCCCAGCCCTTTGGGAGGCCGAAGCAGGTGGAACATGAGGTCAAGAGATCAAGACCATTCTGGCCAACATGGTGAAACCCCGTCTCTACTAAAAACACAAAAATTAGACGGGCATGATGGCACGCACCTGGAGTTCCAGCTACTCAGAGGCTGAGGCAGGAGAATCGCTTGAACCTGGGAGGCGAAGGTTGCAGTCAGCTGAGATCATGCCACCGCACTCCAGCCTGAGCAACAGAGCAAGACTCTGTCTTTAAAAAAAAAAAAAAAAAAAAAAAAAAAACCTCAGAATTTCCTGGAAGATAAGAGTGCCTTTCATTACTCTTAAAAAGTCCCTCTCAACCCACAGTGGAAGGACCCCTAGACAGGATAGGGACTGGTCTCCAGAAAAAAGAACTCAATTAAAGAGTTGGAATTTTCAGCCTCACTCCTGACCTCTGGGGAGAGGAGAGGAACTGGGAATTGAATTCAGTAATGTGGCCTATTATTTCATCAATCATGCTGTATAAGTTTGTTTTCATGTTGCTGATAAAGACATACCCAAGACTGGGCAGTTTACAAAAGAAAGAAGTTTAATGGACTCACAGTTCCACATGGCTGGAGAGGTCTCACTATCATGGCAGAAGGTGAAAGGCACGTCTCACATGGCAACAGACAAGAGAAGAGTAAGAGCCAAGTGAAAAGGGTTTCCCCTTATAAAACTATCAGATCGGGCCAGGCATGGTGGCTCATGCCTGTAATCCCAGCACTTTGGGAGACTGAGGCAGGTGGATTGCCAGAGGACAGGAGTTCAAGACCAGCCTGGCCAACATAGTGAAACCCCATCTCTACTAAAATTACAAAAATTAGCTGGGTGTAGTGGCAGGCACCTGTAATCCCAGCTACTCAGGAGGCTGAGGCAGGAGAATCACTTGAACCTGGAAGGCAGAGTTTGCAGTGAGCTGAGATCGCACCATTGCACTCCAGCCTGGGGACCAAAAGTGAAACTCTGTCTCAAAAAAAAAAAAAAAATCAGATCTTGCAAGACTTATTTGCTACCATGACAACAGTATGGGGAAAACTGCCCCCGTAATTCAATCATCTCCCACTGGGTCCCTTCCACAGCACGAGGGAATTATAGGAACTACAAGATGAGATTTGGGTGGGGACAGAGCCAAACCATATCACATGCCTACAGAATGGAGCCCCAAATAAAAACTCAGGAACTACAAGGCTCAGGGAGCTTCCAGCTTGGTGAACATCCCATGTGCTAGGAAGATGGCACTGCAGGAGAAGGCACAGAAGTTCTAGGCCCCCTCCCTTGCCCCTGCATCTCTTCCATTTGGCTGTTCCTGAGCTGTATCTTTCATTATGAAATTGTAATCATAAACATAGTACATTCCTGAGTTCCACAGCCATTTTAGCAAATTATCAACCCTAAGAAGGAGTTGTGGGAACCCTTAAATTTGTATCTGGCCAGGCAGAAGTAGGAGTCGCTTCGGGATGCCCAAGACTTGCAGCTGATGTCTGACATGGGGGCAGTCACGTGAGGTGAGCCCTTTATTTGGGGGTTCTGTGCTGACTCCAGGTAGTGAGTGTCAGGATTGAACTGAATTGTAGATCACACTACTGGTATCTGAGAGTGTGTGTCTAAGTCTAGTGACATGAACAGGGAGCAAAAAGAGAGCTTGTGGGGGTGGAAAGAGGAGGGACTGGCAGGTCCAGGTGGGAATGGAGGAGAGACAGCTCCTAGCCGAAGCTGTTTAATATATCCTCCTTCTCTCCCCCTGCTTTTCCTCCCAGCCTCCCCTGCACCTTCACTAAGTCCTAGGAAACAGAAAGAGGGATGTGAGGAGGAGATGGGGTCATGGCCAGGGTTGATTAGAGAGGGAGAACCTCAGGACCCTTTTGCCCATCCCAAGTTGAAGACACGTCCCCCTGGCACCCTGCCTCGTGTTTCTCCTCTGCCTGCAGCAGTTCTTTGTTCAACCTGCAGACTGGTGACTCCATGGAAAGAGCATGTGGGGTCCCAGACAAAGTAGGAAAGCCGAGCCAGGGAAGACAAATAGCCGAGGAGTGGCGTGTACCCTCCCAGCAACGCGACAGCGCAGGGGAAGAAGATCTATTCCAGGGAAGATCTGCTTCATGACAAATCTTCCCCAAGAGTAAAACTCCCTTAAAGTGCTAATAGCAGAATTCATAAGAAGAAAAGTTTCCCGTGAACAGAGCATATTCCTGAGGGGCTACTTTGCTTCTTGCTGTGTAGTTATGACCCTCCGAGGAAGACTGTCTTCCTATCAATTGCTTGTTTCAAGAGAGCAGAGGGCTTGAGTTTGACAGAACAGGACAAACATCTTTCAGCCAGGTAGGCAGCAGGGAAAAGGGGTGGGGGCGGAGGAGTCAATAGCTAAAACAATGCAATGCAAAGTGGATCTGGGAGGCCTGGATTGAAAACCTCAATCCATTCTCTGCCAGTTACATGACCTTAAGCAAGTCAGCCCTTCCCTCTTCCTTGGCCTCCTCTGTTTCCAGTTGGGAGCAGCAGCATCCACTCCTGGGTTGTTTGAAGATAAAATAAAAGGATGCATATTGTGGCTGGGCACGGTGGCTCACACCTATAATCCCAGCACTTTGGAAGGCCGAGGTGGGTGGGTTACGTGAGCTCAGGAGTCCAACACCAGCCTAGGCAACATAGTGAAATCTCGTCTCTACAAAAAGTACAAAAATTAGCTGGGTGCGGTGGTGGGCACCTGCAGTCCCAGCTACTTGGGAGGCCAAGGTGGGAGGATCACCTGCAGGTAGAGGTTGCAGTGAGACAAGATTGCAACACTGCACTCCAGCCTGAGTGACAGAGCGAGACCCATCTCAAAAAAGAAAAGAAAAGAAAGAAAGAAAAAGAAAAAAGAAAAAAAAAAGAAGATGCATGTGGAGATTCCTGGCCCAGAGGAGATAACCAACCACACGTGTTGATCCCCATACTGCATCTAGCTAGCTGCTGTTCCAACCAAGCCCCACATCAGAAACACCAGGAAATACTCTGAAAATGCAGATGCCTGGCCATCTGTGAGAAGGGACCCAGGAATCTGTATTTCTTTATTTTTTTTTTAAGTATGGGATTCATGTGCAGAACGTGCACGTTTGTTACATAGGTATACATGTGCCATCGTGGTTTGCTCTGCCTATCAACCCATCATCTAGGTTTTAAGCTCTGCCATGCACTAGGTATCGGTCCTAATGCTCTCCCTCCCCTTGCTCCCCACCCCCTGACAGGTCCTGGTGTGTGATGTTCCCCTCCCTGTGTCCATGTGTTCTCATTGTTCAACTCCCACTTATGAGAGAGAACTTAATGGTTTACTGTTCCTGTGTTAGTTTGCTGAGAATGATGGTTTCCAGCTTCATCCATGTCCCTGCAAAGGACATGAACTCATTCTTTTTTATGGCTGTGTAGTAAGGAATCTGTACTTCTAAAGGGCTCTGCAGGAAAGCACTAAGCCAGCTAATGAGCTGGCCCACAGCATCAGGACACTGCAGAAAAATGACTAGACATGTGAGCTGGGGGCAAAGGGCTGCAAGCAGGAAGGGAATTCTCTCCATATTGTTATAGTTCACCCTTAAACAATGTAGGATTGGGGCGCCAACCCCCCATGCAGTTGAAAATCTGAGTATAATGTTTGTCTCCTCCAAAACTTAACTACTAACAGCCTACTGTTTACAGGAAGACTTACTAATAAACATGAACAGGCGATTAACACACATTTCCCATGGTATGTGTATTATAGGCTGTATTCTTGCAATAAAGTAAGCTAGAGAAAAGGAAATATTATTAAGAAAATCATAAGGAAGGCGGGACACGGTGGCTCATGCCTGTAATCCCAGCACTTTGGAAGGCCAAGGTGGGCAGATCACTTGAGGCCAGGAGTTTGAGACTAGCCTGGGCAACATGGTAAAACCTCATCTCTACTGAAAATACAAAAATTAGCCAACCAGCTGTGGTGGTGCGTGCCTATAATCCCAGTTACTCGGGAGGCTGAGGCATGAGAATCACTTGGACCCAGGAGGCAGGGGTTGCAGTGAGTCAAGATGATGCCACTGCACTCCAGTCTGGGCCACAGACTGAGACTGTCTCAAAAAAAAAAAAAAAAAAGGAAAAGAAAATCATAAGGAAGAAAAAATATATTTACTGTTCGGTCCATGGGAGTGGATCATCATAAAGGTTGTCATCCTCATCATCATCACGTTGACCAGGCTAAGGAAGAGGAGGAAGAGGAGGGGTTGATCTTGCTGCCTCAGGGGTGACAGAGGCAGAAGGGAATCCACATATAGGTGGATCCTCACACTTCAAACCTGTGTTGCTCAAAGATCAGCAGTATTTATTTATTTATTTATTTATTTATTTTTATTTATTTGAGATAGAGCCTCGCTCTGTAGCTGAGGCTGGAGTGCAGTGGCATGATCTCGGCTCACTGCAACCTCCGCCCCCTGGGTTCAAGCAATTCTCCTGCCTCAGGCTCCCGATTACCTGGGATTACAGGCACCCACCACTGCGTCCGACTAATTTTTTTTTTTTTTTTTTAGTAGAGGTGAGAGTTCACCATGTTGGCCAGGCTAGTCTCGATCTCCCGACCTCAGGTGATCCACCTGTCTCGACTACGTAGTATTTCTAATATGCAGCCATTTTTGAGAATCATTTTGAGAATCAAGAAGGCTTTAATTCTTGAAAATCAAGAGGCTTTTTGAGAATCAAGAAATTCCCACTGGGGCCTGTCGGGTGTTGGGGTCGGGGCAGGGAGAGCATTAGGAAAAATAGTTAATGCCTGCTGAACTTAATACCTAGGTGATGGGTTGATAGATGCAGCAAACCACCATGGCACACGTTTACCTATGTAACAAACCTGCACATCCTGCACATATACCCTGGAACTTAAAATAAAAATAAAAAAATAAATTTCATGTGATGTGAATTCACATGGAATTGACATCAGCCAATCAGTCACATCCATTTGAATGACTGACAGATAGTCCATTTGTATCCATTAGTATCTCAGCTGATAGTTTACAACAAGGTACTCAATGAAGGGACCACTTCCAGAGCAGTGGGCAGAATCAAGGGAACCCACAAAGGCTGGGAAGGCACTCAGGGACTAGCAATATCTGGACATTATTACCACCCCTAGGTCTAAAGGAGCAGGATGGAATGGGGTTCCTGGAGTCTGGTGAGAGCTGTTATTGAGATGCCAGAACATGGCTATGACGCAGGGAAGGAGGAGAAGAGACACACTGTAGCCTTTCCCTGTTCCTGTCATCTGATTCCCCACCCCTGCCTCCTATTTGCCCCAAACTGAATGACATAGAAGTCTAAGAGATATTATCCAGGTTGAAAGCACCCCCAAGAAGAGGAGTCAGCCAGAGAAGAGCAAAAAGTGGATCTGGGGGGCAATGTGCCCTTCCTCAATATCTGAATTTCAACCCAAACAGATTTTGAATGGGAGAAATAGAGGCCATGGAGATGGGCACGAGGGAGGATACTCTGGCAGAGTGGCATTCTGACCAGGGCTCAACTAACATGAAGCATGGTGTCCCGCCATCATCAAAGTGGGGCAATGTGGTCTCTAGACCAGCAGCAAGGCACCCTCTGGGCACTTGTTAGAAACGTAAATTCTGGTGCATCAGACTAGGAGGGGGACCCAGTGATCTACATTTTGTTGTTGTTTTAGAGACAGAGTTTCACTCTGTTGCCCAGGCTGGAGTGCAGTGGTGTGATCATAGCTCACTGCAGCCTCACACTCCTGGCCTTAAGCAATCCTCACACCTCAGCCTCCCTAGGAACTGGGACTATAGGTGTGCCTCACCATGCCCAGCTAATTAATTTTTTAGCTAAAATTATTTTGTAGTGATGGCATCTTGCTATGTTGCTCAGGCTGGTCTTCAACTCCTGGCTTCAAGGGATCCTCCCACCTCAGCCTCTCAAAGCACTGGGATTACAGGTGTGAGTCACCATGCCACCTGATCTGTGTTTTAACAAGCTCTCCTCAACCCACACCAGGTGTTGTTGAAGTGGGCTTGAGTTTGGGAACCTCTGGCCTAGAAGTTTGCACATTAGCAAATATGGCAGGAAGCATTTTGAGACTGGAGGCAGTTATCTTAGCCAGATTGGTTAAGGGAGGTGTGAAAGGAGGATATGATTGTCCTACAACACCAAAAAAATAAATACTGCTGGGGCTGGGCTCAGCGGCTCACATCTGTAATCCCAGCACTTTGGGAGGCTGAGGCAGGCAGATTACAAGGTCAGGAGTACGAGACCAGCCTAGCCAACAAGGTGAAACTCCGTCTTCACTTAAAACAAAAACAAAAACAAAAAATTAGCTGGGTGTAGAGGTTGCAGTGACCCCGAGATCATCCTAGCTACTTGGGAGGCTGAGGCTGGAGAATTGCTTGAACCTGGGAGGTGGAGGTTGCAGTGAGCTGAGATCACACCACTGCACTCCAGCCTGGGCAACAGACTGAGACTTCATTTAAAAAAAAAAAAAAACGATACTAGCATCTAGGGTCTCACCTCCAAAGATTCTGATTTAGTCACTCTGGCAAATGGCCTGGATATCAGAATCCTTTAAAATCTCCCTAAGTACTTCTGGTTCTGGATAAGATGGAGTAGACACACTTCTATCTATTCCTCTGATTAAACATAGCTTTGTACTTTGTAGTACAAAGAAAGAAAACTACAGACCCATATTTCTCAAGATTATGGAGGCAAAAATCCTTAACAAAATATTAGCAAATAGAGGTCAGCAATATATAAAAAGAATTATATACCATAACCGGCCAGGTATAGTGACTCACACCTGCAATCCCAGCACTTTGGGAGGCCAAGGTGAGTGGATCACCTGAGGTCAAGAGTTCAAGACCAGCCTGGCCAACATGGGAAAACCCCATCTCTATTAAAAATACAGAAATTAGCTGGGCATGGTGGCAGGTGCCTGTAATCCCGGCTACTCAGGAAGCTAAGGCAGGAGAATCACTTGAACTCGGGAGACAAAGGTTGCAGTGAGCCAAGATCACACCACTGCACTCCAGCTTGGGTAATGGAGCAAAACTCTGTCTCAAAAAAAAAAAAAAAAAAAAAAAATATATATATATACACACACACACACACACACACACACACACACCATAACCAAGTCAAGTAGGGATACAAAGCTGGTTCTTTACAAATCAATCAATGTAACCTACCATATTAACAGGCTAAAGAAATAAAATCATAGGATGATATCAATAGATGCAGAAAAACCATTTGGCAAAATCCAACACCCATTTATAATAAAGACTCTCAGCAAACTAGAAATGGAGAGGAATTTCCTTGACTTGATAAAGAACGTCTGCAAAAAACCTACAGTGAGTATCACACTTAATGGTAAAAGACCATGTATTTTACCAAAGGAATGCTGTTTCTCTAAAATTGAAAACAAAGTTAAGAATGGTTGTTCTAACCACTCTCCTTTGTGCTAGAAGTCCTAGCCATCACAATAAAAAAGGAAAATAAGGCCAGGCGCAGTGACTCATGCCTGTAATCCCAGCACTTTGGGAGGCTGAGGCGGTTGGATCACGAGGTCAGGGGTTCAAGATCAGCCTGGCCAATATGATGAAATCCCGTCTCTACTAAAAATACCAAAAAAATTAGCTGGGCATGGTGGCACATGCCTGTAATCCCAGGTAATCGGGAGGCTGAGACAGGAGAATTGCTTGAACCCAGGAGGCAGAGGTTGCAGTGAGCCGAGATCATGCCACTGCACTCCAGCCTGGGCTACAGAGCAAGACTCCATCTCAACAACTACAAAGAAGAGAGAGAGAGAGAGAGAGAGAGAGAGAGAGAGAGAGAGAAGGCATACAAATCAAAAAGAAAGAAACAAAACTGTCCTTGTTTGCAGAAAACTATCTGTGAAGAAAATCCTAAGGAATATACCAAAATTAAAAAAATAAACCCACTATCCAGAACTAATAAGTGACTTCAGCACGAACACAGAATATATAATCAACATACCGATATGAGTTATATTTCTGTATACTAACCATGAACACATGGAAACTGAAATTAAGCATACAATACCATTTACAATTTGCTCCCAAAAGTGATATACTTAAATATAAATCTGAAAGATGTATAGAACTTGTATGCAAAAAACTGCAAAATGTTCATGAAAGAAACAAAAGAAAATATAAATAAATGGAAAGATGTGTTTATGGATTGGAAGACTCAACACAGTAAAGATATTAGTCCTCCCCAAATTTATTTAGACATTTAATGCAATTCTTATCAAGACCCAGCAGGGTTTCTTACAGATAAAGACACGCTTATTATAAAGTATACATGGACCGGGCACAGTGGCTCACGCCTCTAATCCCAGCACTTTGGGAGGCCAAGGTGGGTGAATCACTTGAAGTCAAGAGTTCAAGACCAGCCTGGACAACATGGTGAAACCCCATCTTTACTAAAAATACAAAAATTAGCCAGGTGTAGTGGCATGCACCTGTGATCTCCACTACTTGGGAGGCTGAGGCATGAGAATCACTTCAACCCAGGAGGCAGAGTTTGTAGTGAGCCACTGCACTCCAACCTGGGCAACCGAGTGAGACTCTGTCTCAAAACAAAAAATAAAAATAAATAAAGTATGCATGGAAATACAAAGGAATTAGAATAGCTCAAACAACTTTGAGAAAGAAAAATAAAATGGGAGGAATCAGTCTACCTAATTTCCAGACTTATTCTATGGCTACAATGATCAAGACTGTGATACTGGGGAAGGACAGACTTATAAATCAATGGAACGGAATAGAGAATTCAGAAACAGAACTACATAAGTACGGCCCACTGATTTTTGACAAAGATGTAAAAGCCATTCAATGGAGGAAAGATAATCTCTTCAACAAATGGTGCTGGAGATATTCTATTTCCTTCAGCAAAACAATAAACCTTAACCTAAGCCTCACATCTGTTTAAAAAAAACCCAAAATAGATCAAAGACTTAAATGTAAAACATAAAGTACTAAAACTTGTAGGAGAAAAGAAAGGAGAAAATCTTCAGGGGTCTATGAAGAGAGATTGATTAATGGATCCAAATATACGGTCTGATAGAAAAAATAAGACCTAGCATCTGATAGATGAGAAGTGTGACTATTGTATACAGTCATCTATTGTATATTTTAAAATAACTAGAAGAGAATAATTGAAGTATTTCTAGCATAAAGACAAATATTTAAGATGATGAACATCCCCTTATTATTTAAAATATATAAATAAAATGTATGAATAAAAAAGTTCTCAGGACATAAGGCTTGGTGAAGAGTTCTTAGCATGATCTATAAAAAAATGGATAAATTGGACTTCATCAAAATTAAAAACATTTACTTTGCAAAAGACCCTGTCAAGAAAATCGGGCGGGGTGCAGTGGCTGATGCCTATAATCCCAGCACTTTGGGAGGCTGAGGCAGGTGGATCACTTGAGGTCAGGAGTTGGAGACCAGCCTGGCCAACACGGCGAAATCCTGTCTCTACAAAAAATACAAACATTAACTGGACGAGGTGGGGCATGCTTGTAATCCCAGCTACTTGGGAGGCTGAGGCAGAAGGATCTCTTGAACCTGGGAGGTGGAGGCTGCAGTGAGCCGAGATGGTGCCACTCCACTGAAGCCTGCAACAGAGTGAGACTCCTTCTCAAAAAAAAAAAAAAAATGTGGAGTCTGGGCTATATGGCCCAAGGTTCTGAATTTCTAACAAGCTCCCGAGAATGCCCAAGCTCCTGGTCCATGGGCCATACTTTCAGTAGCAAAGTTCCAATAGTATTTCCTAGCCTAGCCTGGTGGCTCATGCCTGTAATCCCAGCACTTTGGAAGGTGGCAGGCAGATCACCTGAGGTCAGGAGTTTGAGACCAGCCTGGCTAACATGAAATCCCATCTCTACTAAAAATACAAAAATCAGCTGGGCATGGTGGCACACACCTGTAATCCCAGCTACTAGGGAATCTGAAGCAGGAGAATAGCTTGAACCCAGGAGGCAGAGGTTGCAGTGAGCCGAGATCGCACCACTGCACTCCAGCCTGGGCGACAAAGTGGGACTCTGTCGAAAGAAAGAAAGAAAGAGAGAAGGAGAGAAAGAGAGAGAGAGAAAGACAGAAAGAAAGAAAGACAGAAAGAAAGAAAGACAGAAAGAAAGACAGACAGACAGACAGACAGACAGACAGAAAGAAAGAAAGAAAGAAAGAAAGAAAGAAAGAAAGAAAGAAAGAAAGAAAGAGAGAGAGAGAGAAAGGAAGGGAGGAAGGAAGACGGGGGGGAAGGAAGGAAGGAGAGAGAGAAAGAAAAGAAAAAAGAAAAGAAAAGAAAAGAAAATGGCAACATAAGCTACAGACTGGAAATAGAGGAATTGAGGGGGCTGGTCAGCCAGAGGTCCAGGGCCTAAGAGATGGGGAGAGTCACCTAGGAGGTGGCAAGACAGCCCTGAAGACAAAGTCCCATTGCTACACCTTTGCCGAACGTGAGTCTTGGGCGCTTACAGGGTTTATGGTCAAGAAAGTGGCTTCGGCCAGCCTTTTCCTCTCTTCACAAACATTGAAAAGCTTTGATTTATGTTAAAGCTGTCACCTGGGGTAACCTAAAACACGTAAAAACTTCAGCACCTACAAAAGATGCTACCAGTCTGCCGAGAGGCACATGTGGCCCTATAAATATTTGGATTAACAGGGAAAGGGCAAGTCAGGGTCTGCAGTCCATGGTTCCAGCTCAGCTCTCCCACCAGGGTGGGGTCCGGGGTGAACCTAAGTACCTCTAGAAGCCTCAGTCCTACTAAATGAAAGACACAGGTCAATACATCTCCAACAAAGTTTTTTATTCTGTTTTTTTGTTGTCATTGTTTTTGTTTCTTTGTTTTTGTTTTTGTTTTTGAGATGGAGTCTTACTCTGTCGCCCAGGCTGGAATGCAGTGGCAGGATCTCAGCTCACTGCAACCTCCACCTCCTGGTTTCAAGCGATTCTTTTGCCTCAGCCTCCCAAGTAGCTGGGACTACAGGCCTGTGCCACCACATCTGGCTAATTTTTGTATTTTTAGTAGATACACTGTTTTACCATTTTAGCCAGGCTGGCCTTGAACTCCTGACCTCAAGTGATCCGCCTGCCTTGACCTCCCAAAGTGTTGGGATTACAGGTGTGAGCCACCACGTCCAGCTGTACTTTTTCTAATTCTCACAGATGACTGAAACGGTCCTACTTAAAGCAATTTACCCTCCTCTGTAAGTATCCCTTTCCACATCTGCAATATGACAGTGTTTTATTTAGATGACTTTCAGACCCCTGTGAAATTCTCTGACTTCAATGAATCACTTTTGGGGCTCACCGGGGTACTGTTTCAAGTCCTCTTGACCGCAGGCTGCTTTGAAAAGCACTGGACTCGGCTTTCTTGAACTAAATCGTCAATAATCTGCTCTCCTCTCCTTCCTGAGAGCTCCAACCGAAGCTGTGAATTTTGATCACACCACTTTCTTCTGGTCATTTCTCCCTGGCTTTCATTATTGGGCTCATTGCCACAGATGTGCACCAAAGACAAGCACGCAGAGCCTCCCACTGGCATGGAAAACAGAAGCATCTGCTGGAATCCGTGGGCAGCTGGCTGTGGGTGTCCAATGACAGAGATGCCTGCACTGATTCAGATCCCACTAGGATCTGCACACAGCTCTGCAAGCCATCAGCGTTCTGTACGGGGCAGCTGTAGGCTGTAGGAGAGTGTTGACTGGGCTTCAAAGGACATTATGCACAGGAAGAAATGACTTGGAGTAAAAATACCACCGATGCCTTATTGCCTTCCTTGCTGTACTCCTTGATGGACATCCTCAGTTTCTAGCTAGCACAGGCTGATTTTGAGCAATTCCTTCCTTTTTTCTGTTCTACAATCATTTCCCCAACACATCTCCCATGCCAGGCACTGGGTCAATCTACACTTACTACTAAGGATTCCAGGGCTCCTTCTAGAGCAGGAGGGTCCCCAACCCCCAGGCTATGGACCAGTACTGAGTCTGTGGCCTGATAGGGGCCCAGGCTGCACAGTAGGAGGTGAGCAGCCGGTGAGCAAACAAAGCTTCATCTGTATTTACAGTCACTCCCCATGGCTCGTGTTACCGCCTGAGCTCTGCCTCCTGTCAGATCAGTGATAGCGTTAGATTTTCATAGGAGCATGAACCCGATAGTGAACTGTGTATGTGAGGGATCTAGGTTGCACGCTCCTTATGAGAATCTAATGCCTGATGATCTGTCACTGTCTCCCATCACCCCCAGAAGGGACTGTCTAGTTGCAGGAAAACAAACTCAGGGCTCCCACTGATTCTACATGATGGCGAGTTGTAGAAGTATTCCATTATATATTACAATCTAATAATAAGAGAAATAAAGTGCACAATAAATGGAATGCACTTGAATCATCCCAAAACCATCCCCCTCCCAGTCTTTAGGAAAATTGTCTTCCACAAAATTAGTCCCTGGTGCCAGAAATGTTGGGGACGGCTGTTCTCGAGTAGCCCACACCATAGCAGGTTAGAGATATGTAACCAAATAGTTGCCATATAGTTTGGAGGGTCGCTGTAAGTTTCACAACCACCAAGTAGTACCAGTGTTGGACACATGGCCTGTGGAAGGCGGGAGGACGGATCAGAAAGAACATGGGTGGTGGAGTCCAGCACCACTGACTTCAGACACCCACTCCACTGTTGCCATTTTTCATTATTTTTTCTTTTTTAGAAACAGAGTCTTGCTAGGTTGCCCAGGCTGGTCTCAAACTTCTGGCTTCAAGCAATCCTCCCACTTTAGCCTTCCCAGTAGCTGAGACTAAAGGCGTGTGCCACCATGCCTGGCTAATTTTTTAATTTTTTGTAGAAACGGGGTCACACTATGTTGCCCAAGCTGGTCTTGAGCTCCTGACATCAAGTGATATTCCTGCCTCAGCCTCCTGAAGTGCTGGGATTACAGGTGTGAGCCACTTCACCTGGCTATTGTGTGTATGTGTGTAGAGATGGTGTCTCACTACATTGTTCAAGCTAGTCTTGAACTCTTGGCCTCGAGTGATCCTCCCAACTCATCTCCCAAGAGGATCATTTTTCATTCCTAAAATGGAGATACTAACAGCCCCTCACAGATTCTGAGCCATCCTGGCTCATGGAAATCTCTTGCTATTTCTTTGTTGTTGGTGGTGGTTTTTTTGGAGATGAAGTCTCACTCTGTCATCCAGGCTGGAGTACAGCGGCATGATCTTGACTTACAGCAACCTCCACCTTCTGAGTTCAAGTGATTCTCCTGCTGCGGCCTCCTGAGTAGCTGGGATTACAGGTTTATGCCACTGTGTCTGGCTAATTTTTGTATTATTAGTAGAAACGGGGTTTCACCATGTGGGCCAGGCTGGTCTCGAACTCCTGACCTCAAGTACTCTACCCACCTCTGCCTCCCAAAGTGCTGGGATTACAGGTGTGAGCCGTCACACGTGGCCAAAATCTCTTTTTTAATTTTTTTTTTAAATTTTTTGAGAAGGAGTCTCACTTTGTCGCCCAGCCTGGAGTGCAGTGGTGCGATCTGGGCTCACTACAACTTCTGCCTCCCGGGTTCAAGCAATTCTCCTGCCTCAGCCTCCCGAGTAGCTGGGATTATAGATGCCTGCCACTGCGCCCAGCTAATTGGTGTATTTTTTGTAGAGACAGGGGTCTCACCATGTTAGCCAGGCTAGTCTCAAACTCCTGACCTCTGGTGATCCTCCCATCTCAGCCTCTCAAAGTGCTTGGATTACAGCACCCTGCCACCATGCCCAGATAATTTTTGTATTTTTAGTAGGGATGGGTTTTTACCATGTTGGCCAGGCTGGTCTCGAACTCCTGACCTCAGGTGATTCACCTGCCTTGGCTTCCCAAAGTTCTGGGATTACAGGCCTGAGCCACCGGGCCCAGCCACTCTCCTGCTGTTTCTGCCAGTGGTTGAGAACTATCAAACCTAACCATCCCCCACCCCCTACCCTCATGTCTCTCATAATCCCAAAAGGCACAATCAAATCCCCAATGTTGACCTTCAGAAAGATCAAAATCCCTAACATCTAAAATCCCAAAAATCACCAACCTGAAAGGGTAGAATTCCAAATGTTGAAATCCTGAAATTCAAATGCTGAGGAAGGTTTTACTGTGTTTGGGGTTGTATGGAGAATAGTAGCATCATGTTAGTTGCATCCAGTTAGGCTGAACTAGGACCTTGTGATTGTCTTTCTTTGAAAATTAACTATGGTTTAAGAAGAGGCAAACCGGGCCCAGTGGCTCAGGCCTATAATCCCAGCACTTTGAGAGGCCAAGGTGGGCAGATCACAAGGTCAGGATATCAAGACCATCCTGGCCAACACAGTGAAACCCCATCTCTACTAAAAGTCCAAAAAAAAAAAAATTAGCCAGGCGCTGTGGCGGGCACCTGTAGTCCCAGCTACTCAGGAGACTGACGCAGGAGAATGGCGGGAACCCGGGAGACGGAGGTTGCAGCAAGCCAAGATTGCGCCACTGCACTCCAGCCTGGGCAACAGTATGAGACTGTCTCAAAAAAAAAAAAAAAAAAAAAAGAAAAGGAAAGAAAAGAAAAAGAAAAAAACAAAACAAAAGATGTAATCCCAGCACTTTAGGAGGCCAAAGGGGGTAGATCACAAGGTCAGGAGTACAAGACCAGCCTGACTAACACGGTGAAACCCCGTCTCTATTAAAAATATAAAAATTAGCCAGGTGTGGTAGCGGTGCCTGTAATCCCAGCTACTCAGGAGGCTGAGGCAGGAGAATCGCTTGAACCCGGGAGGCAGAGGTTGCAGTGAGCCGAGATCATGCCACTGTACTCCAGACTGGGCAACAGAGCAAGACTCTGTCTCAAATAAATAAATAAATAAATAAAGATGGGTCTGGGTCCCAAGTCGACAAGGAGTGGACCTACTTTTAGACGTCAGGTTGGCTGGATAGGGGAACAACTAGAAACCTGGTAAGGCATCATTGGGGTGTGTTGGTGAGGATGTTTCCAGAGATTAATGTGTGAGTCTGAATGGACTAGGTGAGGAAAATCTGCCCTTGATATTGGCAGATACATTTATTTATTTCTCAAATAAACACCTTTTTTAAAATGTAAATCTTTTAAATAATTTTTTTTTTATTTTTTTCCAAGAAGTATATTTTTGGGATTTTTATCTTTGGAGATTGTGATTTTTAGGATTGAAGACTTCAAGGATGTTGAGTTTCAGAATTTCGACATTTGAGATTATGGAGTAGTTTGGGATTGTGTCTTTTGGGTTTATGGCCCAAGCCCCCCATCCCCTAATAATTTTTTTTTTTTTTTTTTTTTTTTTTTCGAGAGAGAGAGCCTCATTCTGTCACCCAGATTGGAGTGCAGTGGGGCAATCTCTGCTCACTGCAACCTCTGCCTCTTGGGTTCAAGCGATTCTCCTGCCTTAGCCTTCCAAGTAGGTGGGATTACAGGTGCCCACCATCACACCTGGCTAATTTTTATATTTTTAGTACAGACAGGGTTTCACCATGTTGACCAGGCTGGTCTCCAACTCCTGACCTCAAATGATCTGTCTACCTCGGCCTCCCAAAGTGCTGGGATTACAGGTGTGAGCCACTGTGCCCGGCCCCACTAACCATTTTTTACCAAGTTTATCAGCAGAACTCAGACAGACATCACCAACCACTCAAACTATTGCCTGGTGCTTCCAGCTAAGCTGAGCTCGAGAGCCCTTCTGAAGTTTGTGGCTGGCTGTTTCTGCCATTCTCTACGTCTTTGCCATCCTTGACCACAGCCCACATGCCAGCCTCCCCCACCACCCACCCCTACCCAGGGTCCCTCTCCTAATGACCCATCCTCCCAATCTCTGGAGTTTTTGTGATGAGAAAAATTTGCTCCCCTAGACTCTCTGTTTCTTCACAGAATGCCGTTTCCCTCTTCCCTAAACTTTAACCCTGGGTGCTGAAAAGAATTTCCATAATGGAGTGGCTAGTGGTATCAAATGGTCCCAAGAGACTAAATAAGATAAGGACAGAACATTACTCTTGGGATTTAACAATAACAAGGCCATTGGAGGTCTCAGTGGAGACACTCTGAATTGTGGGTGGGAGATGAGAAAAAGAGGTGAAGTGTGGATAATACTTTCCAGCATCTGAGTGGCAAAATCAAGAATGGGTTCCCCTGTCTTTTCCTCCTCTGAACTTGGCTATGCTCCAAGTGCAGTGCAAATCAAATTCCCTGACATAAGATAATATTATACATGTCTGGGGTATCATAAACGTGGGTAGGTCCACCAAGGCCCTCTTTGCACTGGGAGAGGAATGCTCCCAGCACAATGAGCTTGAGTCTGCAGAAGGAAGCCTTAACTCAGAGGGCGGCATGGTGGCAGTGTGACACGGAACCCAGCTGCTCCTGCAAAGTCACATCTCAGTCTTCTGCAAGCGAAGAAGCTCTCCATAAAACCCAAATGAGTTGTTCCTATGAAATTCTGCTATGACCTTGGAGCACCAGCCTCACCTTATGGTGACCCCCACGCACTAGCAGAGGGTCACGAAGAAATTAGGGGGTGCTCTGCAAACCTCATCACAACTCATGACATCCCACTGCTCTGGGTCATAAAGCAAGAGGCAGAGCAGGGTAGAGCTGCACGCCTGGCAATTGATGGAGAAGCCACAGAGCCTGGGGAGCCTCTATGCCCAGCAGGTCTCAGCAGGGATGTATCCCAGGCAACGTGGCAGTGCCTAGCGAGGGACAGTGAGCAGTGGCCAGGCCTGTCAAGCCCATATTTATGAGCCATGTGAGACACTCCTAAGGGCTCCAGAACCACATGGGGAGAAGTGCTTTGCAGGGAACTTGAGCTCCCACATCCACAGGTCATATACCAGCAAGAGCTGCGGAGATTTTGAAAACCAGGAGAGCTGTGGAAACTCAGGTTGCAAGTAAATGGTTGATGGAAAAACATCCTATATCTGTGGATATATCATGTCCTATATCTATGGACATGTCTATTTTCACTACGTCCACACAGTTACCCATGCAATTCCTGGAACACCCCTCTTCTCTCCTTCCAGCTATCCACAGCCTCTCATTGCCAAGGCCAAACCAAGTCACCCCCTTAAGAACTCCAGTCCTCATTACCCTCTCCTTCTTCTGAGGTCTTGAACTCACGGCATCACCCAGAGGACCTGCCTTAGCCAGATCATGCTGTTGTAACGAGAATACCATAGACTAGGTGACTTAGAAACAACAGAGATGTGTTTCTCACAGCCCTGAAGGCTGGAAGTCCAAGATCAGAAGGCCAGCATGGTCATGTTCTGATGAGGACCCTTCCCAGTTGCAGACAGGGCTGATCTCTGGCTGTTTCTTATAAGGGCACTAATCCCATTTGTGAGGGCTCCATCCTCATGACCTAATCACCTACCAAAGTCTCTGCCTCCTAATACTATCACATCAGGGTTAGAGTTTCAATATATGCATTTTGGGAAAACACAAGCATTTAGTCAATAATAGGAGTCTTTTCTTTCTTTTTTGAGACAGTCTGCTCTATCACCCAGGCTGGAGTGCAGTGGTGCAATCTCAGCTCACTACAACCTCCACCTCCTGGGTTCAAACAATTATCCTGCCTCAGCCTCCCAAGTAGCTGGGATTATAGGTGAGCACCACCATGCTGGCTAATTTTAATATTTTTAGTAGAGATGGGGTTTCACCATGTTGGCCAGGCTGGTCTCGAACTCCTGACCTCAGGTTATCTGCCCACCTTAGCCTCCCAAAGTGCTGGAATTACAGGCATGAGCCACTGAGCCCAGCCAAAAGGAGCCTTTTCTTGGTCTCTCGCTTTGGTGGTGAGATTTCCTTCCCCTGCCAACTGGAAAAGTCAGGACATCCACTTCTGCCCCTAGCACAGTGCCAGGCATCCAAGGACCCTCCATGAGCCCACTCTGGTCCATTGCTGATTGCACCACCTGCTCCACCAGGCCAAGCCACCAAGGAAGGTGGCACTTAAAACAGAGTCAATTAAGAAGAATCTGTGAGTCTCCATGGAGACATTTCTGCCAGCCTCCCATTGCACAAAGAGGTTTCCCTAGCCACTTCCGAGTGTGAAGTCACACCCTGGTCTATGCCCTGCTGGGACAAGAAGTACAGCTGTCATTAAATTGTCAGAGTCTCTGTGGCTTCTTCTTGTTGTCTCTCCCCCAACACTGCTGTTATGGTGCTGTTATGGGCCAAATTCTATGCCCCCCACCACCAACAATGCACAGGTTGAAATCTGAACCCAAGTACCTCAAAACGTGACTATGTTTGGAGATAGGGTTTTTAAGTTAATTAAGTTAAAATTAGGTAATTGGTGACTGAGTTAAAATAAGGTCACTATAAAAAGAGGAAATTTGAAATCACAATATGATACCATCTCATACCAGTCAGAATGGCTATTATTAAAGTGTCAAAAAAATGACAGATGCTGGTGAGGTTGTGGAGTAAAGGTAATGCTGATATATTGCTGGTGGGAGTGTTAATTAGTTCAACCATTGTGGAATGCAGTGTGGTGATTCCTCAAAGAGCTGAAAACACAACTGCCATTTGACCCGGCAATCCCATTACTGCGTATATACCCAAAGAAGTATAAATCGTTCTTTTGTAAAGACACATGCACACATACGTTTGTTGCAGCACTACTGACAATAGCAAAGACATGGAATCAACCTAAATGCCCATCAGTGACAAGATAAAGAAAGAAAATGTGGTGCATACATGCTGTGAAATACTATGCAGCCATAAAAAAGAATGAGATCCTGTCCTTTACAGGAACATGGATGGAGCTACAGGCCATCATCGTTAGCAAACTAATGTGGGAACAGAAAACCAAATACCACATGTCCTCACTTATAAGTGAGAGCTAAACAATGAGAACACATGGGCACAAAGAGAGGAACAACAGGCACTGGAGCCTACTGTAGGGTGGAGGGTGAGTGGAAGGAGAGGATCAGAAAAAAATAACTATTGGGTACTAGGCTTAGTACCTGGGTGATGAAATAATCTGTACAATAAACCCCCATGACATGAGTTTACCTATAGAAGAAACCTGCACATGTACCCCTGAGCCTAAAATAAAAGTTTAAAAAAAAACAATAAGTTAGAAAAAAAGAAAAGAAGAGGAAATTTGAACATAGAATAATACACAGGGAAGACCACATGAGACAAAACAAAACCAACCCTGTGGATGTGTTGGTCTCAGACTTTCAGTCTCCAAAACTAAAAGAAAATAAATTCCTGTTGCTTAAGCCATCCAGTCTGTGGCACTTTGTTGCTACGGCCTGAATGTTTGTGTCACCCCCAGAATTCATATGTTGAAATTCGCACCCCAAGGTGACGGTATTAGGAGATGAGGTCTTTGGGAGGTGATTAGGTCATGGGGGTGGAAGCTTCATGAATGGGATTACAGTCTTTATAAAAGAGGCCTGAGGCCAGGTGCGGTGGCTCACACCTGTAATCTCAGGACTTTGGGAGGCTGAGGTGGGAGGATCATGAGGTCAGGAGATCGAGACCATCCTGGCAAACATGGTGAAACTCTGTCTCTGCTAAAAACACAAAAAAATTAGCCAGGCATGGCGGCAGGCACCTGTAGTCCCAGCTTCTCAGGAGGCTGAGGCAGGAGAATGGCGTGAACCCAGGAAGTGGCAGAGCTTGCAGTGAGTGGAGATCGCACCACTGCACTCCAGCCTGGGCAACAGAGCAAGACTCCATCTCAAAAAAAAAAAAAAAGAGGCCTGAGACAGAGCCCTTGCCTTTTTCATTATTTGAGGACATAGCAAGAATTTGCTGTCTATGAACCAGAAAGCCGTCCCTCACCAGATGCTAAATCTGCTGGCACCTTGCTCTTGGACTTCGCAGCCTCCAGAACCATGAGAAATAAATTTCTGTCATTTGCAAGCCACCTAGTCTATGGCATTTTTGTTATAGCATCCCAAACAGACTAAGACATTTGCAATGGCAGCACCAGCAAACTAACACACTGGCTGTGTTGCCTCTGAGCGGCTTTTCCATTCCAGGTCATAAATGAAAATGGCTATTTGCAAAGGGCCTTTAGTCTCCTCTCTTGATGTAGGTCCCAGAATGGGGGCATTGCTTTCCCTGCTGGTATTTTTATTCCTTTTTATTTATGTATTTATTTTCTGAGTTTTGCTCTTGTCGTCCAGGCTGGAGTGCAATGGAGCTATCTCAGCTCACTGCAACCTCCGCCTCCCAAGTTCAAGTGATTCTCCTGCCTCAGCCTCCTGAGTAGTTGGGATTACAGGTGCCCGCCACCAGGCCCAGCTAATTTTTGTATTTTTAGTAGAGATGGGGTTTCGCAATGTTGGCCAGGCTACTCTCAAACTCCTGACCTCAAGTAAGCCACCTACCTCGGCCTCCCAAAGTGCTGGGATTACAGGTGTGAGCCACCGCACCCAGCTGGTATTCTTATTCTTGAAGAGATGTATCATTCTCAGCCTCCATGAATACATGGTCCCTAAAGAAGGAGTATTGGGATGGGGGACATGAATGTGCAGGTCTCTTCAAAGGCTACTTACCCCTGTTCCACCTGCCCCTTAGAATCACACACCAGCCAGCCCCTCCTCTCTGCTCCGCCTGCCACAGGTCCCACTTAGACCAGGTATGCTAAAATCGCAAAACTTCCTTCTTTTCTCCTGCCTCCCCCAGCCTCTCTCTGTCACAGATTCTGAATTCTCTCTGGGAGCCTAAGTACGAACAAGTAGGAAGGATCAAGGGCAATTCGCCAGGAAATCTACAAGGGATTTTCTAAATGTTGATGAAGCTGCGGCTCATCCCCTGTGTTGAACTTCGGTTTATTATCATTTTAATATCTCAGCAAGTGAAGGGCACCCTCATAAAGCATTATCGCACCCTTTAAATGGAGAGAAATTGTTTCCCTTGTGCCAGGGCAATGAAACTCCGGTATCGTGATCTGCAGTCCAAGAGGAAATCTTCAGCATAGGTTAAGAGCATTAATACAAATTGAGTAAGGTTGTTTTCTAGCCTACTGAGCAAACCACTTCACAGTCATTAACATGGCGATATTTAAATAAACTTGCCTTCCATTGAGAGAGGGAGCTGGAGAGAGTATCTCCTTGCAGCAGGTGGGTGGATGGGATTGTGGGATAAGGTAACGCCACGCCGAGTTTCCAAGGAGCCCTGTCTGCAGATGCAGGGTCCATACTGCCATTCGACTTCTGTCTCTGCCCACAGCTGCTTCTTCCCCATTCCTCTTGCACAGGCATGATCCCTAGTAAACATTTTGCACTCCAAACTCCATCTTAGCATCTGCTCCTGCAAAATGAGACAGGTTGAGACAGCCACCAAGGAGCTGGGAGCCACGACCGGCCCTGCCCAGCTCAGGCTTGGGGACAGGGTATATTAAGGGAAGTGAGTCTGATCTGCCCTGGAGGGGGTCAAAATCTTACCTATACTTGAGTGACACCAAGAAATGCCCAAGACATATAAGCCTTACCAATAGAGAGGAGTGTCTGAACTTCATACGAGCTGTTGACCATCCCACATCAGATGTTGGGAGAAGGAGAGATGACAAATCAGAATTGCCAGAAGAAAAGCTGGCTGGGAGGGGAAGGAGGTGAATTCAGTTCTGACTATATTGATTCCAGTGAGATCTGAAGTGGAGGGAAGAGAGAAGAGCAAACGTCTAGGAGGTGGAGAATAAATGGACTCAGAACTCTGAGCAGCAATCTCTCCCAGAGATATACACCTGGCAGCCATTAGCACATTCATGACGCAGCTGAGAACATCTGCACCCAGGTGTTCAGGGAGTTTCCAGAAAGAGAGAAGGAGAGCCCCAAAGTCAGGGCACAAAGAATAAGGATAAATTGCTTCCAACCATGAGGCTATGGAAACATGGAGAAGAAAGAAATCCCTACGGATGGGAGTGGTTATCCAAGAGTTCCCCAAAGCGATGGACCTTGAGATGAGCCTGGAGGAAGAGGTAGACAGAGACCACGGTTACATGATAACAAAGCAGGTGTAGTCAAGAGGTGAGGGTGGAAGACACAGGAAAGAAAAGAATATTCGGTGGTGTTGGCCACTCACTGCTCTGTGACCTTGGATGTCATATCACCGAGTCTGACTCTTCATCTATAAAAGAAAGTCATTGATGACTGCCCTGCAAATTGTTTTATGGATTCGAGGTAATAAGAGTGACACAGTGTCTGTCACCTGGTAAGTTCTAGACAAGCCATAATCATTTTTTAGGAATGAGGAAATCCTGCCTGTTAAATGCAGCAGCAGAGACAGTGGCTTCTTGCTAAAAGAATTTTCCAGGCCGGGCGCGGGGGCTCACACCTGTAATCCCAGCACTTTGGAAGGTTGAGGAGGGTGAATCACAAGGTCAGGAGTTCGAGACCAGCCTGAACAAAATGATGAAACCCTGTCTCTACTAAAATACAAAAAATTAGCTGGGCATGGTGGTGCGTGCCTATCATCCTCTACTCAGGAGGCTGAGGCAGGAAAATCGCTTGAACCCAGGAGGCCAAGGTTGCAGTGAGCTGAGATCGAACCACTGCACTCCAGCCTGAGCAACAGAGCGAGACTTCACCTAAAAAAAAAAAAAAAAAAAAAAAAGAATTTTCCAAAAACAGAACTATGACTCACCATATCAGCCTAAACCTTTTGAGTTAGCAATCTCCCGAAAGTGCAAACTGAAGTTCATTTGGATGTTTGAGGGACTGTGATTTGATCCGTGAGACATGCAGACAGATGAATAAAGCAATGGCCACATAAAGGAACTGCTCCAGTGTGACTGTGTGACAAACACCACCCACCATCTGCAGCCCACAGAGGGAGCCCACCATCTCAGAAGGCAACACTCACGTATGAAAGGTTACGGGGTGCCAGATGCCTCTAATTTTGTATTCCATTTTGCTCTCAAGATACCCTTGCTGAGCAATTGATATCTTTCTCATTTTTACAGATGAGGAAATTGGAGCTCAGAGACATTAAAAACCCTGCCCAGGGGTCACACAGCAGTAGGGGGTGGGACTGGATTTGAACTCGCCTGCTGAACTTGGGGCTCTGACATTTCACCCCATTACAAGGTTTTCCAACCTCTCTGCCACTTGTCTTGCAATGATCACAGTACACTAAGCCCTTCCCCTTGCTTTCTTGTTTTCCTTCTGCATTAGTCAGGTTCTCTAGAGGGACAGAATTAATAGGATAGATGTATATAGAAAAAGGGAGTTTATTAAGGAGTATTGACTCTCACGATTACAAGGTCCCACAATAAGCCGTCTGCAAGCTGAGGAGCAAGGAAGCCGAGTCCCACAGCTGAAGAACTTGGAGTCTGATGTTCAAGGGCAGGAAGCATCCAGCATGGAAGAAAGATGTAGGCCAGAAGACTAAACCAGTCTAGTCTTTTCACCTTCCTTCTTTTTGTTTTTTGTTTTTTGTTTTTTTTTTTTGAGACAGTCTTACTCTATTGCCTAGGCTGGAGTGCAGTGGCATGATCTCGGCTCACTGCAACCTCCGCCTCCTGGGTTCAAGGGATTCTCCTGCCTCAGCCTCCCTAGTAGTTGGGATTACAGATGCCTGCCACCACGCCCAACTAATTTCTGTATTTTTAGTAGAGATGGGGTTTCACCATGTTGGCCAGGCTGGTCTCGAACTCCTGACCTCAGGTGATCCACCCCCCCTTGGCCTCCCAAAGTGCTAGGATTACCGGCGTGAGCCACAGCGCCTGGCCTGTCTTTCCACCTTCTTCTGCCTGCTTTTTTGCAGGCCCCGCTGACATCTGATTAGATGGTGCCCACCCAGATTAAGGGTGGATCTGCCTTTCCCAGTCCACTAACTCAAATGTTCATCTCCTTTGGCAACACCCTCACAGACACACCAAGGAAAAATACTTTGTATCCTTCAATCCAATCAAGTTGACACTCAATATTAAACATCACACCTTCCCAAACACTTCATCATCTCCCTTCTGTCTCAGTTGGTTCAGGTGTTATGACAAAAATACCATAGACTTGGTAGATTATAAACAACATGAATGTGCTGCTCATGGCTCTGGAGGCTGGCAAGTCTAAGATCAAGACACCAGCAGATTTGGTGTCAGGTGAGGGCCCACTTCCTAGTTCCTAGATGGTACCTCCTTGCTGTGTCCTCAAAAGGGGCAAAGCAGCTCTCTGGGGACTGTTTTAGAAAGGCACTCTGTCTCAAAAAAAAAAGAAAGGCACTCATCCCACTCATGAGGGTTCCACCTCATGACCCAGTCACCTCCCAGAAACCTTGCCTCCTAAATACCATCATATTGGAGATTAGGTTTCAACATATACAATTGGGGGAACACACATGTTCGGTCCATAACACCTTCTCCCCGAGTCCCTTTCCCACCGTCTCCCCCTGAGTCCTCAAAGTCCCCTGAATCCTCCTCTTCTGGTTGCTCTGAAGCCACATGGCCTTGCTGTGACCCATTATGACCCTCTGGCATGACCAGGCAATTCCAGGTATGGGCTCCAAGGGATGCAACATGCATAACTGTGACCAAGGCAGGACCACAGCTAGTCCACAGGGTACAACCCTAGGGTTTTGGGAGACTACGTCAGGAGGATAGCTTGATGCCAGTAGTTCAAGACTAACCTGGACAACATAATGGGACCCCATCTCTTAAAAAATAAAAAAAATTAGTGGGGCATGGTGGCACATACCTATAGTCACAGCTACTTGGGAGGCTGAGGTGGGAGGGTTGCTTGAGACCAGGAGGTCAAGGCTGCAATGAGCTATGACTGCACCACCATACTTCAGCCTGGCCAACGGAGTGAGACTCTAAGACTCTATCTAGAAAGAGGTGGGGGGAGGGAGGGAGGGAGGGAGGGAGGGAGGAAGGAAGGAAGGAAGGAAGGAAGGAAGGAAGGAAGGAAGGAAGGAAGGAAGGAAGGAAGGGAGGGAGGGAGGGAGGGAGGGAGGGAGGGAGGGAGGGAGGGAGGGGGGGAGGGACGGAGGGAGGGAGGGAGGGAGGGAAGAGGGAGGGAGGGAGGGAGGAGGGAGGGAGGAGAAAAGGAGAGAGGGAGGGGAGAAATAAAGAGAAGAAAGAAAAGAAAAAATTAAGAGAGAAAGAGAGGAGGGAGGGAGGGAAGGAAGGAGAGAAAGAGAGAGAGAGGTGGCTCTCAGCTGGGTGCAGTGGCTCATGCTAGTAATCCCAGCACTTTGGGAGGCCAAGGTGCTGGGATTACAAGGATCACCTGAGGTCAGGAGCCTGACCAACATGGTGAAACTGCGTCTCTACTAAGTAGAAAAAATTAGCTGGCCATGTGGTGGCAGGCACCTGTAATCCCAGCTGCTTGGGAGGTTGAGGTGGGAGAATTGCTTGAACCTGGGAGGCGGAGATTGCAGTGAGCCAAAATTGCGCCGTTGCACTCCAGCCTAGACAACAAGAGTGAAACTCCATCTCAAAAAAAACAAAAAAACCAAGAAAGAGAGAAAGTAAGTAAAAGAAAAAGGTGGATCTCAGGACAGACGTGGCTCCCATGAGGGTTCATGCTTTCCAGTTTCTGCTTCCCCACCCTTGGCAGGGCGCTTGCACTAAGGAATGAGTGACTAGTCTTAAGAGGCATTGTCAAGCCCTCTCTCCATGCCCTTGACCTTCCGAGGTTCCGGTCAGAGAACCCACAACACTGTCTCCAGTGGTGGGGGAGAAAAAAAGGTAAGGTTTCAGGGAGGAGATTAATCAATCTTAAAATCCAAAAGCAGCAGACAGTCAAGGCAGCAAAACAAAAAAGAAAAAATAAATGAATATTTGGGCTAGAAGCCTATTCCTCAGCATCAGAAAAAGAATTGCTTCTTCCAAGCCCCAACTGACAAGGAAATGGAGCAAAAGAGGGCCAGTCCACATCTGAAGTAAGCACCACATAAATCCCCACATAAGAGCTCTGCATTGTAAAGGTTAAGAATCATTTACTGCCAGAGAACGAGAAAGACTCTTACACTTCGGGACATTGACTTCTCCCTGGAACATCATGATGACAGGAACATGGCTAGGTAGGTTCCCAACACGAACACACCTCGAAGCTTTCCCATTAACTTTGGCAGGTCAAAGAACTGTCCTCTATCTCCCTGTACTCCCGACCACACTTTGTGGTTATTAAAAAGAGCTGGATCAGTGATATACTTTGGATATTTGTCCCCACTCAAATATCATGTTGAGTCATAATCCCCAGTATTGGAGGTGGGGCCTGGTGGGAAGTGATTGGATCATGGGGGTGGATTTCTCATGAATGGTTTAGCATTCTAAGTGTGTAGCGGCCGGGCACGGTGGCTCAAGCCTGTAATCCCAGCACTTTGGGAGGCCGAGATGGGCGGATCATGAGGTCAGGAGATCGAGACCATCCTGGCTAACAAGGTGAAACCCCATCTCTACTAAAAATACAAAAAATTAGCCGGGCGTGGTGGCAGGCGCCTGTAGTCCCAGCTACTCAGGAGGCTGAGGCAGGAGAATGGCGTGAACCCGGGAGCTGGAGCTTGCAGTGAGCTGAGATCGCGCCACTGCACTCCAGCCTGGGCCACAGAGCCAGGCTCGGTCTCAAAAAAATAAAATAAAATAAGTATGTAGCAAGAAAGAGAACAAGTGTTTGTTCTCCCTTGGTGCTGCCTTCGTGATAATGAGTGAGTTCTTGCAAGATTTGGTCATTTAAAAGTGTGTGACACCTTGCCCCTCCTCTCTTGCTTTTGCTCATACTATGTGAGATGTCTGCTCCTACTTCAGCTTCTGCCATGATTGGAAGCTTCCTGAGGCCTCCCCAGAAACTGATGCCAGAGCTATGCTTCCAGTACAGCCTGCAGAACCATGAGTCAATTAAACCTCTTTTCTTTATAAATTACCGAATCTCGAGCATTTCTTTAAAAACAATGCAAGAGGCCGGGCGCGGTGGCTCAAGCCTGTAATCCCAGCACTTTGGGAGGCCGAGACGGGCGGATCACGAGGTCAGGAGATCGAAACCATCCTAGCTAACACGGTGAAACCCCGTCTCTATTAAGAAATACAAAAAACTAGCCGGGCGAGGTGGCGGGCGCCTGTAGTCCCAGCTACTCGGGAGGCTGAGGCCAGAGAATGGCGTGAACCCGGGAGGCGGAGCTTGCAGTGAGCTGAGATCCGGCCACTGCACTCCAGCCTGGGCGACAGAGCGAGACTCCGTCTCAAAAAAAAAAATAAATAAATAAATAAATAAATAAAAACAATGCAAGAATAGTCTAACACAGAACTGTATTGAAAGAGACATCTGGCCACTTAAATGTCTCTTACAGGAGCACAAGTCATTCCAAGGTTCTGGCATGGAGAGTGTATCAGTCAGTGTCAGGTAGGTTATGCTGCAGTAACAAACAACCCCCAAATCTCAGTGGCACAGTTTTGTGTAAACAAGTTGTTTACAAACACTTGTTCTCTTTCTTGCTACACATTTAGCCAGGGTCAGCTGTGTCACACTGCTTCCAGGCCCCAGGCCAATGGAGTAGCCAGCATTTCAAGCATTGCTGGTCACTGTGGCAGAGAAAAAGAAGTGGGCGACACAGTCACTGGCTCTTAAAACATCTGCACGCAAAACATTCATTCCCACTCTGCTGGCCAAAACAAAACACATGGGGGAACCTCATTTCAAACGGGAGCAGAGGTGCAGAGGAGAGACAGCCATTTATGAACAGCCCTGATGCCTAGAGGGAGGGAAAATGATGACAGAAGAGGACAGAGGAGGGGAGGAGAGAGGGGAGGGAACACAGAAGGAGAAGGAAGTGGGAGGGAGAGGAGGAAGGATGAGGAAGGGGAGACAGGAGGGACACTCAGAGGAGGGGAGGGAAAAGGAATGCCCAGTTGCCTGAGGGTAAGGTGTCCTCTAGAAAGTCCCTGGATGCTTGAAAACATGTTTGGTTTCTTTGATTAGAGAAAGAGCTTCAGGAAGGTTCTTCTGTCTTCCCTCTTTCTGAGGAGGGAGGGTCCCCCACCACAGGCTGCCACCCCGATCATTCTGTCTGATTCACCTTGCCTGTCTCCTCTCTCTCTCCCCAGAGGCCCCTTTAGCCCACTGAATGGCTTTCTGGGAAATCTCATTTCGCACCCTGGCAGCATGCTCAATTCTTCCTGTCAGATCCTGGAGGCAGCCCTATAAATAAGGCCCGAATTCTTTATTGCTGGAGCCGGCAGAAGGCTTGCACACGGGATGTCCTCACTCACACGACAGTCATATTTTCATAAAACCTATGCATAGAGCTTTGTATGAAGAGGGATCGGTTGGGGGAGTGAAAACGCAAGCCTGTCTTTGCAGCCAAGGCCCCTCTCCTTTTGGGAAAGTCTCAGGCTAACACAGAAGACTGGCAATAAAAAGAATTGTCAGTGACCTTGCCCACTTCCAGACAGATGGTTAAACAGTTGATGAATTCTAGGGCCTTCTCTGACACGTCTGGCCTTGTCTCCTGGTGAGCCAGTCCTTGTAGAAGTGTTCTTGCTTAAGCAGGACCACCTAGGGCTAAACTACTAACCCAGCCAAGCTTCTTCTCTTTTTTTTTTTTTTTTTTTTTTTTTTTTTGAGACAGAGTCTCGCTTAGTCGCCCAGGCTGGAGTGCAATGGCACGATCTCGGCTCACTGCAAGCTCCGCCTCCCGGGTTCACGCCATTCTCCTGCCTCAGCCTCCTGAGTAGCTGGGACTACAGGCGCCCGCCGCCTCGCCCGGCTAATTTTTTGCATTTTTAGTAGAGATGGGGTTTCACCGTGTTAGCCAGGATGGTCTCGATCTCCTGACCTCGTGATCCGCCGGCCTTGGCCTCCCAAAGTGCTGGGATTACAGGCGTGAGCCACCGCGCCTGGCCCCAAGCTTCTTCTCAATCCCCCACTTTCTCTGGCCCAGGGCCATCTTCTCACATACTTTCAAAGAGGCAGGCAAAGTGCCATTGAATTTTTCGTCTATTCAAAGCCAAGGCATGGGGAAAAACAAGAGTATGGTTCCCCAGATTCAACTCTACTGCTGGAGCAAGAACTGGGCTCCACAAAGCAGGAAGACAAATGGGTGTGTACAAGTGGCAGCAGGTGGCAGGGAGTGTAAGGGAGATCTGTGGAGCTGGAGGAAAGGCATCCTCCAGGTTATAAGTCTGTGAAGACATCACTGTAAAAACATTGCACCAGTTTACCCAGTTCTCCTATCCTCAAGGTGGATGGATGATTACACTTCTCAGTTCTCTTACAGTTAAATAGGTCCATGTTCTAGGGACTGATTCTAGTCAGTGAGTTTGAAAAGAAATAATATGTATTGCTTTCAGGCCAAAACAACCCCCCAACTATCTCCTGGCTCCCACTGCCATCACTGGATCACAAAGGGGACCTTATGTTGAGATGGAGCCACAAGATCAAAGGAACCTGGATCCCTGAATCACTGCATGGAGGAGAGTTGACCTGCAGAGTCCACAAATTCTCAGTGGACTTAGAGTGAGCAAGAAATAAATCTCTGTGAGTTAAGCCAGTGAGATGTTGGGGTTGTTACTAACTTAACCTATGTCAACTGATTTTGTCTTTCCATGTCTGTCCTAACCTCTCCTGTGAGATGGGCGCCATCTTGACCAAGGGCCAAGAGACCTCCCCGTTGGTAGAAAAGAGGTAGCCCAGCTCTGAGTCACATCTTTAGAATCAGAGACCAAGACTGAACATGAAGAAACGTCTTAACAAAAACTATGCCAAACTATGCTTTCTTGTAAATCTGAGTGTGTCTTAATTGACATTATCTCTGTGCTTTGGGTAGATCTACTGTGGTATCCAATATTAGATTTTGTTTGTTCAGCAGGTGAATGCAGCAGGGACAAGCCAAAATTGTACAGTCTGGTTATCTTTTCTTCACTCTTTTTCCACTGACTGGCACCTCTCTACCACTCCCACTCCAGAGAAATTTTAAACTCCAGGCCATGATCACTTTGTGGATCAAAAAACCAATTTAGTGGTCTTATCCAGTACTGCGTGGAATTGAATTGAACAGATCAAATAGTCTTTCACATGCAGGAAAGCTACGCATTTGTGGAATGTTTGTGTAGTTTAATATGTGTTTGTATGTGCATGTGTGCACATAAATATAAAATGTATTTCTTGTCCTTTGAATCATGGTCAAAATGGCTCCAGGAAACAACTCACACATTCAATGACAGGTGAGTACATAAACAAAATGTGGTACCTCCAGTCAATGTATGCTATTCAGCAACAAAATGAATGACCTACTGATGCAATTCACAGTACAAATGAATCTCAAGGCTGGGCGCGGTGGCTCACACCTGCAATCCCAACACTTTGGGAGGCCAAAGTGGGCCGATCACGAAGTCAGGAGTTCAAGACCAGGCTGGCCAGCATGTTGAAACCCCGTTCCTACTAAAAATACAAAAAATTACCCAGGCATGGTGGTGTGTGCCTATAATCCCAGCTACTCAGGAGGCTGAGGCAGGAGAATTGCTTGAACCCAGGAGGTGAAGGTTGTAGTGAGTCAAGATTACACCACTGCACTCCAGCCTGGGCAACAGAGCAAGACTCCATCTCAAAAAAAGAAAAAAACGTCTCAAAAACAGCACAGACTAAGCAAAAGAAACAGACACAAGAGAACATATACTGTATGATCCCATTGATATGAAACTCTAGAACTGGCAAACTAATCTAGGTTTACTGAAAGCAAATCTGTGATTGCCTGGGGTAAGGGTGGGATGTTAACTGTGTTGTAAATTGAACTGTGTTCCCCGCTCAAATTTACATGTTGAAGTCCTAATACCAAATACCTCAGAACGTGACCTTATTTGGAGATAGAACCTTTACAGGAGAATTCAAGTTAAAATGAGGTCCTGGTGGTGGATGCTAATCCAATATGACTCGTGTCCTTATAAAAAGGGGAAACTTGGACACAGAGACACAACGAGAAGGAAGATGATATGAAGAGACATAGATAGAAGAGAATCATCTATAAGTGAAGGAAGGAAGCCTGGAACAGATCCCTCCCTCACAGCCTTCAGAAGGAGCCAACCCTGCCTACATCTTGATCTCAGACTTCTAGTTTCCAGACCTGTGATACAACAAATTTCTGCTGTTTAATGCACTCCATTTATGGTACTTTTGTTACAGCAGCCCTGGAAAATGAATATAGACTGTAAAGACGCATGAAGGAAATTTCTGGGTTAAGAAATGTTCTACACTTTGATTGTGGTTGTAGTTACATGGATGTGTATGTTTGTCAAATCTCATCAAACTATATACTTAGAATAAGTACACTTTATTATATATGCATTATATTTCAATAAAGCTGATTGTAAAGAATTTTTATTAAAGAACTTGAGGACCTCTAAATCAAGTCACATAGAGAAGCAAGAAGAACCTCCCATCACCACCCACCCACCCACCAGCACTGAGCTGTGTGCTTCAAATACATCATCACTCTTAACCTTCACAGCAACCCTTTCATGGAGGTGTTATCTTTCCTGTTTTAGAGATAAAGAAACTGAGGCTCAGAACGGTCACTTAATCCAGATCACCCAAGCTGTGCAGGGAAAAGTCAGCATTTGAACCCAGTCTGTCTGCCTCTCTGCTGGCCTTGGAACAGCCTGCAAAATGCAGATTTCTTGACACTCAAGCAGTAGCAGGTTTGCTGCAATTTTATTCCTCACCCAATATCATGAACATTCACAGGCTCCTATAAATAAGGATAGCTCCTGGGCTTTTAGCTCTGCAGATAAACAGGCTTTTGATGGCCTCTTCTTCACCGTGGTAAAGAAGTTTATAGTACTGAAAATAAAAGTCCTTGGAAGAAAGCCACCGACAGCCTTCCAGCTGCAGTTGTAATTCAAAGAAAAATACCTCCATCTTCTAGTGAACTCCCCTTGTGTATCAAAATAAGATGTGCCCCAGCAGGAAAATAAACTAGAGACACTACGTGTGGACCATGGAGAAATAACCAAAAGAAGATGAATGAAAATTAGGAAGGAAATGAAAGACATTGCAAGAAAAAATCCATAGTAAATTGGTCATTCTGTCAGCTTCTTAAGTAAAGATTTTTGCTTCGGTTTGAACGTTTGTCCCCTCCAAAACTCATGTTGAAATTTAGTAGCCATTGTAACAGTATTAAAAGGTGGGACCTTAGCCAGACGCAGTGACTCACACCCGTAATCCTAGCGCTTTGGGAGGCCAAGGGAGGTGGATCACCTGAGGTCAGGAGTTCGAGACCAGCCTGACCAACATGGTGAAACTCTGTCTCTACTAAAAATACAAAAATTAGCCAGACATGATGGCAGGCACCTGTAATCCCAGCTACTCGGGAGGCTGAGGCAAAAGAATCACTTGAACCTGGGAGGCAGAGTTTGTAGTGAGCTGAGATCATACCGCTGCACTCCAGCCTGGGCAAGAGAGCAAGTTCCCCTCTCAAAAAAAAAAAAGAGGTAGGACCTTTTAAGAGTCATGAGGACGCCACCCTAATGGGTGGACTAATGCTGGTATCATGGGAGTGGGTTCTCTGTTGTGGGAGTGGGTTCACCCACTCTTGTTCATTTCCTCTCTCTTTGCCCTTCCACCATGTGATGACACAGCAAGAAAGCCCTCGTCAGATGCAGCCCCTTGATCTTGGACTTCTCAAACTCTAGAACCATGAGCCAATAAGTTTCTGTTCATTATAAATTACCCAGTCTGTGCTATTCTGTTATAGCAGCATAAAATGGACTAAGACAATTACTAGATGGTGTTCATTCCAATTCAGGGATTTACCAAAAGCACATGTTTCCATGAGACTTACTACTTACTATTTCCCAATATCATCTCAGAAGTTTCAGCCCTGTCTTATCTGAGAAGACATTTTCTTATGCAAAGAGAATCTGGATGCCAGACCCTTGGGTGGAGTCGAGAATGTCTAGGCAGAGTCCCTGGCACTGGCTACCAAGAGCTGGTGGGACTGCTGACTCAAGGTCACACCAAAGGAGAAGACTGCAGAGCCTTAGCCCAACTGTAAAGGGTGTTTATCTTGGGTTCTCAGAATTGGAAGGAAGACATAAGCCATAGTTGTCTTAGTTTTAATCCCTCAGAAGAAGAGCCTGAGACAAAGATTAGAATGCAATTAGCTTATCTGGGAGGTGATCTGCTATGATCTAACTGTTGGTGTCCCCCAAAAATTCACATGTTGGAGCTTAATCCCCAATGTGCTAGTATTAAGAGGTAATTAAGAGGTAACGTGATCATGAGGGCTCCACCCTCATGAATGGAATTCGTGCTCTTATGAAAGAGGTTGAAGGGAGCTGTCTTTCCCTTTCTGCCATGGGAGAACACAGCAAAAAGGAGCCATCTATGAGGAACAGGCCCTCACCAGACACAGAATCTGCTGCTGCCTGGATCTTGGACTTCCCAGCCTCAAAAACTGTGAGCAATAAATTCCTGTCATTTATAAACTACTAAGTCTAAGGTATTCTCATTTTAGTAGAAGGAACTGACTAAGATGTGGTTCTAGGAAACTCTGGTAGGGAGTGGGAAAGCAAGACAGGGAAGAGAAGGAAGCTACTGAAGGGTGAGTCATCATGCAGGTTACCAGTGTGAGCAATTGAGCTCCGTCTTCCTGGGGGCCTCTGGGAGACAACTGTAGAATATACGTATCTCAGAGCTTCCTGGCAGAGGGGTAAGGAAGCAGGGACACTTCTTCCTCCACCTCCTGCCATCATTGGTGAAGGCTGCTGAAGGGCTTGGTGGATAATCTTCTAGCACATATGGCCTGTCGGACCTGACCAGAGAAAGCCCTCAGACAAAAAGACAATGCTGGCAGTCAGAAGTCCCGTAGTTACATGGAAAAGATCCCAGGATATAGGAGAGATACTATATGTGGTGTAAGGGTTGCCATAATAAAGTTGTACAGATTGGGAAGCTTAAACAACAGACTTTTTTTGAAATAAGGTCTTACTCCGTGGCCCAGGCTGGAGTGCAATGGCATGATCATAACTCACTATCAAACTCCTGAGCTCAAGGAATCCTCCTGCCTCAGACTCTTGAGTAAATGGAACTATGGGCATGCACCACCATGCCTGACCACTTTTTTTATTTTATTTTATTTATTTATTTATTTATTGTAGAGACAGGGTCTCACTTTGTTTCCCAGGCTGGTCTTGAACTCCTGGCCTCAAGCAATCCTCCACCTCGGCCTCCCATGTGCTGGGATTACAGACATGTGCCACCACACTCAGCCAACAGCAGACATTTATTTTCTCACAATTCTAGAGGCTGGAAGTCTGAGATCAAAGAGTCAACAGGGCTGATTTCCTCTGAGGTCTCTCTCTTTGGCTTGCTGAAAACCATCTTCTCCCTCTGTCTTCACATGGGCTTCCCTCTGTGTGTGTCTGCATTCAAAATACCTCTTCTTATAAAGATATTGGTCATATTGCATTAGGCCAATGACCTCATCTCAAAGATGTTACCTGTTATAGCAGCATGAAAGGGACTAAGGTAAATAACAGCAAAATTCTGTTATAGCAGCATAAAATGCACTAAGACAATTTCTAGGTGATGTTTATTCTAGTTCAGAGATTTACCAAAAGCAGTCACATTCTGAGGTGCTGGGAATTAAAGCTTCAATATATGAATTTGAGGGAGACACAATTCAGTTCATAAAAGATGCCAGTAGCTCCTGCTACAATACTCAACAAGAGGTGACCAGGTCACAGTTTAGAAAATTGAGTTGAGCATCAGGTTTCAAAGTGAACCACTGTAACAGTGAACACGACATAAGTCACAATCTAGGAGGATCAGAGAGGTTGAGACTCATGTCAGGTAGGAATTAGAGCTGAAAAGAATGCAATGATGTTGGAAAGTTTCTTTGTGTGGTGCTAGCTATGTGCTACTGAGGTGACCAGCATCTATCTGACTCCTTGGCTTCCAAGGCTGGAGGTGGTGGACCCCAGGCCCCTGTCTTTTCCCTGCAGACTTATCAAGTAGTGATAGGTCATTTTTACTAATGGTACTGATGGAATGAGAGTGGTCCACAGGGGCCAGGTATTAGCATTAAGGCAACCTGGGCTTGGATTTCCTCTTTTCCGTTTACTTGCTGCAAGAAATGAGGTGAGTCCCTTCACCCATCTTAGCCTCTGTCTCCTGATGTGTACATTGAGACGGAAAAAAAACCTGCAATAATCATAGAACCACTCTTAGCATCACAAAATATCAATTTCATCTCATATACCATTGGTAGGAGTCAAAATGGGTTCAACCACTTTGCACAACAGTTAGACAGTATCTCCTACAGCAAAAAATACTCCTTCCCTTGGGCCCAGCAATTCCACTCCTAGGTATAGTTCCAACAGAAATAATTGCATGTTTCCACACAAAAAAAAAATTACTGGCTGGGCACAGTGGCTCACATCTGTAATCCCAACACTTTGAGAGGCTGAGGCAGGTAGATAACTTGAGGTCAGGAGTTTGAGACCAGCCTGGCCAACATGGTGAAAATCCATCTCTACTAAAAAGACAAAAATTAGTCGGACGTGGTGGCACACACCTGTAATCCCAGCTACTTGGGAGGCTGAGGCATGAGAATTGCCTGAACCCAGCAGGTGAGCAGATGGAGGTTGCAGTGAGCTGAGATCACGCCACTGTACTCCAGCCTAGGTGACAGAGTGAGACTCCATCTGGGAAAAAAAAAAAAAAAAAAGTACATACCAACTTTATTCACCATAACCAAAAATGGGAAACATCCAATGTTCATAAACAGGAGAATGGATACATAAAGTGTGGTGCATTTATACAACAGAATGCTATTGATCACATGGATGACACACACATGTAGCCCCATGAATAAGCACCACAGAATATTGCACTGTGTGCATATTGAGATCTCTCAAGAAGGTGAAGTTTTCACTGTGGTATGTATATACAATGGAATACTACTCAGTCATGAAAAGGAATGAATTAATGGCATTGGCAGCAACCTGCATGAGATTGGAGACCATTATTCTAGGTGAAGTAACTCGGGAATGGAAAACCAAACATCATATGTTCTCTTTCATAAGTGGGAGCTAAGCTATGAGGATGCAAAGGCATAAGAATGACACGATGGAGTTTGGGGACTCAGGGGGAAAGTGTGGGAAGAGGGTGAGGGATAAAAGATGACATATTGGGTGTAGTGTATACTGCTCAGGTGACCAAAATCTCACAAATCACCACTAAAGAACTTACTTATGTAACCAAACACCACCTGCTCCAAAATAACCGATGGAAATAAAAATTAAAAAAAAAAAAAAAAAGAGTGTGAAGTTTTCGAAGTCAAAGGACTGGGCTTTATTCATCCCAGTATTTCGGTATCCTGTACAAAGTAGGCACCCAGGGCAGGCCTTGTGGTGCAATGGTAGTGTGTCTGACTCCAGATCAGAAGGTTGTATGTTCAAATCTTGTTAGGGTCGAATCAGACATTGTTTTCCCTAATCAAAATAGGTGCCCAGTAAATGCTTTTCTGAAACAACAAATGCGTGTGTGTGTGTGTGTGTGTGTGTGTGTGTGTGTGTCTGTCTGTCTGTCTGTCTGCAGGTGGGGAGGGAAGTTCTGCAGGTGGGAGTTTGCCTACATTCAAAGCCTGATCATCCAGCCAGATTACTGCCAGCTGCCACATGGCCGGGGTTCTGTGACAGGGCTGCAAGCTGGGTGTGTAGCCAGTAAGCCAACATGAGGAATTTTCACAGTTCACCCCATCCCAGCCTGAGGCAGCCGGCAAACCCTCAAAACCCAGCATACCCGTGGGGGCTGAAGGGCCCCCATGGAAGAAGTCCTCTTGCTCCTTTACTCCTCCATCAGCTCCATGGCTCTCCAAGCTCTAATTCACCCTACAATTGCTAGAGGTTGAACCGGCTTGTAACAGATTTGTTACATCTGGAAGCTGACCCCAGCACAGTGTGCATGGCTGCAGGTCTCTGCGCTCGGCCTGCATCAGGGCAGATGGATTAGCAGCAAGAGGGTGCCCCTTGGCAGCACCGTGTGGAGCCAGCTCACCCCAAGACCCCCATAGCATTGTGTTTGGACTTCTCTTAAAGCCCTTTTCATGCTGTGCCCCCAATGACAATGTGACAAGAGCAAGATTTATTAACAGGTGAGATTTCTCCCACCTCCCTCACCTCACTCCCTCTCCCTCATCCTGCTTTAAAAAAAAATAAATCTCAGACTGGGCACAGCAGTTTATGCCTGTACTCCCAGCACTTTGGGAGGCTGAGGGGGGAGGGTCACTTGAGCCCAGGAGTTCAACAACAGCCTGGGCAACATAGGGAGACCCCGTCTCTACAAAAAATACATACATTAGCCTGGCACGATGAGACATGCCTGTAGTTCCTGTTTCTTGGGAACCGGAGGCTGGAGGATCACTTGAGACCAGGAGTTTGAGGCTGCAGTGAGCCATGATGGGGCCACTGCACTCCAGCCTGGATGACAGAGCTTATTTTCATGTCTCAAAAATAAAATTAAAATTAAATGACAGTAAATGAAAATCAATCTTTTTCTTGCTGGGTTCTAGAATGCTTCATGAGGCCAAATGAGATCTGAGAGGCCTGGGATTGGAGGCCTTCATAAAAGAAGCTAAATTGATTGACGTCATAAAAGCAGCTAAATTGATTGACGTCATAAAAAGCTGTGCAAAAAGGAGACGATGCGGTGGGGTCACTAACACCAGGACTGCTGTGATCTGAAAATAAATATGTCCAAACCTAATACCCAACGTGATGCTCTTAGGAGGTGGGGCCTTTGGGAGGTGATTAGGTCATGAGGGTGGGGCCCTTATGAATGGGATTAGTGCCCTTATCAAAGGGACCCCAGAGAGCTAGCTCACCCCTTCCAACATGTGAAGGCACAGCTAGGATACACCATCTGTGAACCAGAAAGCATCACTTACCAGACCTTAACCCTGCTGGCACCTTGACTGTGGACTTTCCAGCCTCCAAAACTGCGAAAAATAAATTTCTATCATTTAAAAGCTACCCAGTTGGCTGGGCATGGTGGCTCATGCTTGTAATCCTAGTACTTTGGGAGGCCAAGGCTAGTGGATTACCTGAAGTCACGGGTTCAAGGCTAGCCTGACCAACATGGTGAAACCCCATCTCTACTAAAAATACAAAAATTTGCTGGGCATGGTGGCAGGTGCCTGTAATCCCAGCTACTTGGGAGACTGAGGCAGGAGAATTGCTTGAACCCAGGAGGCAGAGGTTTCAGTGAGCCAAGATTAAGCCACTGCACTCCAGCCTGGGCAACAGAGTGAGACTCCTTCTCAAAAAAAAAAAAAAAAAGTTACCCAGTTTATTATATTTGATTATAGCAGCCCATACAGACTGAGACAAAGGCTAAGGAGGAGAAAGCCTGGGTTTGGCAGGGACTGGTTTGTGGATCTGCCATGGAAAATGGAAACAAGGGTGGGAAAAGTGTTTTGAAAAGTGTGACTAAGGATTATTAATTGAGACCTTGTGGGTATTCTTCGGGACACATAAAGTGGCATTTCTTAAAATAATTACCACCTAAGGGCCTAGATTCTGCATAAATCCTTAGTGTCATCACTGTCCACTTCTATTTGGTAGATGGTTCTTGGTGTCACTGACTGCTTCTCATGCCAGACATTGAGTTCTCTTTCAAATGCAAGCCCTGTTGCACGTGCTCTCTCCCTGACAGCAGGCCAGGTCGGGATGGTGGGTGCCTGTGACTGCATTCGGGGCCACCCCAGAAGCTGGCGCACATCTACCTACATGCCTCATGGGAATCAGCAGAAGAACGAAATGACCAATCTTGGCCCTGGTAGGAGCCTATAGCTTTCTTACGACTGTCCTTTTTTTTTTTTTTTTTTTCTTTTGAGACAGTCCCGCTCTGTAGCCCAGGCTGGAATGCAATGGCACTGTCTGGGCTCACTGCAACCTCCACTTCCTAGGTTCAAGCTATTCTCCTGCGTCAGCCTCCTGAGCAGTTAAGATTACAGGTGCCCGCCATCATGTCCAGCTAATTTTTGTACTTTTAGTGGAGATGGAGTTTTGCCATGTCGACCAGGCTAGTCTCGAACCCCTGACCTCAGATGATCCGCCCACCTCAACTCCCAAAGTGCTGGGATTACAGGCGTGAGCCACTGCTCCCAGCCTGGACTGTCACATTTTTTAAACTATGGATTACTAAAGAGAGACTTCTTATTTGAAAAGATTATTGCGGCCGGGCGCGGTGACTCAAGCCTGTAATCCCAGCACTTTGGGAGGCCGAGACGGGCGGATCACGAGGTCAGGAGATCGAGACCAGCCTGGCTAACACGGTGAAACCCCGTCTCTACCAAAAAAAATACAAAAAACTAGCCGGGCGAGGTGGCGGGTGCCTGTAGTCCCAGCTACTCGGGAGGCTGAGCCAGGAGAATGGCGTAGACCCAGGAGGCGGAGCTTGCAGTGAGCTGAGATCGCGCCACTGCACTCCAGCCTGGGTGACAGAGCGAGACTCCGACTCAAAAAAAAAAAAAAAAAGGAAAAAAGAAAAGATTATTGCAGGTGGAGGGAAAGGGGCTATCATAACAGGAGGGGAAGCTATTGGAAAAAGAAAAGCACTGTGGCTATGAACTCTGCAGATGTCTCGAGAGTTAGGCAGGAAGAAAGCCAGCATGGTGGCTCACCCGTGGAATCCCAGTACTTTGGAAGACTGAGATAGGGAGATCACTTGAGGTCAGGAGTTCAAGACCAGCCTGGTCAACATAGCGAGATCCCCATCATTACAGAAGATTTTTAAAAATTAGCCGGGCATGGTGGCACGTGTCTATAGTCCCAGCTACTCAGGAGGCTGAGACAGGATTACTTGAGCCCAGGAATTGGAAGCTGCAGTCAGCTATGATCACCCCCACTGCACTTCAGCCTGGGCAATAGAATGAGATGCTATCTCAAAAAAAGATAAATAAATGAGAATTAGGCCAAAAGATATTTTGTTTTATAGAAAGGGATAAGTGAGGCTGGAAAGAACGAGGTGTGGGAAGTGAGATGAGAGGGGGTGTGATCAGACAACAGGTCAGGGTATGTTTTACCCTGAAACCAGCCTGTTCCCAGGAGGGGCTGTCTGCCATCAGGCTGATAGCTGGCCAAAGTTCAGGGGCCTGGGGGAAGGAGGGAAGCCAGACCAATATTCAGTTAATAAGCATTTTATTTCCACTGATCAGTGGAGACAAGCATCTCAGCTAATTACTTCTAATTATTCATTTTCTTTCTTTCTTTCTTTTTTTTTTTGAGACGGATTCTTTCTCTATAGCCCAGGCTGGAATACAATGGCACAATCTCAGCTCGCTGCAACCTCTGCCTCCTAGGTGTGTGCCACCATGCCCAGCTAATTTTTATATTTTTAGTAGAGATGGGGTTTCACCATGTTGGCCAGACTGGTCTCAAACTCCTGGCCTCAAGTGATCTGCCTGCCTCTGCCTCCCAAAGTGCTGGAATTACAGGTATGAGCCACCGTGCCCAGCCTCAGCTAATCACTTGTGAAGCAAAGAATGGGAATTTAGAGGGTCCTTATCTAGCCTTGTCATTGATAAGAATGAAGGCATCTGAGAGTCTTATCTCAGGTATATGGGGAAGGGGGGAATAATATGGTTTGGATGTGTGTCTCCTCCCAATCTCATGTTGAAATGTGACCTCTAATGTTGGAGGTGGAGCTTGGTGGGGCGTGGTGGGGCTTGGTGGGGAGTTTTTAGGTAGATGCTTCATGAATGGCTTGGTACTCTCTCCATGGTAATGAGTTCATGCAAGAGCTGCTTGTTTAAAGAGCCTGGAATGTCAGCTGGGCTTGATGGTTCATGCCTGTAATCCCAACACTTTATGAGGCCAAGGAGGGCAGATCACTTGAGCCCAGGAGTTCAAGGCCAGCCTGGACAACATGACAAAACCCCATCTCTACAAAAAATACATGAATTAGCTGGGCGTGGTGGTGGGTGCCTGTGGTCCCAGGTACTTGGGAGGCTGAGGCAGGAGGATGGCTTGAGCCCGAGAGTCAAAGGTTACAGTAAGTCGAGATTACATCACTGCACTCCAGCCTGGGTGACAGAGTGAGACCCTGTCTCAAAAAAAAGAAAAAGAAAAAAAGGTGGCACACTTTTCTCGTTATGTGACACCTGCTTCCCACTCACCTTCTGCCTTGATTAGAAGCTTCCTGAAGCCTCACCAGAACCAGATGCTGGCACCAAGCTTCTTGCACAGCCTGCAAGACCATAAGCCAAATAAACCTCCTTTTTTAATACATTTCCCAATCTCAAGTATTCTATCATGGCAATGCAAAACAGACTAATACAGGGGGTTTTTGTAGAAAGCCATTATCCAGAACACAAAAGGATGAGGGAGTTTCTTAATGAGGGTTAAACTTCAAGAATGCCAGAATGCACTTGAGCTTTGAGTCTGTCCGTGCTCTTTTCCTGAAGGAGGACAGTTGTGGAACCAGCTGGGCGATGCTGGTGAGGGCCTCAGAAGGGTACCCTATGCCATTAAGGGTCCAGGAAGCACATCAGAGCCTGGTGGCCTAGCAGAGGATGGCATGCTCAGCACACACCCCCAATCCAGCAAGGGATGTTCCACACGTACTTAACAAGGACAGATGAACCCCATGCTGGGGAAGCATCCTTGCACTTTGTTCAGTGCACAAACCACACAACCATCTGTGGCAGATCTTCCCATTTCTTTCTCCAACCAGCACTTCCAGAGTCTGACCTGCCTCCACAGGGCAAATCCAGCCCACGAATAACCCTCCTGTTTGACCTTTCTCAAGTTTCCTCTGCCCCTAAATTGGGCTGTGCTCTATTTAACTGGGCTACCCTCTATATGCTGCGGGGAGCTCTCGGCTCAGCCTTCAGCTTCCACATCCCCATCTCAGTCTGGTCTGCAACCTCCTGCATAGGCCCAGAGGAAGCAGGTCAAACTCCTGAGGTGCTGGTTGGAGGAAGAAATGGGCAGGCCTGTCACGGATGGTTGCGTGGTTTGTGCACTGAACAAAGGCAACAAGTGGAAGTGGGAGGTGGGGCAGAATTCCAGTATGTACTTTGCTGGCCAAGCCACGTGGAATGACACAGATTTCCTTCCCCCTTTTAGGGCTCCTTACAGAACTCTTCACAGCTCCCTCCAAGGCGTGGAAGAGCCACTGGGCCACTTGGTTTGAACATCTTTCATGGAGAGAGACATACTCTTACCATCGAAGCTTTGCCAACACATAGTCACAAGGTGATAAATTCTTGTAACTTGCATACGGCCATGCCTGGCAAGACTTGCAGACCGCACTTGGTGAATCTGTTTGCACAAATTAAATAGCTCAGTCAGTAATCTTCATCTCAAAATATAAATGATTTAAATTTCCATCTATTTGAAGACCATGAAATATTTGTATTTTGCTAACAAAATGACCAGGGTTTCAGTCCTGAAGAAGGGCGTGGTATACCAGAAAGCCAGGGCCCAGGCCAGGTGCAGTGGCTCACGCCTGTAATCCCAGCACTTTGGGAGGCCAAGACAGGCGGATCACGAGGTCAGGAGATCGAGACCATCCTGGCTAACACGGGGAAACCCCGTCTCTACTAAAAAATACAAAAAACTAGCCGGGCGAGGTGGCGGGCGCCTGTAGTCCCAGCTACTCGGGAGGCTGAGGCAGGAGAATGGCATAAACCCGGGAGGCAGAGCTTGCAGTGAGCTGAGATCCGGCCACTGCACTCCAGCCTGGGCGACAGAGCGAGACTTCGTCTCAAAAAAAAAAAAAAAGAAAGAAAGCCAGGGCCCTGAAAATCAGTTAGCCAGTCATGCTTCAAGGTGGTCTTGATGCTGACTCAGAGGAGGACAGTCACTGCCACTCCAGGAGAATAATGCATTGTGCAGACCTCGGGATGTGGACCATCTCCACCCTCAGCTCCCAGAGCTCAAGTGCTTTGGCCCACAAGCCCTGAATCCTGCAAACCTATACAGTAACCTCATGCAAACTAGCAGATACAGCATTATGCATGCATAGTCTGGTGAGAGAAGGCATCTTTGTACAAAGAAAAAGGCATCCTTTCCTCTGGGTAAAAAGAAGAAAGCCTGTGTCATGCCACATGGCTTGGCCAGCAAAACACATACTGGAATTCAGCTCCACCTACACCTTCCATCTGTTGCCTTTGTTCAGTGCACAAACCACACAACCATCCATGGCAGGCCTGCCCATTTCTTCCTCCAACCAGCAGCTCCAGAGTCTGACCTGCTTCCGCAGGGCGTATCCAGCCAACAAATAATCCTCCTATTGGAAATTTCTCAAGTTTCTGCTGCCCCTAAGCTGGCATTTTCTACTGTTAAATCCATTGGTTCAAATTATCTGACCCCCACTAGGAGGTCTATACACCCATTCCCACCATTGCCACCACCGCCATCCAAAATTCTTCCATAGTTTGTAGTGTATGAAACAAACAACTGACAGATCGACATTCAAACCTAATTACAGAGGTTCAAGTACCTTCCACTTTCCTATCCAGACTTCCTTTGTCTTCAGGGCTTTTCCTCCCTGGGGAACCCCTGGGAAGGACACAGCAATCTTGAAGCAGCCTCATTGTCTGGGGTGATACCTGATATTCATTGTCTCACCCCAAGGAAATCAAGGATGCAGGCACACAAGGAGTGAGGTTAACCGTGGAGGTTTTTTTTTTTTGTTTTTTTTTTTGTTTTTTTTTTGTTTTTTTTGAGACGGAGTCTCGCTCTGCCGCCCAGGCTGGAGTGCAGTGGCCAGATCTCGGCTCACTGCAAGCTCTGCCTCCCGGGTTCACGCCATTCTCCTGCCTCAGCCTCCTGAGTAGCTGGGACTACAGGCGCCCGCCACCTCGCCCGGCTAGTTTTTTTTTTTTGTATTTTTTAGTAGAGATGGGGTTTCACCGTGTCAGCCAGGATGGTCTTGATCTCCTGACCTCGTGATCCGCCCGTCTCGGCCTCCCAAAGTGCTGGGATTACAGGCTTGAGCCACCGCGCCCGGCCTAACCGTGGAGGTTTAATAGGCAAAAGAAAGAAAAGCGCTCTCTCCTGCAGAGAGAGGGATCCTGACGGGTTTCCCACTTCTTTGGTGCAACGCATGCAGAAGGTTTTATAGATGAGTTTTAGGAGGCGGTGTCTGATTTACAATAGGGCACAAAAGATTGGTTGGACCACATATGCCATTTGCATAGGGCACAAAAAGCCGGTTAGGGCTACGTGTGTCATTTGCATAGGGAGCTGGCCGCCCCATCGTAATCTTTCATTATGCAGATGGGTTCTCTACCCGGCTGGAGCCATGTTGCCTGGTTCTTTTTTTTTTTTTAGACGGAGTCTTGCTCTGTTGCCCAGGCTGGAGTGCAGTGGCGCAATCTCGGCTCACTGCAAGCTCCGCCTCCCGTGTTCATGCCATTCTCCTGCCTCAGCCCCCTGAGTAACTGGGACTACAGGCACCCACCACCACGCCCAGCTAATTTTTTTTGTATTTTTTTAGTAGAGACGGGGTTTCACCATGTTAGCCAGGATGGTCTCGAGTGTGAGACCAGCCTGGGCAACATAGCAAAACTCTGTCTCTACAAAAAAAAAAAATTAAAATTAGCCAGGTGTGGTGGTGCACACCTGTAATCCCAGCTACTCAGGAGGCTGAGGCAGGAGAATCACTCGAGGCCAGGAGTTGGAGGCTGCAGCGAGCTGTGATGATGCCAATGCACTCCAACCTGAGCAACAGAGCAAGACCCTATCTCAAAAAAAAAAAAAAATGTTTTTTAAGAAATCCTTTCCCATCTGTTTTGAAGAAAGGACATAGAGAAAGAAAATAAATCATATTGCTAACCTGTTAATGACTTCATGGCTTCCAAAAAAAAATAAAAGCTTCTTACAGAATTCTGCTTTTCCTTCCTGGCTTTTCAAGACTGAGCTGAAATTCGCCTGCTATGAGATGCTGCAGCCCTGTCATTGCCCCTGAAAGAGAAGACATCATCATGATCCCAGGCTCCTGTCCCCCTTCTCGCCGGTAGAGGGATCAATGTCACCGCCAAAGTTTACATGTCATCGAGTTGGCAGTTACCACTGAGCGCATGGCGGAGAGGCGGCCGTCCCACTGACAGCATCAGCTGTTGTTTCGCTTGTTCCCAGTTGGGATGTCACGTACGACAGAAGGAGGCGGCAGGGAAGAGTTTCAAACAAGCAAGAAGTGTCACGCAGAGAGTTAACTCAAGCCCATCCCTCTGCCTCTCACCTCCTGTTGACAGCAGAGATGTCCAGACCCCCTTCGCCCGCTCCTTCAACACACACAAATGGAAATCTAATTCTGCCTTTGAGCCACCTCATTTACTATTCACTCACTACTTACAGAGTTCTGTTGTTACGGGGTGATTGGATCCCCTCAAAATCTATATGCTGAAGCCCTAACCCCCAGTACCTCCGAATGAGACTGTCTTTGGAGACAGGGTCTTTTAAGAGGTGGCTAGGGGCTGGGCATGGTTGCAGGTTACAGAAAACTCAGCAAATGTTCCTTTAAGCAAAAGGATACATTGCCACATATGTAGCAAGAAGTCTGGACTTCCAGCTGGGCACAGTGGCTCACTCACGCCTGCAAACCCAGCACTTTGGGAGGCAGAGGCAGGCGGATCACCTGATGTCAGGAGTTTGAGACCAGCCTGGCCAACATGGCAAAACCCCGTTTCTACAAAAAAAATAATGCACTCCAGCCTGGGCGACAGAATGGGACTCTGTCTCAAAAAAAAAAAAAAAAAAAAAAAAAAAAAAAAAAATCTGGACTTCTGTGGCCCCGTGGTTGTTTTGGCAACTTAAAAATGTCTTCAAGGGCCAGCCACCTCCATCCTTCTGCTCTGCCACTCTCAGAATGTTGTCTTTCATCCACCCTCTTGTTGCCTCATGGCTACAACATGGCTGCCAAACCTCACACATCCCCCTGCCAACAATGTGGAGGTGGAGGAGATCAGGAGGAGGCGGTTTGTCACTCAGCTTCTAAGCAAGAGGGTTTATTTGCCCATTTGTCCTCTGTGTGGTCACTTGCCTGGCCTCTAGGATACTGAGAGCAGGTCCCAGGCTACCTGATATAACCATATCAGGCTTTCTGTCCCCACCCAAATCTCATATTGAACTGTAATCCTCAGGTGTTGAGGGAGGGATGTGGTAGGAGGTGATTGGATCGTGGGGGCAGCTTTCCCCATGCTGTTCTCATGATAGTGAGTGACTTCTCATGAGAGCTGATGGTTTTATAAGGGGCTATTCCACCTTCACCCTTTTTCTCTTTCCTGCCGCCTTGTGAAGAAGGTGTCTCCTTTCCCTTTGCCTTCGCCATGATTGTAAGTTTCCTGAGGCCTCCCCAGCCATGCAGAACTGTGAGTCTATTAAACCTCTTTCATTTCTTAATTGCCCAGGCTCACGCCTGTAATCCCAGCACTTTAGGAGGCCGAGGCGGGTGGATCACTTGAGGTCAGGAGCTTGAGACCAGTCTGGCCAACATGGTGAAACCCCGTCTCTCCTAAAAATACAAAAAATTAGGCAGGCATGGTGGTGGATGCCTGTAATCCCAGCTACTTGGGAGGCTGAGGCAGGAGAATTGGTTGAACCCAGGAGGCAGAGGTTGCAGTGAGCTGAGATCGTGCCATTGTACTCCAGCCTGGGCAACAAGAGCGAAACTCGGTCTCAAAAAAATAATAATAAATAATAAAATAAAAATAAAATTACCTAGTCTCAGGGAAGTTATTTACAACAGTGTGAGAACAGACTAATGCACTGCCCGAGACTCCCCATCTATGTGCTAGAGAGGCAAGGATGCCAAGAGAGAGCCATGGATGGTGCTTCTGGCACCCAGGGAGGGGCCGATGTGCTCTCTGTCACACACAGACACTCTCTTTCTCTCTCTTTTTGAAAAGGTCAGGAAGTGGCCAAGTGTGGTGGCTCACGCCTGTACTCCCAGCACTTTGGGAGGTCAACACAGCTGGATCACTTGAGGTCAGGAGTTTGAGACCAGGCTGGCTAACATGGCGAAACCCCATCTCTACTAAAAAAAACATACAAAAATTAGCCACGCGTGGTGGCATGCATGCACCTGTAGTCCCGGCTACACAGGCTGAAGCACAAGAGTCGCCTGAACTCGGGAGGTGGAGGTTGCAGTGAGCCGAGCTCAGGCCACTACATTCCAGCCTGGGTGACTGAGAGAGACTCTGTCTCAAAAAACTAAAAAATAAATAAAATAAAATAAAAAGCCAGGAAGCCTCCCCTTATGAAGACATGTTCCGCGACAGTCTAGATTAACGGTTCGCAGACTGTGGAGCCCAGACCCCAGCACCTGCACACCTGGGCCTGGTTAGAGATGCAGTTCTGGAGCTCCAGTCCCTAGCCCTGATCAGAATCTCCCAGGTGGAGCCCAGCCATCTGTGCTTTAACAAGCCCTCCAGGTGGATGCATTGTTTCATTTCATAGGGTAACACGTGAAAACCTTCCAGCCCTGGAGGTGAGGAGGACAGAAGCTCGCAGGCACAGGAAACAGGAAAACAGAGGTGAGGAAGCCGAGAAGAGCAGGTGGATGCGGGCACAGGACTGTGTGTCTGCTGAGACTGCACCCTGGAGTCAGAGAGAGACATGGAATCAGAAGTGTAGGACCGGCTCTGTCTCCAGAGTCCTGGACTCCAGGCTGAATTTCACAATTCTCAAAGGGGCAGGGTGGGGAGGGAGCAAATGCTATGATTTGCATTCTAGAACACTGGCTCTCAGGAGACTAAGTGGGCTGACAAAGGTGGGAGGAAAAGGGCCCAGAGGAAACACATCAAAGAGGTGGAGATCTGGAGGCCAATTAGCCAGTCCCAGGGGCACAGTTTTCATGCTCAGAGAGTGCAGTTTGGCCAGTGGCATCCATGCCTGGGAATCCTGGTGTCCATTTTTTTTTTTTTTTTTTTTTTTTTTTTTGAGACAGAGTTTCGCTCTTGTTGTCCAGGCTGCAGTACAATGGTGCAATCTGAGCTCACTGCAACCTCTACCTCCCGAGTTCAAGTGATTCTCCTGCCTCAGTCTCCCAAGTAGCTGGGACTACAGGCATGCACCATTATGCCGGCTAATTTTTGTATTTTTAATAGAGATGGGGTTTCACCATGTTGGTCAGGCTGGTCTCAAACTCCTGACCTCAGGTGATCCGCCCGCCTCAGCCTCCCAAAGTGCTGGGATTACAGGCCTCCAGCATCCTTTAAACACACTAGACTCCCAGAAATCCCCCCAGGGCTGAGCTGGCCCCAAGCCAGAGATGGTGGTTGCAGAATCCACCTGCCACATGGACAGGATAATTTCAAAGGCTTCCATGTGGGTCTGGTCATTGGAAGCCCTGGAAGCCAGCAGGCCCCTCTCCCCACAACTGTCCCAAGTTACAGCCCGGTGTCACACCCTCCGATGCCACCAGCACTAGGACTGGAGCGGGAAAGGGAGAAGATGGTGTCTGCAGAGCCAGGAGCTGTGCTGCGGGAAGAGGAGGGTGGTTACTCGGCTTGCCAGATTACCAGAAAAGGACCACCAGGTCTATGCTGGGATCATGGAAAGAAAAGGAGCACCAGCGGAAACTAGGGATAGAAAGGAAATGAGGGGAGGGGCAGAGAGTGATGGACAGTTGAGAAACCGCAATAGACAGGGTGCTCCCGGCATAAAGAGGAAGGTCACTGAGGACCAAGCTGGCATTATGGATGGAACATGACCGCTTCTTTTTTTTTTCTTTTTTTTTTTTTTTGAGATAGAGTCTCCCTCTGTTGCCCAGGCTGGGGTGCAGTGGCGCAATCTCGGTTCACTGCAACCACCGCCTCCCGGGCTCAGTTGATTCTCCTGCCTCAGCTTCTCAAGTAGCTGGGACTACAGGCACGTGCCACCACGCCCAGCTAATTTTTTGTATTTTTAGTAGAGACGCTTGAACCTGGGAGGCAGAGGTTGCAGAGAGCCGAGATCGCGCCACTGCACTCCAGCCTGGGAGACAGAAAAAGAAAAAAAAAAAAAAAAAAAGGCAACTGTGGGGTCAAGGGGAATTTGTTTGCCTGAGGGTTGCCAAGGAAGGATTCGATTTCTGCTTCCTTTGGGCTGCCCCGTGGGAGCCAGCTAGAGCCTTGGCCATGAGGCCGACCCCTAGTCCACATTTTCCATCCCCTCCCCAGCCTCTCCTTTTCTGTATCTCCCTCTCCAGTTCCTCTTTCTCTACCACATCCTTGCTCTGTCTCCCTCCCCTCTCTTGATATATATATATATCTCTCTCTCTGTCCTACTGCTGTTTATTTCGTCTTTCTCCTTTTGCCACGTCTAAGCCATCACACCTCCTTTTATTTATTTATTTATTTTTGAGACAGGGACTTGCTATGTTCCCCAGGCTGAAGTGCAGTGGTGTGATCATAGCTCACTGCAGCCTCCAACTCCTGGGTTCAAACAATCCTCCTGCCTCAGCCTCTCAAGTAGCTGAGACTACAGGTGCACACCACCACATCCAGCTAATTTCTATTATTTGTAGAAACAGGATCTTGCTGTGTTGTCCAGGCTGGTCTTGAACTCCTGTGCTCAAGCAATCCTCCTGCCTCAGCCTCCCAAGTAGCTTGGACTACAGGTGCACACCACCATGCCCAGCTAATTTTTATTATTTGTAGAGACAAGGTCTTGCTGTGCTGCCCAGACTGGTCTTGAGCTCCTGGGCTCAAGCAGTTCTCCCATCTCAGCCTCCCAAGTAGCTGGAACTACAGACATGCACCACCACATCCAGTTGATTTTTAAATTTTTGTAGAGATGGGATCTCACTATGTTGCCAGGCTGGTCTCAAACTCCTGCATCAAGCAATCCTCCCACCTCAGCCTCCCAAAGCACTGATTACAGACGAGCTGCTACACCTGACCTCACCTCCTTTTTCTTTTTCTGTGATTGAATTCTAGCTCTGGCACTTTCTCTGGGACCAAGGGTCTCAGCTATTTAATCTCTCCACTCTCTCTTCTGTAAATGAGGTATGTCACTGTGCCCCAGATGCTGTGGCCTATTCACTTACTCTTCCTCAAGTAGACCAAGCACATTCCCACCCCAGGGCTTTTGCACCTGCTCCTCTCTCATTTCATGCTGCAAGCACCCTGTCTATTGCAGCTCTGTCCATCACTCTCTGGCCCTCCCCTTGTTTCCTTTCTATCCTGAGTACTAACCCCTGCCTGAGGGTATATTTCATATTTATTGTTCAACCTTCTGTTGCCTGTCTCCCAACTAGAAGGTAGACTCCAAAGGGCAGGGACTTTGTTTTGTCCATTGCTGTATTCTAAACATCTCAAACAGTCCCAGACTCATAGTAGGCACTCAACAGGTATGGCTGGGCGCAGGGGTTCACATCTGTAATCCCAGCACTTTGTGAGGCCAAGTCAGGCAGATCACTTGAGGTCAGGAGTTTGAGACCAGCCTGACCAACATGGTGAAACCCTGTCTCTACCAAAAATATAAAAAATTAGCTGGGTGTGGTGGCGTGCACCTGTAATCCCAGCTACTCGGGAGGTTGAGGCAGGAGAGTCGCTTGAACCTGGGAGGTGGAGGTTGCAGTGAGCTGAGATCATGCCACTGCTCTCCAGCCTGGGCAACGGAGAAAACGCCATCTCAAAAAAAAAAAAAAAAAAGAATGACCATTGAGTGATTGAATTATGTCTGCAAACTGCCTAGCACAGTGCTGAGAACAAAGTGTTTAGTAAAGTTAGAGGTGATGATGATAATGATCCACATTCAACAAAAACTAGGCCAAGCACGGTGGCTTATGCCTGTAATTCCAGTGCTGTGGGAGGGGCTGAGGCACGAGGATAGCCTGAGGCCAGGAATTCGAGATCAGCCTGAGAAACATAGTGAGACTACACCTCTACAAAAAACTTAAACAATTAACCAGGCATGGTGTTGCATGACTGTAGTCCCAGCTACTCAGGAAGCTGAAGTGGGAGAGGATCTGCTGAGCCCAAGAGTTCAAGGCTGTAGTGAGCTATGATCACACCACTGTACTCCAGCCTGGGCAACAGAGTGAGACCCTGTCTCTTAAAAAAAGTTAGTCTGGGCACCATGACTCATGCCTGTAATCCCAGCATTTTGGTAGGCCAAGGCGGGAAGATCGCCTGAGGTGAGGAGTTCAAGACCAGCCTGGCCAACATGGTGAAACCCCGTCTCTACTAAAAAATACAAAATTTGCTGGGTGTGGTAGTGGGCGCCTGTAATTCCAGCTACTCAGGAGACTGAGGCAGGAGAATCGCTTGAACCCGGGAGGCAGAGGTTGCAGTGAACCAAGATTGTGCCACAGCACTCCAGCCTGGGAGACAGAGTGAGACTTCGTCTCAAAAAAATAAATAAATAAATAAATAAATAAATAATTAAATTAAAATTTAAATTAAAAAATTCAACAAAAACTAAAGGGCCTGGGAGCCTTTAGTCCCAAATGACAGTGTCCTCCCTGCACATGAGTAAGGAGGAGATCTTAAAATTCCTAGCCTAGAACCTGCCAAACCGAGACCTTGAAAGAACCATTCCGAAGTGTCCGGGTTCAATACTAAAGAGTGACATTAGGGTATACACTGCATCTTGAGAGGCAGAACCAGCAACGAACAAAAGCCGAGTTTGGCTAAAATCTCAGGATGAAAGATCACCATGCTGGAAACATTTGGGGACTCCCCGCCCCAGCCAGCCTCCTTTCTGCCCCTGGGCTTGTCCTCCACTGGCCACCACCTCTGGTCCAATACCTTTTGCCCTGAGAAAATTTCAGCTTGGCCTCAGCTGTTGAAGGCAAGTGGCTGACCAGCTGGGAGTCACTTGGGATCTGTTCGTCATAGGGAATAGTAGGAAGTTCTTAAAACCAAGAGTCTAGCCAGGCTCAGTGGCTCACACTTGTAATCCCAACACTTTGGGAGGCCAACGTGGGCAGATCACTTGAGGTCAGGAGTTCAAGACCAGCCTGGCCAACATGGTGAAACCCCATTTTTACTAAAAATACAAAAATTAGCTGGATGTGGTGGCGCACACCTGTAGTCCCAGCTACTCGGGAGGCTGAGGCAGGACAGTCGCTTGAACCTGGGAGGCGGAGGTTGCAGTGAGCTGAGATCACTACACTCCAGCCTGGGTGACAGAGCCAAACTCCATCTCAATAAACAAAACAAACAAATAAACAAAAAACTAGAGTCTTTCTTTCTCGGGCATTCTTAAAAACCAAGAGACTTGCTTCTGTCCCCTTATGGGACACCTAAATCCTCTCAACTGCCAGCCACACACACCTAACAGTGTTTCCTTCTTGCTTTGATCACAAAGCACCTGGTACACACACACCTCCCATCTTGCTTTGGGATATTAACAGTCAAATTGGCGGCATCTCCACCTTGTAGTAATACTATCAGAATTTCTAGCTTATATCCCTATATATTACCATTTTCATTCTGCCTTCATCTTCCTTTTTTTTTTTTTTTTGGTTGGGGGTTCGGAGTCTCGTGCTCTGTCACCCAGGCTGGAGTGCAGTGGCATAATCTCGGCTCACTGCAACTTCTGCCTCCTGGCTTCAAATGATTCTCCTGCCTCAGCCTCCTGAGTAGCTGGGATTACAGGTACATGTCACCATATCTGGCTAATTTTTTGTATTTTTAGTAGACATGGGTTTCACCATATTGACCAGGCTGGTCTTGAACCCCTGACCTCAATAGATCCACCTGCCTCGGCCTCCCACAGTGCTGGGATTACAGGTGTGAACGACTGGCCTCTGCCTTCATCTTTCTCTTCCACTTTTAACTTTCCTTTATCCTGATCAATTTTTCTCTTTATTCTTTTCTGTTTGTTTGTTTGTTTGTGACAGAATCTCGCTGTGTCGCCCAGGCTGGAGTGCAGTGGAGTGATCTTGGCTCACTGCAAGCTCCACCTCCCGGGTTCATGCCGTTCTCCTGCCTCAGCCTCCCCAGCAGCTGGGACTACAGGCGCCCGCCACCATGCGCAGCTAATTTTTTGTATTTTTATTAGAGATGGGGTTTCACCGTGTTAGCCAGGATGCAGTTGATCTCCTGACCTCATGATCCACCCGCCTCGGCCTCCCAAAGTGCTGGGATTACAGGCGTGAGCCACCGTGCCCAGCCTATTCTTTTTCTTATTTTTATGTGTTGTTTGTTTGTTTGTTGAGACAAAGTCTCACTCTGTTACCCAGGCTGGAGTGCAGTAATGCAATCATAGCTCGCTGCAGCCTCCAACTCTTGGGCTCAAGCAATCCTCCCACCTCGGTCTCCCAAATAGCTGGCATTAGAGGTGTGAGCCACCACACCCAGCCTGTGTTGTTTTATAAGCTGCCTCAGATATTTTTGGAATGAGATAGGGAATTTTAAAAACCTGAAAACAGGCTAGGTGCGGTGGCTCACACTTGTAATCCCAGCACTTTGGGAGACCGAGGCGAGTGGATCATTTGAGGTCAGGAGTTCAAGACCAGCCTGGCCAACATGGTGAAATCCTGTCTCTACTAAAAAAAAAAAAAAAAAAATACTAGCCAGGCGTTGTAATCCCAGCTACTGGAGAAGCTGAGGCAGGAGAATCGCTTGAACCCAGGAGGCAGAGGTTGCAGTAAGCTGAGATCGCACCACTGCACTCCAGCCTGGGCGACAGAGCAAGACTTCACCTAAATAAATAAATAAATAAATAAGCAAATAAATAAATAATAGCGAATAATAATAGCACTCACTGAGTCTTTTACTATGGGGAGACACTAAGCTAAGCCCATCTCATGCAGCACCTCATTTAATATTCCAAAGACTCATACAACAGACATGATATGGAAACTATGATTGAAACAATTTTTTTTTTTTTTTTTGAGATGGAGTCTTAACTGTGTCACCCAGGCTGGAGTGCAGTGGCACAATCTCAGCTCACTGCAAGCTCCGCCTCCCGGATTCAAGTGATTCTCCTGCCTCAGCCTCCCGAGTAGCTGGGATTACAGGCACATGCCACCACGCCCAGCTAATTTTTTGTATTTTTAGTAGAGACGGGGTTTCACCGTGTTAGCCAGGATGGTCTCAATCTCCTGACCTTGTGATCCGCCCGCCTCGGCCTCCCAAAGTGCTGGGATTACAGATGTGAGCCACCGAGCCCAGCCGAAACAATTTTATAGATCAAGAAACTATAGTATAGCGAGGCTATGGAATTTAAGTAACATACATGACAGGTCCTAGCTTCCTTATAGACAGGCAACTCCAAGTAGGGCCCCCAGCACCAAGCTGACTGCCAGTCCCCAACCCTCCAGAAACACGGAAACGTAAACAGCGGTTCTTCAGCTCCTGTCTTTTTCCTCCGCTGCTTATTGAGCTAACGTCGAAGAAACTGTTTCCCAAGTATTCAGAGCAGGTAGTTGGGAGGAGAAGTAGTAACTAATGAAAGTTTGTGCTAGCCAATGTCACAGTAGCCTTAGATGGAATTACATTTGTGAGATTCAGATGCTGCAAAATAAATCACCGCAAGTGAGAATATGAACATTTACCATCACAAGCATATTGCGAATCATGTCTGCAGAAAACTAATTTAGCCGTGTCCTGATTTCCATACAATCATGTTTGCATTATCTGAGAGGCACACTATGGTCCTGCCTCTGACAAGCAAAGCTCTTCTGTCTGGCTTGATGTGAAATGACTCTAGCTGCCTCCAGGAGTCCTTGTCTCAGTAACTTTTGCACTTCTAGCCCCCTACCTTCCATGTGCCATGCCAGCCAGGGCCTCAGAGGTGACAGAGCAGGCACTAGAAAGGGGCAGGAACTACTGGGCTGGCACCCAGGACTTCTGCACTTCTTAACTCCCCGATACCAGGAACAAGATAATCACATGCCACTTGTCCCAGAAACACAAATGCTTCTAAACCCCTAAGAAAATGCAAAGTGTTGGCCGGGCGCGGTGGCTCAAGCCTGTAATCCCAGCACTTTGGGAGGCCGAGACGGGCGGATCACGAGTTCAGGAGATCGAGACCATCCTGGCGAACACGGTGAAACCCTGTCTCTACTAAAAAAAAATTACAAAAAAAACTAGCCGGGCGAGGTGGCGGGCGCCTGTAGTCCCAGCTACTCGGGAGACTGAGGCAGGAGAATGGCGTAAACCCGGGAGGCAGAGCTTGCAGTGAGCCGAGATCGCGCCACTGCACTCCAGCCCGGGTGACAGAGTGAGACTCCGTCTCAAAAAAAAAAAAAAGCCTGAAGTTCTCATATTATCTCAGTTTCTCTGGACAGGGAGAAAAGCTCATAAGGAAAAATTATTCAAGATGAAGTATTTTAGCTCAAAATAGATCAGAAATATACAACGCTGGTTGCAAGAAAGTTGCAGATACGCTCAAATCCCTTTCGGCTGGTGTGCAGATGGGAACAGCTGCCAGACCTACAGAAAAGTGGGGTCCAGAAGAGGCCAACACTGAACCCAACGGTGATAGGAACAGGCTGAGCGCGACCCTGAAACTGGTCATCTGACACCCAGGGCACCTCCTTGACTCTGGATGTACCAGAAAGACCTGTGTCTTGCAAAGGTCATGTTCCCAGCTGAGGCTGGGATACGCCTCTCCAGGCCTCTGCAGCTTTGAGGTCCTGGGACGATCATTGTTCTACCCACGATTCTGTGAATGCAGCCTTGACACTGTGCCGGGACCATGGTCGCCTTTCATCCTCCCTCGAATCCTGGCAGTGGGAACCAAAGCAGAGGGCACGAGGCCAGCTGCTCAGGCGGAAACAGAGACAAGCTGGAGCAAAAGAGACTGACACTCCTCCCCCGCTCGGTGTCTCCGAGTTGAGCCACCTAAGGCGTGTGGCGGCTCCCAGTTAGACCAGGCGCTGGGTCTCCCAGGCCTTTAGCCCCCTGGGGACTGCCAAGCTACAGGCTCAAAAGACCCAGCACGTGAGGCCTGCAAGCGTCTTTCATGAATCAAGAGCGACCCCTGGTGGCTGTCATGAGTACTCCTCCACTGCTCCACCTACAGAATCACAAGTAAGCCTGTGGCCACCCCAGCCCAGCTGCTCCTGTGCGCCCAGCCTCATGCCTGACGGTGCTCCCTTCTCCTCCCTGAGGCCAGCTGCCTTCAAAAAGGAACTGTTCAAGAGTCCTGCAGGCTAGGATCTCAGCCCTGGCACCCTACCCGTGTGCAACCCTGGCATCCCCAGGCTGAAAGGTGGCCCTGCACCAGGAGGGACTCTGGGGCCTCTCAGTAGCCCTGCCTTGCGCCCAGAAGGCCCTCCAAGTCCTCTACCCAAGCCCCCACTACCTTGGGTTCAACCTACAACTCAAGGACCACCTCCCTGGAACCCTTCCCCAGAACTGTTCCCTAGAAATGTGTCACTCTTTGGGATGACACTGTCCCAACCAAACTGTGGGATCCGAGGTCTGATAAGTTACGTGGGGTTTTTTGGTTTCATTTTGTTTTGTTTTTTGAGACGGAGTCCCGCTGTGTCACCCAGGCTGGAGTGCAGTGGTGCCATCTCTGCTCACTGCAGCCTCTGCCTCCTGGGTTCAAGTAATTCTCCTGCCTCAGCCTCCCAAGTAGCTGGGATTACAGGCGTGCACCACCAAGCCCAGTTAATTTTTATATTTTTAGTAGAGACGGGCCACTATGTTGGCCAGGCTGGTCTCAAACTCCTGACCTCAGGTGATCCATCTGCCTTGGCCACCCGAAGTGCTGGGATTACAGATGTGAGCCACTGTGCCTGACCTCTTTTTTTTACTTTTTTTTTTTTTTTTTTTTTTTTTGCCACAGGGTCTTGCCCTGTTGCCCAAGTCAGACAGTACATTGGCACAATTATAGCTCACTGCAGCCTCCAGTTACTGGGTTCAACCAATCCTCCCACCTCAGCCTCCTGAGCTGGGACTGCAGGTGCATACCACCATGCCTAGCTAATTAGTTTTCACTTTTTGTAGAGACAGGAGTCTCCCAGTGCTGCCCAGGCTGGTCTCAAACTCCTGGCCTCCTCCCAAGTTGGCCTCCCAAAGTGCTGGGATTATAGGCATGAACCTCTATGCCTTGTCACATACTTGGTTATTTATTTGTTTGTTTTTGTTTTCTGGGACAGAGTCTTACTCTGTCACCCAGACTAGAGTGCAGTGGTGTGATCTCGGCTCACCGCAATCTCTGCCTCCCAGGTTCAAGTGATTCTCTTGCCTCAGCCTCCCAAGTAGCTGAAATTGCAGGCATGTGCCACTACATCTGGCTAATTTTTGTGTTTTTAGTAGAGACAGGGTTTTGCCATGTTGCCCAGGCTGGTCTTGATCTCCTGACCTCAGGTGATCTGCCCGCCTGAGCCTCTCAAAGTGCTGGGATTACAGGCATGAACCACCGCGCCCGGCTACATACTTAGTTCTTAATCGTTGGCTGGACTGAAACATTTTTAACTTCTCCCAGCATCGTCTGAAACTGAATTAAATTTTTTTTTCAGTGAATGAAGGTCTTTAATGCATTCATGTGAATGGTGAGTTGTTAGAGGCATATTTTTAGATGCAAGAGATTTTTTTCAGTTGTGGCTGAATATATATATAACATAAAGTATGTCATTTTCACCATTTCTAAGGACAGAATTTAGTGGTCTTAAATACGTATTCCCATTGTCAGGCAACCTTCACCACCATCCATTTCCAGAACTTTCTCATCTTCCCAAACTGAAACTCTGTCCCCATGAAACACTCACTCCTGGCCGGGCGTGGTGGCTCAAGCCTGTAATCCCAGCACTTTGGGAGGCCAAGACGGGCGGATCACGAGGTCAGGAGATCAAGACCATCCTGGCTAATACAGTGAAACCCCGTCTCTATTAAAAAATACAAAAAAACTAGCCGGGCAAGGTGGCGGGCGCCTGTAGTCCCAGCTACTCGGGAGGCTGAGGCAGAAGAATGGCGTAAACCCGGGAGGCGGAGCTTGCAGTGAGCTGAGATCTGGCCACTGCACTCCAGCCCAGGCAACAGAGCAAGACTCCGTCTCAAAAAAAAAAAAAAAAGAAAGAAACACTCACTCCCCATTTCTCCCTCCCACCAGCACCTGGTAACCACCATTCTTCTCTCTGTCTCTGTGAATCTGACGACTGCAACAGTGAGTTAATGATGTTAACACCATCTAAATCTTCACCTGTCTGTGTTCATCTTCTCCCCCACAATGTGTGGGAATGAGGATGTGTTTGGGTCTTTCCAGGCCCCTCATAACACACACACCATTCCCAGGACAAGGCTATGCCTGGCTCATAATGAGAATGAACTCAATTAGAAGCTCATTCATTCATGCATTTTATAAACCTTCCTATTTTACAAACATTCACGCAATTTACAAACATTCCACATGCTCATTGTACACACATTCCCTGAGCCTCTGTGGGGTCCAGGCTCATGTTTTGTGCCTGAGACACACCTGTGAAGAAGACAGCCATGTATTGGGAGGCTGGTATTGGGGCCGAGTGTGGTGGTATTGGGGCCAGGCGTGGTGACTCACGCCTGTCATCCTAGCACTTTGGGAGGCCAAGGAGGGACGGTCACTTGAGACCAGGAGTTCAAGACCAGCCTGAACAACATGGCAAAACCCTGTCTCTACCAAAAATACAAAAATTAGCCAGGTGTGGTGGTGCATGCTTGTAATCCCAGCTACTAGGGTGGCTGAGGCAGGGGCAGTCTCCTGAACCCGGGAGGCAGAGGTTGCAGTGAGTCGAGATTGCACCACTGCACTTCAGCCTGGGTGGCAGAGCAAGACTCTATCTTAAAAAAAAAAAAAAAAAAAAAAAAAAAAAAAAACTGGTATTGGAACCAGGGAAATAAGCACCAACCAGGCATGACACAAATGTTGAAATAATTCTACAATTGTGCTGTTGCTCTTTGAAACCATTCTGGGAGTTAAAAGGGCATCATCTCTAGTCAGGCAACAGAAGGGAGGCTTCCCTGAGGAAGCTGCATTTCACCTGAGATCACCAGAAAGGGAGACCATGAGATGAGGGAATGGGGGAAAATGAGGAAATGAGAAGTATTAGGAGGTATTAGCTTCTTATGGCTGCTGTAACAAATAGCCACCAACTCAGTGGCTTAAAACAGCACAAATCTATTCTCTAACTGTTCTAGGGGTCAGAAGTTTTGAAATCAAGATGTTGAGCACTTGGAACATAGAACTCCTGGGCTCAAGCGATCCTCCCACCTCACCCTCCCAAGAAACTGGGATGACAGGTACGCACCACCATGCCCGGTTAATTTTTTTACATTTTTTTGAAGAGACAGAGGTCTCACTAGGTTGCCCAGGCAGGTTTTGAACTCTTGGTCTCAAACAGCTGTGTTCCTTCTGGAGGCTTTGCAGGGAAATGTGTTTCTTTGTCTGTGACATCTGTTAGAGGCTTCCTGCATTCCTTGGCTGGTGGACCCTTCCTCTAAATTCAAAGCCTACAGCATAACATCTTCACAACCTCTCTCTCTCTCTCTCTGTTTCTCTCTGTGTCTCTGTCTCTCTCTCTCTCTCTTTTTATTTCCCTCTCCTCTCTCTATTTCTTTCTGTCTGTCTCTGTCTTTCTCTCTCTCTCTGTCTCTCTTCCTCTACTCTCTCTGTCTCTCTTTTCTTTCCCTCTCCTCTATTTCTCTCTGTCTCTGTCCTTCTCTCTCTCTTTGTCTCTCTTCCTCTACTCTCTCTGTCTCCTTTTTCTTTCCCTCTCCTCTCTCTATTTCTGTCTCTCTCTTTCTTTCTCTCTCTCTCTGTCTCTCTTCCTCTATTCTGTCTCTTTTCTTCTTTCCCTCTCCTCTATTTCTCTCTGTCTGTCTCTGTCTGTCTTTCTCTCTCTCTGTCTCTCTTCCTCTATTCTGTCTCTTTTTTCTTTCCCTCTCCCTCTCTATTTCTGTCTGTCTCTCTCTTTCTCTCTTCCTCTAATCTGTCTGTCTCTCTCTTTTTCTCTCCTTCTCTTCTCTCTGTTTCTCTGTGTGTCTCTCCCTGTCTCTCTCCTTCTCTTTTCTCTCTTTCTTTGTGTCCCCATATGCTTTCATCCATCCTCACATCTCTCTCTCTCTCTCTCTCTCTCTCTCTCTCATTCTCCTGCCTCCTTCTTTCATTTATAAGAACCTTCATGACTACATTGGACTCACATGGATACTCCAAGACAATATCTCCAACCCCAGATCCTTAACATAATCACAACTGCAAAATGCTTTCTGCCATATAAGCTACCCTGTCCACAAGTTCTAGGGATGAGAATGAAGACATCTTTGGAAGCACGTTATTCCACCTACTACACAACAAATATAGTGATTTCCTTTTTCAAGAACAAGAACATTTTTCTGGGAATGTGGATACATTGTTGGTGGGAGTGTAAACTAGCTCAGCCCTTGTGGAAAGCAGTGTGGCGATTCCTCAAAGGTCTAAAAGCAGAACTACCATTCAGCCCAGCAATCCCATTACTGGGGATCTACTGAGAGGACTATAGATCATTCTACCATAAAGATACATGCATGGCCAGGTGCAGTGGCTCACGCCTGTAACCCCAGCACTTTGGGAGGCCGAGGCGGGTGGATCACCTGAGGTCAGGAGTTTGAGACCAGCCTGATCAACAGGGAGAAACCCTGTCACTACTAAAAATACAAAATTAGCCGGCCGTGGTGGTGCATGCCCATAATCCCAGCTACTCAGGAGGCTGAGGCAGGAGAATCACTTGAACCCAGGAGACGGAGGTTGTGGTGAGCCCAGATCTTGCCATTGGACAACAAGAGCAAAACTCCATCTCAAAAGAAAAAAAAAAAAAGAAAGACACATGCATGTGAATGTTAATTGCAGTACTATTCAAAATAGTAAAGACAAATGTGGCACATACACACCATGGACTACTATGCAGCCATAAAAAAAGGATGAGTTCATGTCCTTTGCAGGGACATGGATGAAGCTGGAAACCATCATTCTCAGCAAACTATCACAAGGACAGAAAACCAAACACTGCATGTTCTCACTTATAGGTGGGAACTGAACAATGAGAGCACTTGGGCACAGGGCAGGGAACATCACACACCGGGGCCTATTTGGGGGGTGGGAGCTGGGGGAGGGATAGTGTTAGGAGAAATACCTAATGTAAATGACGAGTCGATGGGTGCAGCAAACCAACATGGCACATGTATACCTATGTAACAAACCTGCATGTTGGGTACGTGTACCCTAGAACTTAAAGTAGAATTAAAAAAAAAAAAAAAAAGATAGTAAAGACATGGAATAAACCCAAATGCCCATCAATGACAGATTGAATAAAGAAAATGTGGTAGATACACCATGGAATACTATGCAGCCATCAAAAAAACGAGATCGTGTCTTTTGCAGGGACATGGATGGAGTTGGAGGCCATCATCCTTAGCACAAGAACCAGCACAAGAACAGGAATACTGAAATACAAAATATTAAAAATACTAAAAATTAGCCAGACATGGTGGCACACACCTGTAATCTCAGCTACGCAGAAGAATTGCTTGAACCACGTGTTCTTACTTATAAGTGGGAGCTAAACGATGACAACTTGTGAACACAAAGAAGGAAACAACAGACATTGGGATCTACTTGAGGTTGGAGGGTTGGGGAGGGAGAGGAGCAGAAAAGATAAGTATTGGGTACTGGGCTTTAATAGCTGGGTGATGAAATAACCTGTACGACAAACCCCCACGATATGAGTTTACCTATGTCACAAACTTTCACGTGTATCCAAAACCTAAAATAAAAGTTAGGGCCTGGTGCAGTGGCTCACAGCTGTAATCCCAGCACTTTGGGAGGCTGAGGCAGGTGGATCAAGAGGTCAGGAGTGCAAGACAAGCCTGGCCAATATGGTGAAATCCCATCTCTACCAAAAATACAAAAATTAGCCAGGTGTGGTGGCACGCACCTGTAGTCCTAGCTACTCGGGAGGCTGAGGTAGGAGAATCATTCGAACCTAGGAGGCAGAGGTTGCAGTGAGCCGAGATTGCACCATTGCACTCCAGCCTGGGCAACAGAGCGAGACTCTGTCTCAAAAAAAAAAAAAAAAAAATGAGATTCTCCTGCCTCAGCCTACCAAGTAGCTGGGATTACAGGTGTGTGCCACCACGTTGGCTAATTTTTGTATTTTTAATAGAGACAGAGTTTCACCATGTTGGTCAGGCTGACCTCAAACTCCTGACCTCAAGTATCCTCCCACCTCAGCCTCCCAAAAGTGCTGGGATTACAGGTGTGAGCCACTGAGCCCAGCCTGCAACCTAATCGCTTTTTTCCCTCAGACAAAGCTAGGAAAAATCCTCCTCGCTCCTGCCTTCCATGTAAAATCTCATCAGAAAGAAAACATCCTGGAATTAGATAGTGGTGATGGGCCGGGTGCGGAGGCTCACGTCTGTAATCCCAGCATTTGGGAGGCCGAGATGGGCAGATCACCTGAGGTCAGGAGTTCGAGACCAACCTGGCCAACATGGCAAAACCCCGTCTCTACTAAAAATACAAAAATTAGCCGGTCTGGTGGTGTACCCCTGTAGTCCCAGCTACTCAGGAGGTTGAGGCAGGAGAATCACTTGAACCCGGGAGGCGGAGGTTGCAGTGAGCCGAGGTCGCTGCCGCTGCACTCCAGCCTGGGTGGCAGAGCTGGACTCCAACTCAAAAAAAAAAAAAAAAAAAAGTGGTGATGGCTTCAGTCTTGTGAATAACCTACAAATCACTGTATGCGTTTAAAGGGTGGATTTTATAGTATGTGGCCTCTACCTCAATTTTTTTAAGTCGGGGGCAAAGGATCTTATCAGAAGAAAGGATTCCAAGGCTAAAAAGAGCATAAACGTGCTGAGCTGGCTGATGTCAAGGCTCCTCTGCACTTAGTGGCCTCTGGGGCTGCCGGGCTGCTCTGGGTTATTTATAGGGAACCAGTGCCATCTAGTGTTCAGAATATGAACAGCACGAACATAAGGAGGTCAGGAAGGAAAGGCAGCCGGGGACTGCTCAGGACAGGGGCGGACACAGCGCCAGAAAACGTTCCCACGTTCCCATCTCCCTGAATTACACACCAGCAGGGTGCAGTGGCTCAAACACAGCCAATGCCCCATTTCTTGTCAAGTGTTAATAAAACATGGTAAGATGTGAACCTAACCGCTTGTAACTGCTCTGACAAAATGAGGACGAGTCTGGCCTCTGAGGGTGACCGCAGCTCACTCCTGGCCCTCTCTAGGTCTTCTAGATCGTTGCCTCAACTGAAAAACGAAGGAAGGCCAGGAGCGGTGGCTCATACTTGTAATCCCAACCTTTGGGAGGCTGAAACGGGAGGACGGTTTGAGGTCCAGAGTTCAAAACCAGCTTGGACAGCATAGTGAGACCCCATCTCTATAAAAAAATATATATTTTTTTAATGAGCCAGGCATGATGGTGCATGCCTGTAGTCCCAGTTACTTAGGAAGCTGAGGCAAAGGATCGTTTGCACCCAGAAGTTTAGAGCTGCAGTGAGCTGTGTTTGCACCACTGCACTCCAGACTGGGCAACAGAGCGAGACCCTACCTCTGAAAAATTAAAAAATAATAACAAATAAATAAATCAATAAATGGGAGATCCAGCAAGAGTTGTACACTCAGGGCCTGCCCGGCCAGGTGGGCTCCCCTAGATGACCGAAGGGTAAGTAAAGGGAGCGGATGACACCCTGTACGACAGGAGTGTCACTCGAACCTAGGAGGCAGAGGTTGTACTCCCACCGCAATCGCAGGCACCCACTGTCCAGCTCCAACTGGCCATTCCCTGCGGGAGCCTAGCCCAGGGGGCCAGACTGTAGCTATCTGTTCATGAGAGGATCCAGAAACCAACACGATATGTAAAATCTCTCAGGTTTTAATATTGGCAACTGGTTCCACTTTTTTTCAAAGACTCAGAGCAGAAGACACAACATCACTTAGGAATTACTCCTGCCAAAAATGCATAGTCCATTTGGAAAACATCAGACACATCCAAATTGAAGGATATTCTGCAAAACAACTGGCTTGTGCTTCTTAAAAATATCAAGGTGAAGAAAGACAAAAGGAAGACTGAGTGACAATTTCAGAAGAAAGGAAAGGAGACAGTCAAGATAGCTAAATGCAGCTCATGATCTTACAGGGGAGTCTAGATCAAGTAGGTGGAAAGGACTATTCAGAAAGGGCAGTACTGGGGACAATTGTCAAAATGTGCATATGTTCTCTTTATTAGATACTAGAATTATATAAACTGAATTTCCTGAATTGGGTAAGTGCACTTTGGTCTTATAAAATAATGTCCTTATTCTTTTTCTTGGGGGGAGGTTTGGGAGATGGAGTCTCACTCTGTCACCAGGCTGGAATGCAGTGGCATGATCTCAGCTCACCGCAACCTCCGCCTCCCACGTTCACGCCATTCTCCTGCCTCAGCCTCCTGAGTAGCTGGGACTACAGGCACGTGCCACCATGCCCAGCTAATTTTTGTATTTTTAGAAGGGATGGGTTTTTACCATGTTGGCCAGGATGGTCTCGATCTCTTGACCTTGTGATCTGCTCACCTCGGCCTCCCAAAGTGCTGGGATTACAGGCATGAGCCATTACACCCAGCCAGTCCTTATTCTTATGATATACACACTCAAGCATGTAGGAGTGATAAGCATGACATCTATAACTCTCAAATGGTTAAGGGGGAAAATATGTACATATAGAAAGCAAAATGGGCCAGGCGCAGTGGCTCACACCTATAATCCCAACACTTTGGAAGGCCAAGGCAGGTGGATCACTTGAGGTGAAGAGTTTGAGACCAGCCTGGTCAACATGATGAAATCCCATCTCTACTAAAAATACAAACATTAACTGGTCATGATGGCAGTCACCTGTAATCCCAGCTACTTGGGAGGCTGAGGCAGGAGAATTGCTTGCACCCAGGAGATGGAGGTTGCAGTGAGCCGAGATTGCAGCACTGCACTCCAGCCTGGGTAACAGAGGGAGACTCTGTCTTGAAAGAAAGAAAGAGAGAGAGAGAGAGAGAGAGAGAGAAAGAAAGAAGAGAAGAAGGAAAGAAAGAAAGAGGGAGAGAAAGAAAGAAAGAAAGAAAGAAAGAAAGAAAGAAAGAAAGAAAGAAAGAAAGAAAGAAAGAAAGAAAGAAAGAAAGAAAAGAAAAGAAAGAAAAAGAAAGGAAGGAAGGAAGGAGAAGGGAAGGGAGGAAGGAAGGAGAAAGGAAGGGAGGAAGGAAGGAAGGAAGGAAGGAAGGAAGGAAGGAAGGAAGGAAGGAAGGAAGGAAGGAAGGGAAGGGAAGGGAAAGAAGGGAAGGGAAGGAAGCGAAGGGAAAGAAAGGAAGGGAGATAAAGAAAGATGTGGCAAAATGTCAATAATGGAGTTTTATACTATTCTTGTAATTCTTGGTCTTTATACTCTTGATGTTGTATTGTTATATACTTTATGCTATTGTTGCACGCAGTGGTTTACACTATTGTTGTAGCAATATGTTTGAAATTATTTCTAATTTTTTTAATAAAGAGACTGAACAGGGTTTGGCCTGGGACCATAGTTCCCACCCTCAGGCTTGGACACCCTCCAAGGGACTTGCAGATCTGACACTGAGTGGCATTGCCCAGGCTGGCAGAGCCAAATGGTGGAGAAGCCTCAGCTGTTTTCACGCTTCCTCTGCTCCTTCCAGCCCTTCCCCTCTCTCAGTGGGAGTGTGGCCTCCTCTTGTCCATGGTCAGCTTTAGTTCTAGGTGCATTCCCAGCCCAGTTGTACCTCCAGCTTCTTGGGTGACCCTATGTGAGTTGCTCAACCTCTCTGATTCCCAGTTTCCTTCCTGGTAAGATGAGACAGTGCTTCTAACGCGGTGTCATCCAGGAATGACAGGCAAGGACAAGGAGTGGAAAGGGGAGGGCATCTGGACAGAGAGGCCCTTGGAGGAACCCAGAGACCCAGACAGAACACCTGGGAGGGCAGGGTAGAAAATGTGAGGGAGGAAGAGAAGGACAGGAGGATACAGGCCAGGAAGATAATGGGACCCTTCCCGAGGCTCCCACCCACCCAGGAAAAGAGAAGAAACCTCAGGGCCCCAGGTTCTGCAGCCAGAGCGCACCCAGGAATTACCAGGTGTTGGTGTTTTCCACGGAGGTTAATTATCATCCCCAGTCCATAGGATGCCCAGAGGGCTTGCCTTGCCACACAGCAAGAACAGTTCTTGAGGCTAATGCCCTGGGGGTTGGAGGGGCTTCACAAAAACTTATCTGGGAAGGGCTACGCAATAGCAGCCACCTCTGCTGGGAGTCTTAAAAAACAGCAGGTTTAATGCCCCTTGTGTCATTTCTGTGTCTCCCATAGTTGGTGCCATAGGGCCCGGCACGTAGAAAAAGCTGTTTTAGTGGTCGATGACTGAGTGATTAATAAACATGTTAATTGCCTCTAAAAATGGGATAGCCAGCACACCCTAGCACTGATGAGCCCTGACCCTGGAGCCCACATGCCCCAATTTAAATCCAGGCTCTGCTACTCTAGCTGGGTGGCCTCACTGGTGAGCCTGATTGCCCCCATGTCTTAATCAGCTCTGGCTGCTACAACACATACCATAGACTGGGTGATTTACCAAGAAACATTTATTTCTCATGGTTCTGGAGGCTGGGAAGTCCAAGATCAAGGTGCCAGCAAATCTTGTGTCTGGTGAGGGCTTACTTCCTGGTTTACAGCTGCAACCTTCCCATTGTGCCTTCTCATGGGAGAGAGTGAAGAGGAATTATCTCCTTCCATCTCCCTTGTGTCTCTGCTTTTTCAGTTTTGTTTTGTTTTGTTTTATTTAAGATTCAGGGTCTGTCTCTGCCCAAGCTGGAGTACAGTGATGCAATCATAGCTCACTGCAGCCTTGAACTCCTGGGTTCAAGTGATCCTCCTGCCTCAGCCTCCTTAGGAGCTGGGGCTATAGGTGCATGCCACCACATCTAGCTAATTTTTTAAATTTTTTATAGAGATGTGGTCTCACTAGTATGCCCAGTCTGGTCCAGAAATCTTGGCCTCAAGTAATCCTCCCACTTTGCCCAACCAAAGCGCTGAGACTACAGGCATGAGCCACCATGCCCAGCTAAAATATCTATTTCTTACAGTTCTGGAGGCTGGGAAGTCCAAGAGCAAGGTGCTGGCAAGCCCTGTGTCTGGTGAGAGCCCATTCCCTGAGTTGTAGATGGCAGCCTTCTCATTGAGAAAGTAGAGAGCAATCCTCTCCTTCCATCTCTCTTGTGTCTTTTCTTATAAGGGCACTAATGGCACTAATCCTATTTGTAGGACTTCATCCTTGTGACCTAATGACCTCCCCAGTGCCCCACCTCCAAATATCATCACTTCAGGGAGTTAGGCTTCAACATATGAATTCTGCAGGGGGACACATTCAGTCCATGGTAACCCTTCTCTCAAAGTTGCAGGGAAGAGTGAATGATTCTTTGTTATGTGTTTGGAATAAATGAAATGCTGAGGGTAGTCCCTGCCTGTCTCCTCTGTCGATGAGAAGAATCTCCAACCTTGAACAAGTGGATAAGTCTCCCATGGCTGTATTAGACCCCAGAGTCCTCAGAAGGTTGACCCCCACATGCCATCACACCTTACCAAGCCTGGCTCATCCCAGCCACATCTAAACAGTCTCAAAGTTAGAGAACACACGCCAGTCACTTTCCCAGGGTGTGACAGCAAACAGAAACATAAAGATGGAGATCCCAATCTGCCCAGAAGGCATTCCTCCTACGTTCTCCCTCTTTGAATACTGCTGTCTCAAACAGTTTTTTCTTTTTTTAATTTATTTCAATATTGGGGGGATACAAGTGTTTGTTTTTTTTTTTGTAACATGGATGAATTCTGAGCTTTTAGTGCACCCCTCACCCAAGAAATACACCTTATACTTAAGAGGCAGTTTTTATCCCTAAGTCCCCTCCCACCCCTCCCCCTTCCAAGTCTCTAAAGTGCATTATACTACTCTGTCTGCCTTTGCGTACCTGTAGCTTTTTTTTTTTTTTTTTTTTTTTTTTTTGAGATGGAGTCTCACTCTGTTCAGGCTGCAGTGCAGTGGCGCAATCTCAGCTCACTGCAACCTCTGCCTCCCAGGTTCAAGTGATTCTCCTGCCTCACCCTCCCAAGTAGCTGGGACTACAGGCATGAGCCACCACACCCAGCTAATTTTTGTATTTTTTTGGTGAAGACAGGGTGTCACCATGTTGGCCAGGGTAGTCTCAAACTCCTAACCTCAAGTGATCCATCTGTCTCAGCCTCCCAAAGTGCTGGGATTACAGGCATGAGTCACCGTGCCTGGCCTTAGCTCCCACTTATAAGGGAGAACATACGGTTTTGGGTTTTTCCCCCCTGAGTTACTTCACTTCAATTGATCCATCATTCACTTTGCCTCATGCCTCCTGACCCCCATTTAACTCCCAGAGGGGCCGGGCGCGGTGGCTCAAGCCTGTAATCCCAGCACTTTGGGAGGCCGAGACGGGCGGATCACAAGGTCAGGAGATCGAGACCATCCTGGCGAACCCGGTGAAACCCCGTCTCTACTAAAAAATACAAAAAAACTAGCCAGGCGAGGTGGCGGGTGCCTGTAGTCCCAGCTACTCGGGAGGCTGAGGCAGGAGAATGGCGTGAACCCGGGAGGTGGAGCTTGCAGTGAGCTGAGATCCGGCCACTGCACTCCAGCCTGGGTGACAGAGCGAGACCCCGTCTCAAAAAAAAAAAAAAAAAAAAAAAACTCCCAGAGGTGATATCTGTGGCCAAAGATCTGTGGCCAGATGTTCCCTTCCTTTGCACCTTCTCATCCTCTGTTACTGCAATAACTATTTGTAAAACTCAAATCAGGACAGTTACTTTAAAATATTTATTTATGTATTTATTTATTTTTAGAGACAGGATCTCGCTCAGTCGCTCAGGCTAGAGTGCTGTGATGCAATCATAGCTCACTGCAGCCTTGAACTACCGGTCTCAAGTGATCCTCCCACCTCAGCCTCCCAAAGAGCTGGGACCACAGGCACGTGTCACCGTACCCGGCAAATTTTTATTTTATTTTTTGTAGAGTCAGGGTCTCACTATGTTGTCTGGGCTAGTCTCAAACTCCTGACCTCAAGAGATCCTCCCGCTTCAGCCTCCCAAAGTGCTGGGATTACGGGCATGAGCCATCATTCCTGGCCGGTCTCATTTTTAACTGCGTATATTTATTTCTATGGAGAAAAACCTCTGAAAAAGTTATAATAATAAAACCCACTGGGCTATGTATTATCATCTATTATTCTTTGTTGAAAGAATAAAGTTATACAAAAAGACAAAGACTGCATAATTCCATTAAGATGAGGTAGTTAGAGGAGTCAAATTCATACAGACAGAAAGCAGAAGGGTGGTTGCCAGGGATTGAGGGAAGGGAGGAATGAGGAGTTAAGTGTATAATGCGGACAGAGTTTCAATTTTACAAGATGGAAAGCATTCTGGAGACAGATGGTGGGGATGTTTGCACAACATTATGAATGCATTTAATACCACTGAAGTGTACATTTAAAATGGTTAAGATAGTAAATTTTATGTTATGTGTATTTTATCACAATAAAAAAATTGGGGGAAAAGAGAATAAAGTTATGTAAAATTAAGTCCCCCTGGCAACTGTCGGCTTTGTCCACCAGTGTCAGTTTTTAGAATAACACAAGTTTCATGAACCCGTCAGCTCCATCTGCTCCTAAAAAACATCAGAAATTAAAACCACCTGCCAGAGCTTTGGCCTGGTTAGGCACAGTTGTGAATGCATTGGGGGTACTTTTTTTTCTTTTTTTTTTTTTTTTTTTTTTTGAGCCAGAGTCTTACTCTGTCGCCCAGGCTGGAGTGCAGTGGCGCGATCTCGGCTCACTGCAGCCTCCACCTCCCAGGTTCAAGCAATTCTTCTGCCTCAGTCTCCTGAGTAGCTGGAATTACAGGCGCCTGCCACCACCCCAGGCTAATTTTTGTATTTTTAGTAGAGACAGGGTTTTGCCATGTTGGCCAGGCTGGTCTCAAACTCCTGACCTCAAGTGATCCACTCACCTTGACCTCCCAAAGTGCTGGAATTACAGGCGTGAGCCACTACACCCAGCCAGAAATATTACAATTCTTCATCTGCATTTTCCCAACCAAAAACATGGCATTTCCCTCCATTCATTCACAGTTTCTAAGGGGTGTGTGTGTGTGTGTGTGTGTGTGTGTGTGTGTGTGTGTGTGTGTTTAGAGACATGGACCCACTCTGTTACCTGGGCTGGAGTGCAGTGGCGCAATCGTAACTCACTGCAGCCTTGAACTCCTAAACTCAAGCAATCCTCCTGCTGCAGCATCCTGAGTAGCTGGGACTACAGGCACATACCACCATGTCCAGCTAATTTTTGTATTTTTTATGGAGATGAGGCCTCACTATGTTGCCCAAGCTGGTCTCCAACTCCTGGCTTTCAGCAATCCTCCTTCCTCGGCCTCCCAAAGTGCTAGGATCACAGGTATGAGCCATCGTGCCCAATCTAATGTGTGGTCTTTTCACAAACACCCTCCCCTCTCACATTCCATGTGTGTGTGACCACCATAAATACTGTCTTTTTTTTTTCCATGTTGATGAAAGAGCTCAATACAAATATATCATATAATAGAAGGAAAAAATAAAATTGGGTAATTATCACGTCTTTGATGGTATTATTACTTTCCAAGCTTTGAAGCAATCACAAATGAGAAGATCTTCATTTGAAAACACATAAAAGTCCTGAAAATAGTACAATTAAAATGAAAAGGAAATTACTGGAGTAAATAATTGCTTTAAATATTTGACCCACAAAGTGTTAATTTCCAAGTCTTCAGAAAGTCTAATATATGTCTGGGGTGGGGAGGGGAGCCAAAGAATGCAGGAGGAGTGTTCCTCAAAAGAAGTAACACAATTCACACAAAAGGGAATGCTTGGTTCAACCTCACAATAATCAAAGAAATGCAAATTTTAAAGTACAATAAGAAATCATTTATCCATTGTAAATGAGCTTGGAAACCTTCTCCTTGTAATGTTCCTTGTTAGTGAGTTGCAGTAGGAAAGAAATAAAGAATCTCACTGAAACAGTGTACATGGGGACTGCTGGAAACAAGCCCTTTGCAAAGCATTTTGCCAATGCGCATCAAGAGACTCAACAATGCTCCGACTCTTTGACCCCACAGTCCCACACCTAGGAACTTGATGGAAGGAAATGATTCTAAAGAGGAAAGAAAGGTATTTTAAAATCTTAGCTCAGGCCGGGCGCATGCCTGTAATCCCAGCCCCTGGGGAGGCTGAGGCAGATGGATCACAAGGTCAGGAGTTCGAGACCAGCCTGGTCAACATGGTGAAATCCCATTTCTACTGAAAATTTAAAAAAAAAAAAAAAAAAGGAGCCAGGCGTGGTAGCACACACCTGTAATCCCAGCTACTCGGGAAACTGAGGCAGAAGAATCACTTGAACCCAGGAGGCAGAGGTTGCAGTGAGCTGAGATCATGCCATTGCACTCCAGCTTGGGTAACAAGAGCGAAACTCCGTCTCAAAAAAAAAAAAAATTAGCTTCAGCTTTTTTGGTTTCCTTTTTTTGTTGAGACAGTCTCACTCTGTCACCCAGACTGGAGTGCAATGACGCGATCTCAGCTCACTGCAACCTCTGCCTCCCAGGTTCAACAGATTCTCCTGCTTCAGCCTCCTGAGTAGCTAGGACTACAGGCATGAGTCAATTTTTGTATTTTTAGTAGAGAAGAGGTTTCACCATGTTGGCCAGGCTGGTCTGGAACTTCTGACCTCAAGCGATCTGCCCGCCTCAGCCTCCCAAAGTGCTGGGATTACAAGTGTAAGCCACCACACCTGGCTTAATTTTTGTGTTTTTAGTAGAGGCAGTGGTTTCACCATGTTGGCCAGACTGGTCTCAAACTCCTGACCTCAGGTGGTCCACCCACCTTGGCCTCCCAAAGTGCTGGGATTACAGGCGTGAGCCACCGTGCCCAGCCCACTGTAGTTTTATTTGTAAAATCTGGAAAGGAATATAGTATAGTGGAAAGAGTGTTACCAGAAAGGGGTCCCCATCCAGAGCCCAGGAGAGGGTTCTCAGACCTCACACAAGAAAGAATTCAGGGTGAATCCATACAGTAATGTGAAAGCAAGTTTATTAAGAAAGTAAAAGAATAAATAATGGCGACTCCATAGGCAGAACAGCAGCTTGGGATGCCTGACTGATAATACTTAGTTACTTCTTGATTGTATGCTAAACAAGAAGTGGACTGTTCATGAGTTTTCCAGGAAAGAGGTGAGCAACTATGGGAACTGAGAGTCCCCTCCCCCTTTCTAGACCATATAGGATGACTTCTGTGAACCGTCATGGCACTGGCGGGAGTAGTATGCTAATGCATTATAATGAAGCAGCGTCATTTGTCTGGGGTAATACCAGAGGTTTGTTGCCCCACATCTGGGGAAATTGAGGACACAGACACACACAAGGAGTGAGGTTAAGAGTGGAGGTTTAGGCCGGGCGCGGTGGCTCACGCCTGTAATCCCAGCACTTTGGGAGGCCGAGGCGGGCAGATCACAAGGTCAGGAGATCGAGGCCATCCTGGTTAACACGGTGAAACCCCGTCTCTACTAAAAATACAAAAAATTAGCCGGGCGTGGTGGCGGGCACCTGTAGTCCCAGCTACTCGGGAGGCTGAGGCAGGAGAATGGTGTGAACCCAGGCAGAGCTTGCAGTGAGCCAAGATCGTGCCACTGCACTCCAGCCTGGGTGACAGAGCGAGACTCTGCCTCAAAATAAAAAAAAAATTAAAAAAATAAAAAAGGAGTGGAGGTTAAATAGGCAACAGAAAGAGTGAAGCTCTTTCTCCTGCAGAGAGGGGCTTTTAAGTGGGTCTTCTGGTATCGTGGTGAAATGCACAGGGTTTTTATAGACAAACTTGAGGAGGTGGTGTCTGATTTACATAGGGTCCAAGAGGTTGATTGGACCAGGTGTGCCATTTGCATAGCGTACAAAGAAGCTGGCTATCCCACCCTAATCTTTTCTTTTCTTCTTTTCTTTTCTTCTTTTCTTTTCTTTTCTTTTTTTTCTCTTCTGTTCTCTTCTCTTCTCTTTTCTTTTCTTTTCGACAGGGTCTCACTCTGTCGCCCAGACTGGAGTACAGTGGCACAATCTCAGTTAACCACAACCTCTGCCTCCCAAGCTCAAGTGATTCTCTTGCCTCAGCCTCCCTAGTAGCTGGAATTGCAGGCGTGGGCCACTACCTCCTCGCTAATTTTTGTATTTTTAGTAGAAACAGGGTTTCACCATGTTGGCCAGGCTGGTCTCGAACTCCTGACCTCAGGTGATCCGCCTGCCTCAGCCTCCCAAAGTGCTGGGATTACAGGCGTGAGCCATGGTGCCCGGCCCCACCCTAATCTTTTATTATGCAAATGGAGTCGCCACCTGGCCGTCACCATGCTGCCTGCTTTTCTACTGCACACGTGGTGACAAAGAAAAGGGAAGAGGGAACTTCCATGTTGAATACACCTGGCTTCCAGGTATCGCTTGTCTATTGGCACAGCTGTCGCATTTATCTGTGCAAGCTTTTAGCTTGCTTTTCTATGTCTGCAGCTTGATTTTTCAGGCTGCTTTCTGTTAGAAAAGAAATGATTTGGGGGCTGGTTTTTATTAAAAGGTAACCTTACTGAAGACTCTCTTACCCTCACTATCTGCCTAAACAATTTCTTTCTAGCTCCTGTATCAGTAATTAGCATATAATGAGCCAACCAGAGGTCACTCTCATCGCCATGGTTTTGGTGGCTTTAGGCTGCCTTCTTTACCGCATCCTGTTTTATCAACAAGGTCTTTGTGACCTGTATCTTGTGCTGACCTCTTATCTCATCCTGCGACTAAGAATGCCTCACCTCCTGGGAATGCAGCCCAGCAGGTCTCAGCCTTATTTCACCCAGCCCCTATTCAAGATGGAGTCACTCTGGTTCGAATGCCTCTGACAAGAGAAAAGAGTTTCATTTCAAAAAAAGAATGGACTCCAATTCTGGTTGTCTCCCGATCCTTCCCTTGTCACCTTATGGCGTCTTCATTTCCACGCTGTAATCCCCTGTAATAGTGAAGTACATTCACCTTGCAAGCTTTAGGAAAGCTTGAACAAAAGGTATGTACACAACTGTGTTGTAACTGACTATAAAAGGCAATTTTATTATTTTGATCATCAAAAGGAAGACACGGGAACAACCCATACTACCAACAATAAGAAAAATTTACGTCCGTTATAATACAACCACCACATGGAGAATCATAGCCATTAGGGGCTATAATTATGAAGATAATGGATCGATCTGGAAAAAAAAAAAGAAACTCCTGATTCTTTCAGGCAGAAAGCAAAATGATATAATAATGTAAAAACTATGCCGTGAATGAGAAGAGGAAAGAAAGATAGAATGAAATGAGGACAGCTTCTGCATTTGGGAGGCAGAATTGCAGGCGGTCTTTATTTCTCTTATTATCCCTATGATTTGTTTGTACAATAAATAAGAGTTAGACTTGGGGACAATCACTACCGAATTTTATCAAATGCCTTGTCCCCGTCTACTGAGATAACAGCATGTTTCATTACTTTTCCCATAGATTGTGGTAATAGCTTTCCTTCCAGGACCCCGGCCTTTGTCTCCTAGGTGAACATCTACCAGATCCTAGTGCATTCCATTTAATTCAAGTCCGAGAACTTTTACTGAGCAACTTCTTTGTACCAAGTCCTGCAGCTAAGAGAGGAAGAGGTCGATGGGGGATAGGGTCCAATCCAGGACCGCAGGACCAGAGAAAGACCCACAGAGGAAAGAGAGGGGCTGGGGCCTTCACAGAAGGCAAGTCGAATGGGCAGAGCGAGGCCATGAGGGGAAGCACTTTGCCATGAGTGTCAGAGCTTAGCATGGGGCTTGGCGCATAGTGGGTGCCCAAAAACCATTTGACGAATTGAACCGAACTGTATTGCATGGGGGAGTCTGGTTCCCATCCCCAACTTCTCCTACTCCAGCCCAGCATCAGGGACAAGCCCTTGCCCTCCCAGCAACTGAAACCACCTTTGCAAAGTTATGATTGAGACAGTGAAAGAGATCCAACTTCACTGGCTCCATCTTGCTTCTAACCTCCAAGCTGTCCTTGTTCATTCCCCGCCGTAGGCTGAACTAACTTAGTTTATAGTTTAAACAAAAGTGACCAGATTGCCTTTGGAGGACTGATATTAGCCACAAGATTAGAAATTATGGTTTAGGAGTCATGCAGCTGGAGGCTACAAGATTCTGACCCTCCCTAAACTGCTCCTAAGACCAGTGCTTGAGATATTTTGCAGACCCTGCATTTGATGGAGCAGCTGGCACCACCCAGACTGATAAACTGGCTCATCTCATCTTGTGGCCGCCCTCCCCGCCCCGCCACCCCCCACCGCCCAGCCCCCACCCAGGAACTGACTCAGCACAAGAAGATAGCTTCTAACCAATGAGCACTCCTGGGTCACTGGCTCCACCCACCCACCAAGTAGTCCTTAAAAACTCTGCTTTCCTTGGTTGGGCGCGGTGACTCACCCCTGTAATCCCATAATCCCGGCACTTTGGGAGGCAGAGGCAGGCGCGGATCACGAGGTCAAGAGATCCAGACCATCCTGGCCAACATGGTGAAACCCCGTCTCTACTAAAAATGCAAAAATTAGCCGGGCGTGGTGTCGTGCACCTGTAATCCCAGCTATTGGGGAGCCTGAGGCAGGAGAATCACTTGAACCTGGGAGGCAGAGGTTCCGGCAAGCAGAGATAGCACCACTGCACTCCAGTCTGGGAGACAGAGCGAGACCCTGTCTCAAAAAAAAAAAAAAAAGGAAGGCCACAGAGGAGACTTGCCCAGACATGCCTGCAATGGAAAATTCCATTCCCTGACGCATGCGCAGTATGGGGAACAAAGCAACATGGAGTAACTCAAGCTGAGGGCCCGCATGCACACTAGGAGGACGAAGACCAGAAATTCACACCTAATGCAAACAAGACACCTACCCCTCATCGGTTTCTTAAAAAAAACCCTCCGTATTCAACTGTGAAACAGCGACCCTTTTTAGGACCCCTGTCTGTGGCCGAGAGCTCTCTCTCTCTTTCACTTATTAAACTCCTGCTCTAACCTCACTCAGAGAGTTCATACCCTTGATTTCCTCAGCTGTGAGACAAAGAACTTCAAGTGGCACCCCAGGCAATGGGGCTATTTCACCAAAGCTCTAGTCCTAGGGGTTTATTTTTGTTTTTTGAGACAGGGTCTTGCTGTGTCACCCAGGCTGGAGTGCAGTGGTGTGATCATGGCTTACTGCAGCCTCAACCTCCTAGACTCAAGCAGTCCTCCCACCTCAGCCTCCCAAGCAGCTGGGACTACAGGTGCGCCCCATTATGCCTAATTTTTTTTTTTTTTTTCTTTAAGACAGAATCTCACTCTTTCGCCCAGGCTGGAGTGCAGTGCAGTGGTGCAATCTCAACTCACTGCAACCTCTGCCTCCTGGATTCAAGCAATTCTCCTGCCTCAGGCTCCCAAGTAGCTGGGATTACAGGCATGCACCACCATGCCCAGCTAATGTTTTGTATTTTTAGTAGAGATGGGGTTTTGCCATGTTGGTCAGGCTGGTCTCGAACTCCTGACCTCAGGTGATCCACCTGCTTCTGCCTCCCCAAGTACTGGGATTACAGGCGTGAGCCACTGCATCTGGCCCTGACAAATTATTTTTAATTTCTTTGTAGAGATGAGGTCTTCCTATGTTGTCCAGGCTGGTCTCAAACTCCCGGCTTCAAGTGGTCTTCCCGCCGAAGTGTTGGGATTACAAGCGTGAGCCACCGCGCCCAGCCCTAGCCTTGGTTCTTTGCTCCTACAAAATGCTAGAAAAAAAAGGCCTGCCTGGTCCCTAAACAGACCTCCAGGGACCATATTTAATCAATGAAAACTCTATACCTGGGTGTGCTGACAAAGAACATTTTCCGATTTGTAAAGTTACTTGTTTTTTGGGTTTGTTTGTTTGTTTGTTTGTTTGTTTGGAAGAAAATGACTTTAATTAACTCACAAAGAATAAAATCATAACAGCTAGTTTAAGGAAACCACACAAACATTTGCCCAGCCCCAAATTCTACAGAGTAGGAACCCCCCGCCCCGCTTCCATTTCAATTCTGAAGCAAGGAAGCTAGGCATGACAGGAGAGGTTTAACTGATGGTTACACTTTTACCTTCACTATCAATTCTATTTTTATACTGAATTAATTTAGTTATGAGAGCTGATTTTCCATCTCTCCAGGTTGAACTTCTCGATTAGGCCAATCCGTGTGCAAGTCGGCACTGTTTCAGCACCTCACTGAAACCCTCACAGAGCTTGATGTCACCCTGGTTCTGGGCACACTCCGGAAACTGTTTGATCTCATAGAAGCAAGGCTGCTGCTCCTGTACCGGCTGGGTTCCCTGAGGCTCCGGGTAAGGGATGTCAGGTCTCCCAGGCTCAGCATTACTTCCTCCACTGAAGCCCCCAGTAATGGCGTGACCCAGTGTGTGCCCCACAGCAGAGCCCACAGCCACGCCAGCTGCAGTGGTTGCCATCTGGGCCATCAGACCTGGCTGCCCGGGCGCAGCAGCAGAATAGCCAACAGCAGATGGGGGTGCCGCTGCTGGTGGCTGAGCGACTGGTGCTGGCCTGGGTGCAGCTCTCATCTGAGGGGTCCGGCTGGCCTTAGGGGCCATGCGGGAGGTGCGGCTTCGGCTTCCACGCGGCATCCTAGGTACGCGACGGCTCGGTCTCAGGACGTGTCAAGTTACTTGTTTAACAAGCAAAACAAAATACATTCTGCAAAGAAACAAGAAACCATCACAGCTAGGTTTAGATTTAATGAATTACTTTTATTGAAAAGAAGAAAACTGCACGAGAAGTGTACAAAACTCCGGAGTGGGGGGAAAAAAAAAAAACAGCAAGCATATCTATCTTTTCTTTTTCTTCTTTCTTTTTTTTTTTTTTTTTTTTTTTTTTTGGGACAGAGTCTTGCTCTGTTGCCAGGCTGGAGTGCAGTTGCATGATCTTGGCTCACGGCAACCTCCGCCTCCCGGGTTCAAGTGATTCCCCTGCTTCAGCCTCTCAAGTAGCTGGGATTACAGGCGTGCACCACCACATCTCTACAAAAATAAAATAATTTTTGTATTTTAGTAAAGACAGGGTTTCACCACGTTGGCCAAGATGGTCTGGATCTCCTGACCTCGTGATCCGCCCCCCTCGGCCTCCCAAAGTGCTGGGATTAGGGGCGTGAGCCACCGCGCCCGGTCTAAGCACATCTATCTTTTCTTCTGTCATTCATCTTCTGTGGAAGCTGAAGATGCATCGTTCTTCTCCTGTTTATCTGAAGGGCCCATCGTGATCCCTAATTCCTTATTTCTCTTAATATTTTCTTTTTTTTTTTTTTTTTTTTTTTTTTTTGAGACGGAGTCTCACGCTGTTGCCCAGGCTGGAGTGCAGTGGTGCGATCTCGGCTCACTGCAAGCTCCGCCTCCCGGGTTCCCGCCATTCTCCTGGCTCAGCCTCCTGAGTAGCTGGGACTACAGGCGCCCGCCACCGCGCCCGGCTAATTTTTTGTATTTTTAGTAGAGACGGGGTTTCACTGTGGTCTCGATCTCCTGACCTTGTGATCCGCCCGCCTCGGCCTCCCAAAGTGCTGGGATTACAGGCTTGAGCCACCGCGCCCGGCCTTCTCTTAGTATTTTCAAATATCTTTTGGGCAAGCTATCAAGCAATCCGCTTGGCCCATAAGTGATTTTCCAGTCCTTTATTTTATTTTATTTTATTTTTATTTTATTTTTGAGACAGGGTGTCACTCTGTCTTCCAGGCTGAAGTGCAGTAGTGCGATCTCAGCTCACTGCAACCTCCACCTTCCAGGTTCAAGCAATTCTCCTGCCTCAGGCTCCCGAGTAGCTGGGATTACAGGTGCCCACCACCACACCTGGCTAATTTTTGTATTTTTAGTAGAGATGACTTTTCACCATGTTGGCCAGGCTGGTCTGGAACTCCTGACCTCAGGTGATCTGCCTGCCTCGGCCTCCCAAAGTGCTGGGATTACAGGCGTGAGCCACTGTGCCCAGCCGATTTTCCAGCAGCATTGTGAGCCGAAGCTGTCCCTGTGCTTGACTGTGTGAAAATGTTTACCTGGGAATTGTCACCTGTAAAAAAAAAAAAAAAAAAAAAATTCCTCTCGCACAGGGAGGTTTGCCATCGGTTTTCTTTTCCAGACCTGGCTATTTTTTTTAATGCTGAAATAAAATGTTATAGCTAAGGGATTTCAAGCACACCTCAAGGAACTTCACATTACAGGGCAGAAGGAGCAAGCTGCCCAGCGGAAAGGGGCCCCCAGGGTCCCCTCAAACCTGGTGGCAGCCGCATGATTGCTGGGGTTTATGTGCTAGAGCCGTGTTCTCACATTTACTACTCAAAAATGCACCCCTGGCTGAGCGCAGTGGTTCACACCTGTAATCCCAGCACTTTGGGAGGCCAAGGCGGGCAGATCACTTGAGGTCAGGTGTTCAAGACCAGCCAGGTCAACATGGTAAAACCCCATCTCTACTAAAAATACAAAAATTAGCCGGGCATGGTGGTGGGCACCTGTAGTCCCAGCTACTCTGGAGGCTGAGGTGGCAGAATCGCTTGAACCCGGGAGGCAGAGGCTGTAGTGAGCTGAGATCGTGCCACTGCACTCCAGCCTGGGTGACAGAGTGAAACTCTGTCTCCAAAAAAAAAAATAAATAAACAAAATGCACCCCTTTGGCCAGGCGCAGTGGCTCACACCTGTAATCCCATCACTTTGGGAGGCCAAAGCAGAAGGATTCGCTGAGCCCAGGAATTGGAGACCAGTCTGGGCAACAAAGCGAGACCCCCGCCCCTACAAAAAAATTAAATTAGCTGGACGTGGTGGTGCATGCCTGTAGGCCTAGCTACTCAGGTTACTGTGGGAAGATCACTTGAGCCCAGGAGTTGGAGGCCACAGTGAGCTATGATCATGCCACTGCACTCCAGTCTGCATGACAGCACGAGACCCTGTCTCAAAACAAGCAAACAAACAGGAGACCCTGGAGATGGCCTGAACTAATATTTGACCTGATTACACCATTTGCCAAATGCTGGTAGCCAGGTTTTTGTTGTTGTTATTGTTGTTTTATTTTGGGTTTTTTTGTTTGTTTTGTTTTGTTTCTTTGAGACAGAGTCTCATTCTATTACTCAGGCTGGAGTGCAGTGGCTACATCTCAGCTCACTGCAACTTCCGCCTCCCAGGTTCAAGCGATTCTCCTGCCTCACCCTCCCGAGTAGCTGGGATTACAGGCACACGCCACCACACCCTGCTAATTTTTGTATTTTTAGTAGAGATGGGGTGTCACCATGTTGGCCAGGCTGGTCTCGAACTCCTGACCTCAGATGATTCCCCCGCCTCGGCCTCCCAAAGTGCTGGGATTACAGGCGTGAGCCACCGCACCTGGCCTGGAAGCCGGTATTATTGGAGGAGGTGCAGGATGGAATTCGAGTTCCTTTAGGGACCTCAGGCAAGTCACTATATCTTCATGGTACTCAGTCTCTCATCTCCTCCAGGGCTGCCCGACAGCCTCTTCCAGCCCTGGCATTTGTGATTCCGGTGTCTGTTGTGAGAGTGTGTGCTGGTAACAGCCCTGTGCCTCAGGAAAGATTCCATTTAGATTCCTTGTTAGAAAACATGTTGGGTTTCTCGTGGAAAGCGATGATTTATGCTGAAAGTCGCCTCTGCAGCAGGAAGCTGAGATTTCCCTCCCTGCCCCATTTTTTTCCCAACTCCTCCAGACTCATTTGGCCTGAGTGCAACAGAATGAAAGAGGAAAGTTGAATATCGGCTTCGCCGGGTTCATTTTGCAAACCTCACTTAGATTTAGCATTAGGTTTAGGGCTAGGGTGGGGTTTGTGTTAGAGTTAGGATTGAGGCTAGGGCTGTTTTTAGGATGGGGATTTGGTTCAGGAATAGGGTTAGGGATAGTACTAGAGTTAGGTGAGGGTTAAGTGATGGCTAAGGCTAGGATTCAGGCCAGGTTTAAGATTTGAGCAGGGTTAGTCTTAGGATTAGGCATAGGGATAGGGCTAAAACCAGGGCTAGGATTAGAGATACTCGTAGGCTTAATTTTGTTTATTTATATATATATTTGTTGAGACAGAGTCTCTCTCTGTTGCCCAGGCTGGAGTGCAGTGGCTCAATCTCAGCTCACTGCAACCTCCACTTCCCAGGTTTAAACAATTCTTGTGCCTCAACCACCTGAGTAGCTGGGACTACAGGCATGCTCCATCATGCCTGGCTAATTTTTGTATTTTTAGTAGAGATGGGGTTTCACCATGTTGGCCAAGCTGGTCTCAAGCTCCTGGCCTCAAGTGATCTGCCTGCCTTGGTCTCCCAATGTGCTGGGATTACAGGCATGAGTCACTGCACCTGGCCAGTAGGCTTAATTTTAGTATTAAAATTGATGGATTTGCTTGGTCAGGGATCCATCATCTCCTTGTGCTGTTTCTTCCTTCTGACTCTTTGGCAGTCTTCTGTACCCTGCAAAGCCACAGGGGCACAGCTGCCCAAGGCCATGGGAACCCACCTCTTGCACCAGCATGACCAGGATGTGAGACATGGAGTCAAAGGAGATCATTTCAGAACTTTAAGATTTGACTGTCAGCCAGGCGCAGCGGCTCATGCCTGTAATCCCAGCACTTTGGGAGGCTGAGGCGGGTAGATCATGAGGTCAGGAGATCGAGACCATCCTGGCCAACATGGTGAAGCCCCATCTCTACTAAAAATAGAAAAAAAAATTTAAAAAACTAAAAAAAATAAAAATTAGCTAGGCATGGTGGCATGCACCTGTAGTCCCAGCTACTCAGGAGGCTGAGGCAGAGGAATTGCTTGAACCCAGGAGGCAGAGGTTGCAGTGAGCTGAGATCATGCCACTGCACTCCAGCCTGGTGACAGAGTGAGACTCCGTCTCAAAAAAAGATGAAAAAAAAAAAAGATTTGACTGCCCTGCTGGATTTCAGACTTGCAAGGGATCTGTAGCCCCTTTGTTTTGACCAATTCCTCCCTTTTGGAATGGGTGTATTTACCCAATGCTTGTCCCCTCCTTGTATCTAGGAAGTAACTAACTTGCTTTTGATTTTACAGGCTCATAGGCAGAAGGAACTTGCTTTGTCTCAGATGAGATTTTGGACTTGGACTTTTGGGTTAATGCTGGAATGAATTAAGACTTTGGGGTACTGTTGGGAAGACACGATTGTTTTTGAAATGTGAAAGAAACATGAGATTTGCAAGGGGCCAAAGGTGGAATGATATGATTAGGCTTTGTGTCCCCACCCGAATCTCATCTTGAATTATAATCCCCCAAATCCCCATAATCCCCACGTGTCAAGGCAGAGACCAGGTGGAGGTAAGTGAATCATGGGGGCAGTTTCCCCCATGCTGTTCTCATGATAGTGAGTGAGTGCTCACGAGACCTGATGGCTTTACAAGGCCTCTTCTCCCTTCGCTCAGCACTTCTTCCTGCTGCCTTGCGAGGCAGGTTCCTTGCTTTGCCCTTCGCCTTCCGCCGTGATTGTAAGTTTCCTGAGACCTCCCCAGGCATGCTGAACTGTGAGTCAATTAAACCTCTTTTCTTTATAAAGAAAAGTGACTCTCTTGGCTGGGCGCGGTGGCTCAAGCCTGTAATCCCAGCACTTTGGGAGGCCGAGACGGGCGGATCACGAGGTCAGGAGATCGAGACCATCCTGGCTAACACGGTGAAACCCCGTCTCTACTAAAAATACAAAAAACTAGCCGGGCGAGGTGGCGGGCGCCTGTAGTCCCAGCTACTCGGGAGACTGAGGCAGGAGAATGGTGTAAACCTGGAAGGCGGAGCTTGCAGTGAGCTGAGATCCGGCCACTGTAGTCCAACCTGGGCGGCAGAGCGAGACTCCGCCTCAAAAAAAAAAAAACAACAAAAAAAAGAAAAGTGACTCTCATTCAAGTGACTTCATTGCCTTTCATCTTCCAGCATATCCTGTTAGTTACTGACTTTTACTTTTCAGAGATAATTTACTCATAGCCAAATGCACAGATCTTACCTGTATTATTCAATCAGTTTTGACAAATCAAATTCCCACGTAACGGGCACCTCTGACAAGATACAGAACATTTTATCACCCCGGAATGTTGTCTGTATAGCTCTTCCCTAGAAGCTACCACTGATCTGATTTCTTTTTTTTTTTTTTTTTTTTTTTTTTTTGGTACGGAGTCTTACTTTGTCACCCAGGCTGGAGTGCAGTGGTGTGATCTCAGCTCACTGCAGCAACCTCCGCCTCCCAGGGTCAAGCAATTCTCCCATCTCAGCCTCCCGAGTAGCTGGGTCTATAGGCGCCTGCCACCACGCCCAGCTAATTTTTTGTATATTTAGTAGAGACTGGGTTTCACCATGTTGGCCAGGATGGTCTCCATCTCCTGACCTCGTGATCCGCCCACCTCGGTCTCCCAAAGTGCTGGGATTACAGGCGTGAGCTACCACGCCCGGCCCTCTGATCTGATTTCTATGGCTATAGGTTGGTTTTACCAGTTCCAGAACTTAAATGAAATCATACATCGTAGACTGTTTGATCTAAGATTTTTTTGTCGTTGTTTTTATAGAGACAAGGTCTGGCTCTCTCGCCCAGGATGGAGTGCAGTGAAGTGATCATAGCTCACTGCAGCCTCAAATTCCTGGGTTTAAGTGATCCCCCTGCCTCAGCCTCATGAGTAGCTGGGACTACAGACGCATGCCACTATATATGGCTGATTTTTTTTAATTTTTGTAAAGATGGGGTGTCATTATGTTGCCTAGGCTGATCCGAAGCTCCTGGGCTCAAGCAATCTGCCTGCCTTGGCTTCCCAGACTGCTAGGATTACAGGCATGAGCCACCATGCCTAGCCTAATATTTTTTTTAAGCAGCACAATATTTTTCAGGTTTATTTATGTTGCTTGTATTCTACTGACTTTTTTAGTACAAGACTTATATTCTGATATTTTTAGTACCAGGTCCTTTTTCACTATCTGCCCAAAGCCTGTCACAATTAATGTATAAACCTACCCTGTCTACAGTGTTAGCTGTGACCTTGGTTCTCATACAAAGTGCTCTGCTGAAACACCTGTTTCAGACAATTTCTACACTTAAATTTGCTTTGATTAAATAAAAGAGGGATCCATAATTTATTCCAAGTGAGATGTCATACCTCACATGTCAGCGCCTTCTTCATTAACCCATCCAATTTGCACCGAGAAGACTTGGAATAGAATGTGTGTGGCAGGTAATGGAGGTTTGACGGGGGGTAGAGGGTGGAGAAAGCACTTCCCCAATAAGTGTGGGGAATGTTATCTTTCTGGAAGCAGAGCATCTGGTCAGAGGTGGCTTGGCATAATGAAGAGACTGCCAAATACAGAGCTGGGAGAAGGCTGGGTGTAGTGGCTCACACTTGTAATCCCCACGTTTTGGGAGGCCAAGGCAGGAGGATTCTTGAGGCCAAGTTTCAGACCAGCCTGGGAAACATAGTGAGACCCTATCTCTTAAAAAAAAATTTTTTTTCGATGGATTCTTGGTCTGTTGCCCAGCCTGGAGTGCAGTGGCACAATCTCAGCTCACTGCAACCTCCACCTCCCGGATTCAAGCAATTCTCCTGCTTCAGCCTCCGGAGTTGCCTGGATTACAGGATTGCCCACTACCACACCTAGCTAATTTTTGTATTTTAGTAGAAACGGGGTTTCACCATGTTGGCCAGGCTAATCTAGAACTCCTGACCTCGGGTGATCTGCCCGCCTCGGCCTTCCAAAGTGCCGGGATTAAAGGCATGAGACACTGCGCCCGGCCATCTTAAAAAACTTTTTTTTGGCCAGGCACAGTGGCTCATGCCTGTAATCCCAGCATTTTGGGAGGCTAAAGCGGGAGGATCACGAGGTCAGGAGATCAAGACCATCCTGACTAACATGGTGAAACCCCATCTCTACTAAAAATACAAAAAAATTAGCTGGGCATGGTGGCGGGCACCTGTAGTACCAGCTGCTGGGGAGGCTGAGGCAGGAGAATGATGCGAATCCGGGAGGCGGAGCTTGCAGTGAGCCGAGATTACACCACTGCACTCCAGCCTGGGGGACAGAGGGAGACTCCCTCTCAAAAAAAAAAAAAAAAAAAAATTTAATTAGCTGAGCATGGTGATGCATGCCTGTAGTCCCAGCTACTTGGAAGGCTAAGGTAGTAGAATGACTTGAGCCCACAATTTCAAGGCAGCAGTGAGCTGTGATCACGCCACTGCACTCCAGCCTAGGCGACAGAGCAAGACCCTGTTTCTAAAAACAGATAAATAAAAAGTTGGATTAAAAATGAGTTTTAGGGGGCCTGACGTGATGGCTCACGGCTGTAATCCCAGCACTTTAGGAGGCCAAGGCGGGCAGATCACAAGGTCAGGAGATGGAGACCATCCTGGCTAACACGGGAAACCCCGTCTCTATTAAAAATACAAAAAAAAAAAAAATAGCCGAAAAATAGCCGGGCATGGTGGCAGGCACCTGTAGTCCCAGCTACTCGGGAGACTGAGGCAGGAGAATGGCATGAATCCATGAGGTGGAGCTTGCAGTGAGCCGAGATTGCGCCACTGCACTCCAGCCTGGACAACAGAGCAAGACTCCATCTAAAAAAACTAAAAAATGAGTTTTAGATCCAGCTTGCTCACCTGGCTTCACAACTTTTGGCCAATCACCTAAGGTCACCTCCTCCATAAAATGGGGATGACATAATTGCCATTGCAATAATAACTAGCATTCGGATATTGCCTTAGAGAGCAAATGAGACCCTGAAAAATAGCAGACGCTCACTAAAAGTTAAATGAATGTAATCAGAAGTGCCTTGTAGTCTGGGTGAGGTGTCTCACACCTATAACCCCAGCACTTTGGAAGGTCGAGGCAGGCAGATCGCTTGAGGTCAGGAGTTCGAGACCAGCCTGGCCAACATGGTGAAACCCCATCTCTCTGAAAAAAAAAAAAATTAAAAAATTAGCTGGGTGTTATGGCTCACACCTGTAGTCCCATCTACTCGAGAGGCTGAGGCAGGAGAATTGCTTAAGCCTGGGAGGTGGAGGTTGCAAAGAGCCCAGATTGCACCACTGCACTCCAGACTGGGTGACAGAGTGAGTCCCTGTCTCGACAAAATTAAAAAATAAAGTGCGTTGTAAACTGTAAAGTGTGCGTTGAAGCCGCTGCCCATGGGCTGCAGGGACAGGGACAGGTCGCACGGTCACTCCTCAGGAATCTTGCAAAGTTGGCTTCGTGGAATAATTCATCCACAGACCTTCCCTTGACTGCGTCATGAACACAGGAGTTTTTCCAAAACCCAGCCTCGACGCAGAGCCGTCCATTCAGAATCTCTAGGCAGGGCCCTGAAGCTGACTGCTTTTAGCTTTCCTGAGAGATTTGGATGTCCCATCGGGGGACAGCACTGAGGGGCGGCTGCTCCTTTTTGAGGAATGGACCTTATACAGGTAGTATGAGAAGAGTAATTCCCCAGAGAGTAGACACCCTTGGGCCTGCTTTTTTTATTAATAGAGAAAGAGTCTCACTCTGTCTCCCGGGCTGGAGTGCAGTGGTGCAATCATAGCTCACTGCAGCCTCGAACTCCTGGCCTCGAGTGATCCTCCCAGCTCAGCCTCCCGAGTAACTGGAACTACAGGCACACACCACCACACCCGGCTTTTTTTTTTTTTTTTTTTTTTTAGACATAGGGTCTCACTATATTGCTCAGGCTGGTCTCAAACTCCTAGCCTCAAGCAATCCTTCCACTTCAGCCTCCAAAAGTGCTAAGATTACAGGCATGAGCCACCCACTGTGTCCAATCTAAGCTTTCTTTTTTTAAGCAGCGTAATGTTTCAGGTTTACTTATGTTGTTTGTGTTCTACTGACTTTTTTTTTTTTTTTTTTTGAGACGGAGTCTCGCTCTGTCGCCCAGGCTGGAGTGCAGTGGCGCGATCTCGGCTCACTGCAAGCTCCGCCTCCCGGGTTCACGCCATTCTCCTGCCTCAGCCTCCCGAGTAGCTGGGACTACAGGCGCCCACAACCGCGCCCGGCTAATTTTTTGTATTTTTAGTAGAGACGGGGTTTCACCGTGGTCTCGATCTCCTGACCTTGTGATCCGCCCGCCTCGGCCTCCCAAAGTGCTGGGATTACAGGCGTGAGCCACCGCGCCCGGCTCTACTGACTTTTTTAGTGTAGGACTTATAGTCTGACTTTTTTACTGCCAGGTACTTTTAGACCGGGTTTCACTCTGTCTCCCAGGCTGGAGTGTGCTGGTGCAATCATGGCTCGCTGCAGCCTCCAATTCCTGGTCCCAAGCCATGCTCCTGAGTAGCTGGGACTGCAGGTATACATCACTACCCCTGGGTAAGTTTTTTAATTTTTTTTCTTTTATTTACTTATTTATCTATCTATTTATTTATTTTTTGAGACAGAGTCTCACTCTGTCGCCCAGGCTGGAGGGCAGTGGCGCAATCTCAGCTCACTGCAACCTCCACCTCCTGGGTTCAAGCAATTCTCCTGCCTCAGCCTCTCAAGTAGCTGGGACTATAGGCATGTGCCACCACGCCCAGCTAATTTTTTGTATTTTTAGTAGACATGGGCTTTCACCGTGTTAGCCAGGATGGTCTCGATCTCCTGACCTCGTGATCCTCCTGCCTCGGCCTCCCAAAGTGCTGGGATTACAGGTGTAAGCCACTGCACCCGGCCTTATTTTTTTATTTTTTTAGTGCAGGATCTTGCTATGCTGCCCAGGCTGATCTTGAACTCCTGGCCTCAAGTAATCCTTCTTCCAGAGCCTCCCAGAGTACTGGCATTAGAGGTGTGAGATACCATGCCTGGCTTGCTTTTCTATCAATGCGTGTCACTACCTTCCACAGGTGGGCTGACTCCTGGAGGCCAGATGGTGGACACCAGCCCACAGCAAGGTACTGATGAAGACGGTGTCCACTGTGGCCACGTGCTGCCACCTCCCAGAACTCCAGGGAAGCCCGGGGGGAACAGCTGTGCAGACAAGTTCATGCTCACCAAGTGTGCTCTCTGTACCCCGATCATCCCTGCCTTCCTTAGAAATTACTTGAAACCGTGTAACCAGTTTAGACCGATGGACTGTGTGAACTTGTGAAATATATATTTAGTCTTCGTCCCCTTTCCTGGCACAGAACTCCTAACATCCTTAGAATCCTTAAAGGGATCATCTTTTGTATGTTAATGAGTTGATTAATGGTGGGCCTCCCTAGGGTGGCTTCAGGATAGGGGCTAGTCACCCAAAGACCAAGAAAGGATTAGAAGGCTGGGACTTTCAGCCCCACCCCTAACCTCCACGGAGGAGAGAGGGGCTCAACGGTGACCTGAATCACCAATAGCCAGTGACTTAATCAGTCATGCCCTATGTAATGATTCTATAAAAACCCTAAAGGACTGGGTTCAGGAGGCTTCCAGAAGGCTGAACATGTGGAATTTCCTGGGGGTGGGGGTTGCACCCAGGGATGGCATGGAATCTCTCCATCCCTTCCTCCGTACCTCGCCCTGTGCACCTGTGAAAGGAAAATATCTTGAGCTCCTTGAAGCTGGGATCTGCTCAGGGCAAATCTGCCTCCCATCCTATCCAAAGTCATCCCTCAGCTCACTGAGATAGATGCATATCTGACTGCCTCCTTTGGAAAGGCTTCTCAGAAACTCAGAAGAATGCAACCATTCCTCTCTCACCTATCTATGACCTGGAACCCCCTTCCTGCTTGCAGTCTTCCAGCCTTTGCTTCAAGTTGTCCTGTCTTTCCAGACCAAACCAATGTACTTCTTACATATATTGATTGATGTCTCATGTCTCCCTAAAATGCATAAAACCAAGCTGTGCCCCGACCACCTCGGGCACATGATGTCAAGACCTCCTGAGGCTGTGTCATGAGTGTGTCCTCAACCTTGGTAAAATAAGCTTTCTAAATTAACTGAGACCTGTCTCAAATGTTCAGGGTTCACACACCTCTTCATCTGTAGCCTTTGGAACATCTTTTATAATAAACCAGTAAATGTAAGTGTTTCCCTGAGTTCTGTGAGCCACTCTAGCAAATTAAGCAAACCCAAAGAGGGAGTTATGGGAACCCTGATTTATAGTCACCAGTCAGAAGCACAGATACAACAACATGGGGCCCTTGATTGGCATCAAAGTAGGGAGTAGTCTTGGGGGCTGATTTCTCAACCTGTGGGATCCAATGCTGTCTCCAGGGAAAGGATGCCCAGCTAGTACCTGCTGCAGAATGAATTATGTGTTTGCTAATTCATTGCTAATACATCCCTAAACATTTGGTCACAGAAGTCTTCTGGGTTGGTTGTTGTCAGGTGAGAGCAGAGAAAAACCAGCTTGTGGCTGAGTGTGGTGGCTCATGCTTGTAATCCCAGTGCTTTGGGAGGCCGAGTTGGGCAGATCACCTGAGGTCAGGAGTTCGAAACCAGCCTGGCCAACATGGTGAAACCCCATCTCTACTAAAAATACAAAAATTAGCTGGGTGTGGTGACACACAGTTGTAATCCCAGCTACTTGGGAGGCTGAGGTAAGAGGATTGCTTGAACCTAGTGAGCCAAGATTGTGCCACTGCACTCCAGCCTGGGCAAGAGAGCAAGCCTCAAAAAAAAAGTGTTTTTGCCACACAGAGATGTTGCAGTCTCCCCAGTGCACCACAATGTAGCTTATCAGCCAGAGTTCTTTGTCTCGTGACCAAGAGAATTAAGGAGCATAGACACAAAGGGTGAGGTTGAAGTAAAAGTTTAATAAGTGGAAGAAAGCTCTATGCAGCAGAGATGGAGCCCAAATGGTTTGCTGTTTTTACAGTTGAATGCAAAGCCTTTTATAAGAAACTGATGAGGGTTGGGCATCTCATTTGCATAAAGGCACAAACTTCTGATAGCTCCCTATCCCTCTCTCCTAATGCACATGCAGCCCCTTAGCTTGAGTTCTCTATATTGCTTTGTTCCCCGTACTGCGCATTTGTTGAGGGATGGAATTTTCCATTGTGGGCATGTCTAGGCAAGTCACTGTGTAGGCTTTTTTATCTGTGGAGCTGTGGGCGTGTCTCAGGCAAGCCCCCCTGTGCAAGTTCCCTTATCTGTGCCTGCAGCCTGATTTTTCAGGCTGTTCTTTGGTTTGAAAGAATTCAACTGAAGCCAGGTGTGGTGGCTCATGCCTGTAATCCCAGCACTTTGGGAGGCCAAGGCAGGTGGATCACAAGGTCAGGACATCTAGACCATAATGGCTAACATAGTGAAACCCTGTCTCTACTAAAAAAAATACAAAAAATTAGCCAGGCGTGGTGGTGGGCACCTGTAGTCCTAGCTACTCAGGAGGCTGAGGCAGGAGAATGGCGTGAACCCGGGAGGCGGAAATTGCAGTGAACCGAGATCGCGCCACTGCACTCCAGCCTTGGTGACAGAGCGAGACTCCATCTCAAAAAAAGAAAAACAAAAAATAGAATTCAACTGAAGACCCACCCTAACTGACTGCCTGACTGATTTCTTTCTCCTGTCTCAGAGACTGTGACAAAAATGACATGTGTTATCTCCAGGTCAAGGCAATTAAGGCCAGAATGCCTTATCCATTCCTCTCCTTCCACAGAGATCTCATAGATAACATGTCCTCTATAATGTCTCCTCTAGCCTGGGGTCCTGAGTGACTGTATGGAGCAGAGAGAGGCTCCTGTTGGCTCTCACTTGAGATATAGCATGAGCAAGGAATAAGCCTGTGTTGTGTAAACCAGTGGTGATTTAAGGCTACTTTGTTGCACCAATTAGTAACAGTCCTGACTAATGCAACTACATATCAGATGGTTTCTACTTTCTCTCTCAGAAACTGAAATGCTCCGAATGTTAGGAGAAGAAACTAAGGACATTAGCAGATTTAATAACCACAAGCAAGAATTCCCAAATGATGGCCGGGTGTGATGGTGGCTCACATCTATAATCCCAGTGCTTTAGGAGGCCGAGATGGAAAGATCACTTGAGCCCGGAAGTTGAAGACCAGCCTGAGCAATATAGTGGAACCCTGTCTCTACAAAAAAAAAGAAAAATTTTAATCAGCCACTGCCGCAGTCCCAGCTAATCTGAAGGCTGAGGTGGGAAGATCATGTCAGACTAGGAGTTTGAGGCTGCAGTGAACTATCATTGCACCACTGCAGTCCAATCTGAGTGACAGAGCAAGATTCTGTCTCCAAAAAAAAACCAAAAAACAAAGAAAGACTTCCCAAGTGAACAAGCCTACCTCCTAAACACTTTGGAACAGTTCTAAAAGAAGTTGATCTGAACGCACAACATCAGAAATTCTTAAGACATCACCCTGGCTAGGGACGCCCCAGGTGTTACCTGTGGCCCAAAGCCAAGCACTGGCCACCCATTCAGCCCCCTTGGTTGCGCCTCATAAACATTTTATGGGCCCTGTTCAATTGCAAAGCGATTCACACTATTAACTCCCATCATGGTTTTATTGTGGAAAGATGTTGCAAGCTCGGTCCACGCAAGCGGAGCCATGCGTCAGTTCAGGAATCACGGCTGCCAAAGCCCAGCTGGAGCAGGTGCAGACGCAGATTGGCCACTCGTGGCTAATGGACTGCTCCCAATCTTACCCCCAGCCGGCTGGCACTGAGCCCTGAGGCTTCATCCTCCCAGCAAAGGTCCTGGAAATGGCTGGACTGAATTAGTCCCCCATATAACATGGGATGATCTTGCATTCACCCCAGTGGGATGTATGGTCATAAAAATCTGTTCTGTCAGCCTTCCTGCCTTCATCCTACACCCAGGACAGACCCACGTCCTATTACTGCCAATGCAATTTCACATCAGACATCTGTAGGGTGATATCCATTCAGGAATGACAAAGAGAGTGAGAGAGAAGGAAAACTTGGGCCCTTGACATGCTGAGCATAAGATGAGTGAGGGGTAAGCAGGCTGGTTGGTTCCTCTCCCCAGCCAGGGATAATTTGCATAAAGCCGCATTTCCCCCAGCAACAGTCTCTGATTGGTCCCTGTCTGTCCACCAGCTGACTCCAGTCCTGACCAGCCTGTTCTCAGTCCGCCTGCCAGGACACATTCTAAAGACTAAAGACAGAGAGAGATCCAGCTCAGCCCCACTCCTCCCCTTTAACCCCCAGATCTAGATTACAACCTTTTGAGGCTCCAAGCATTGACGATGGCGATGCCCCCAGCCACTGTCCCAGCCCCTCACTGTGCAACTCACAACAAAACAGTATTTTGCAGAATGACACAAAACTGACATTGATGCTGGAATTCAAATAGCCTTATTCTGGATTTTCAGATTGCAAAATCCTGAATAAGCTTGTCAAGAATGAGCACCTCTCTGTCTCTTAGGGTGTGTGTTCTTGTGTGAGTGTGTGCCTGGATGTGAGCATGGGTGACTCTGGTGTGAGTCTGGGTGCAGGGGTGTGAGTATGTGTGTTTCCTGGCTTTTTATTTCTGGGGGGACAGAGTCTTGCTCTGTCACCCACGCTGGAGTGCAGGGGCGCGATCTCAGCTCACTGCAAATTCCTCCTCCCAGGTTCAAGCAATTCTTATGCCTCAGCCTCCCGAGTAGCTGGGACTACAGTCGTGCACCACCATGCCCAGCTAATTTTTGTATTTCTAGTAGAGATGGGGTTTCACCATGTTGGCCAGGTTTGTCTCGAACTTCTGACATTAAGCCTTCCACCCACCTTGGCTTCCCAAAGTGCTAGGATTACAGGCGTTAGCCACCACACCCAGCCCTTTTATTTTTGGTTTTTTTTTTTTTTTTTTTTTTTTTGAGATGGAGTCTCACTCTGTCACCCAGGCTGGAGTGCAGTGACGTGATCTCGGCTCACTGCAACCTGCGCCTCCTGGGTTCAAGTGATTCTCCTGTCTCAGCCTCCTGAGTAGCTGGGGTTACAGGCACACACCACCACGCTCAGTTAATTTTTGTATTTTTAGCACAGATGTGATTTTCCCATGTCGGCCAGGCTGGTCTCGAACTCCTGAACTCAGGTCATCTGCGGCTCAGCCTCCCAAAGTGCTGGGATTACAGGCGTGAGCCACCATGCCAGCCTGTTTCCTGACTTTGATTGACCCCTGAGCCTGTCTCCTCACCTTTCTTCAGGGTTTATCTCCTTCACAGCTTCTCTGTCTATGGAGGGCCCCAGACAGGCTTTACTTCCCAAAGGAAACCAGGCAAAGTGGTTCTTCGATGTAACTGGAGGGCCAGGATCATGCCAGGGAGAGAAGGCAGAGGGGCAGGACGTGGAGGCAGGTGCTCAAAGGATCTGGACGCAAGGAGGGAGGGCTTGAGGTCTATCAGGTGAGGGTACTTCCCTTAATGTCCACCCATCCAGATTGTAGGGACAGAGGGACAGGCTGAGCCCAAGGCCCTGCGGCCAGCGCCACCCCCATCACCATAACAAGCTCCTACTATGTGCCTTGTGCCAGGTGGTTTGCATACAGTCCCGCTGAATCCTCACAACAATCCCTATGCACTTTTTTTTTTTTTTTTTTGAGACAGAGTCTTGCTCTGTCGCTCAGGCTGGAGTGCCATGCTGTGATCTCGGCTCACTGCAACCTCTGCCTCCCACATTCAGGCAATTCTCCTGCCTCAGCCCCCCAAGTAGCTGGGATTATAGGCGCCTGCCACCACACCCAGTTAATTTTTGTATTTTTAGTAAAGACGAGGTTTCGTCATGTTGGCCAGGCTGGTCTGAAACTCCTGACCTCAGGTGATCTGCCCACCTCAACCTCCCAAAGTGCTAGGATTACAGGCGTGAGCCACCGCGCCCAGCCCCTATGTACTCTTGTTCCCAATTTTACAGATGAGCACTGGAAGCTCAGAGAGGTTAAGTGACTTTCCCAGGGTCACACAGCTGGTAAACGGGGAGCTAGGTTTCAAACCTAGTGGGCCTCGCTCTACAGGCTGTGCTCTTTCTGCTAAGTCACGATACCTCCAGGGAGGAACACATCAGGTATTAGAAGTGGCAGGACTAAGCAGAGGCCAGAGCCAAGGAGATCCCTGTGGATAGGCAACAAGGATACAAGAAAATGGGGAAGTCGGCCAGGCGCGGTGGCTCACGCCTGTAATCCCAGCACTTTGGGAGGCCGAGGTGGGCGGATCACGAGGTCAGGAGATCGAGACTATCCTGGCCAACATGGTGAAACCCCATCTCTACTAAAAATACAAAAATTAGCTGGGCGTGGTGGCACGTGCCTGTAATCCCAGCTACTCGGGAGGCTGAGGCAGGAGAATTGCTTGAACCAGGGAGGCAGAAGTTGAAGTGAACGGAGATTGCACCACTGCACTCTAGCCTGGCGACAAAGTGAGACTCTGTCTCAAAAAAAAAAAGAAAGAAAGAAAGTGGGGAAGTCTAGGATAAAGACACCCCAGGCCAGGCACGGTGGCTTACGCCTGTGATTCCAGCATTTTGGGAGGCCAAAGCGGGAGGATCACCCGTGATCAGGAGTTCGAGACCAGCCTGGCCAACATAGTGAAATACAAAAATTAGTCAGGTGCATGCCTATAGTCCCTGCTACTCAGGAGGCTGAGGTGTGAGGATCGCTTGAACCCAGGAGGCAGAGGTTGCAGTGAGCCAAGATCCCACTGCACTCCATCCTGGGCGACAGAGTGAGACTCCTCTAAAAAAAAAAAAAGGAAAAAACACATACCCTACATACTCTGGTCAGGCCAAAGGGGTACCTTGAAGAGAACGTGGGGGCCAAGCAAATAAACTCCTGTGATATGAGGTGGGGTGGGCAACTGTACCACCAGTTCTTTTTTTTTTTTTTTTTTAAGATAGTCATTCTCTGTCACCCAGACTGTGGTGCAGGGAAGCAATCATAAGTCACTGCATCTTCCAACTCCTAGGGTCAAGCATCCCTCCCACCTCAGCCCCCCAAAGTGCTGCAATTATAGCCATGCACCACCATGCCTGGCTAATATTTTTATATTTTGTAGAGATGAGAGTCTCGCTATGTTACCCAGGCTGGTCTCGAACTCCTGGCATCAACTGATCCTTCCTACTCAGCCTCCCATACTTGTAACTTGGGATTACAAGTGAGAGCCACTGCGCCCCAGCCTCACAGTCTCTTACGTAATCCCAGCACTTTGGGAGGCTGAGGCGAGTGGATAATGAGGTCAGGAAATCGAAGCCATCCTGGCTAACACGGTGAAACCCCAACTCTACTAAAAATAGGAAAAAATTAGCCGGGAGTGGTGGCGAGTGCCTGTGGTCCCAGGTACTTGGGAGGCTAAAGTAGTAGAATGGTGTGAACCCGGGAGGCGGAGCTTGAAGTGAGCTTAGATGTCGCCACTGCGTTCCAGTCTGGGCGGGGGGGGGTGGGGGGAGAGAGAGAGAGAGAGAGAGGAGAGAGGAGAGAGAGAGAGAGAGAAGAGAGAGAGAGAGAGAGGAAGAAGAAGAAGAAGAAGAGGAGGAGGAGGAGGACAGAAAAGAGAAGAGAAAAGAAAGGAAAGGAAAGGAGAGATGGAGGGAAAGAAAGAAAGAAAGAGAGAAAGAGGAGAAAGAAAGGAGGGAGGGAGGGAGGGAAGGAGGGAAGGAAGGAAGGAAAAGACTATAAATTCCAACAAAATAGAATCCTCCCTCTCACTGCATGTCCAAGGGCAACCAGCTGACCCTTCATAATCTTCCAAATTCCCAGTCCCATAAAATAGTGGCAGTGGTCACCCCAGCCCTGCGACAAGGATCTGCCGCAATACAGTGACCTATTTCCTCAAGTCAGCAAAGACCTTCAAGCCCCCTGGGTGCTCTAAAAATACAGCTGCTTACACGGCCAGAGCAGCAGCAAAGATGCCGCCTGGGCTCCATGTGCTCGTCAAGATGCACACTTTGGAGAAACAACAAAGAGCCGTAGTTTTTCCATGGAGAGGACAGCCGAACAGCAGGGTGGGTGCTCAGTGAGCTCCGCGGGACGGACCCTTCTGCAGTTCATCCTAACCGCACCTTACCTTCTCCTTCATTAGCAGTTTGCAATCATTCTGTTCAATTGCTTGTTGTGCTGACGTTTGGCATTGCCTTTATTTACTTTGCATATGACCCATTCCCAGGCTGAGGCAGACACTTCACTTCTCTCTCCGAAGAGTAAGCGTGAGGGCCCAGCGTGGTGGCTCATACCTGTAATAATCCCAGTGCTCTGGGAGGCCGAGGCAGGAGGATGGCTTGAGGTCAGGAATTCAAGACCAGCTTGGACAACAGAACAAGACCCTGTCTCTACAAAAAATTAAAAGTGCTTCACTGCACCACAGTCTGGGTGACAGAGAATGACTATCTTAAAAAAAAAAAAAAAAAAAAAAAAAACAAGAGCTGGTGGTACAGTTGCCCACCCCGCCTCATATCACAGGAGTTTATTGCTTGGCCTCCGCATTCTCTCCAAGGTACCCCTCAGCCTGACCAGCGAAGAGTCTTTGGGATTTTTTTTTTTTTTTTTTTTTGAGGAGTCTCACTCTGTCACCCAGGATGACCTCGTGATCCGCCCGCGTCGGCCTCCCAAAGTGCTGGGATTATGTAAGAGACCGTGAGGCTGGGGCGCAGTGGCTCACACGTGTAATCCCAAGTTACAAGTATGGGAGGCTGAGTAGGAAGGATCAGTTGATGCCAGGAGTTCGAGACCAGCCTGGGTAACATAGTGAGACCCTCATCTCTACAAAATATAAAAATATTAGCCAGGCATGGTGGTGCATGCCTATAATTTCAGAATGTAGTGGCTCACGCCTGTAGTCCCAGCCACTCAGGAGGCTGAGGCAGGAGGATTGCTTCAGCCCAGAACTTCAAGGCCACAGTGAGCTATGACAGTGACACTGCTCTCCGACTTAGATGACAGAGTGAGACCCCATCTCTTTTTAAAAAAAAATTTTTTTAATTCTCTGGGCATTGTGATGCACACCTGTAGTCCCAGCTACTCAGGAGGCTGAGGCAGGAGGATTGCTTGAGCACAGACGTTCAAGTTTACAGTGAGTGCTCCAGCCTGGGCAACAGAGCACGATCTTGTCTCTAAAAATAAAGATAAAAATTAAAATCCAAGTAAAATAAATCTTTAAAAGAAACAAAGTGCTTCTCAAACATTCATGTACAGGGACATCGGGTAGACTGAAAAAATGAGCCACTAGTGCGTTCCCTGGAAACAACTCATCCCCCACCACCAGAAAAAGGCAGCTTGACCCAGAAAAGTAAGCCTTTTAAATTGTGGAGTCTGGGCTGGGCGCCATGGCTCACGCCTGTCATCCCAGCACTTTGGGAGGCCGAGGCGGGCAGGTGACTTGAGGTCAGGAGTTCGAGATCAAGCTGGCCAACATGGTAAGACCTCGTCGGTACTAAAAATACAAATATTAGCCAGGCGCGGTGGCTCACGCCTATAGTCCCAGCTGCTTGGGAGGCTGAGACAGGAGAATCACTTGAACCCAAGAGGCAGAGGTTGCAGCGAGCCGAGATGGTGCCACTGTACTCAAGCCTGCACGACAGGGTGGGACTCCTTAAAAATAAATAAATAAATAAAAGGTGGAGTCTGGGTTATAGGGCCCAAGGTTCTGAACTTTTAACAAGCTCCCAAGAAGGCCCAAGCTCCTGGTCCATGGACCACACTTGCAGTAGCAGGGTTCCAATAGTATTTCCTGGCGGAAGCCAGTGGCTCACGCCCGTAATCCCAGCACTTTGGAAGGCAGCAGGCAGATCACCTGAGGTCAGGAGATTGAGACCAACCTGGCTAACATGGTGAAACCCCATCTCTACTAAAAATACAAAATGGCATACAGTTTGTGTAAAAAAAAAAAATTCTATACACACAGATGTGAATGCATGTGGATAACTATTTCAGAAAATGCTCACAAGAAATTGGAAACAGCCGTTAGAAGTTCAGCTGGGCGTGGTGTTAGAAGTTCAGCTGGGCGTGGTGGTACACACCTGTAATCCCAGCTACTCGGGAGTCTAAGGCAGGAGAATTGTTTGAACCTGGGAGGGGGAGGTTGGAGTGAGCTATGATGACACCACTGCACTTCAGCCTGGGCGACAGAGCAAGACCCTATCTCAAAAAAAATAAAATACTGGCTGGGCACAGTGACTCACTCCCGTAATCCCAGCACTTTGGGAGGCCGAGGCGGGCGGATCACCTGAGGTCAGGAGTTCAAGACCAGCCCGGTCAACATGGGGAATCCCTGTCTCTACTAAAAATACAAAAATTAGCTGGGCATGGTGGTGGGTACCTATAATCCTAGGTACTCAGGAGATCGAGGCAGAAGAATCGCTTGAACCCAGGAGGCAGAGGTTGCAGTGAGCCAAGGTCACACCACTGCACTCCAGCCTGGGCAACAAAAGCAAAACTCTGTCTCAAAAAAAAAAAAAAAAAAAAGATGATTATTTATTCAAATGAGGAATGCACATATACAAAATTCCCAAGGTACAAAAGAGTAAGCTGTTAGAATTTCATGTTTCTCTCCTGTCTCGAAGCCACGTTGGTTTGTTCTCCCGAGGGAACGGCGGTTTCCAATTTCTTGTGAGCATTTTCTGAAATGGTTATCCATATACATTCACATTTATGTGTATAGAATTTTTTTTTTACACAAACTGTATGCCATTTACATTGTTCAGCGTCTCACTTTTCTCACTAATGATATATCTTGGAGATTGGCCTCTGTGGGTACAAGAAGTCTTCCTCAGTTTTCATGGCTGCAGAGTCTATGGTGCGGAGGTCCACAGTTTATTTTTATTTTTATTTTTGTTATTTTACTTTTTTTTTTTTTTTTTTTTTGAGACAAGGTCTCACTCTGTCACCCAGGCTGGAGTGCAAGGGCACCATCTCAACTCACTGCAACCTCCCAGGTTCAAGCTATCCCCCTGCTTCCGCCTCCCTAGTAGCTGGGATTACAGGCACCCACCACCGTGCCTGGCTAATTTTTGTATTTTTAGTTGAGACAGGGTTTCACCATGTTGGCCAGGCTGGTCTCGAACTCCTGACCTCAGGTGATGTGCCCACTTTGGTCTCCCAAAGTGCTGGGATTACAGGCGTGAGCCACCGCGTCTGGCCACCATAGTTTATTATAGATCTCTTCTTTAGGTAGAGATTTGTGTTTTACTTTCTTTCTTTCTTCTTCTTCTTTCTTTCTTTTTTTTTTTTTTTAACTATTATAAGCAATCCTAGAATAAATACTGTTCTGCATTCTGTGATTTATTACATGACTCTGGACCTCAGTGTTATAAAGCCTTAGACACTGAGATGCTGGGTCAAATAACATGTGCATTTTCAATTTGAAGGGATGCTACCAAATCGCCCGCCCTAGTCACTGTGGCAGTGTATGCTGGCATGAGGAAGCCTGACTCCCACATCCTTAGGGCCAACCCAGTGTGTCATCAAGTTCGCTGGCTTTTGTCTAAAACACCAGATTTTCAGAACATCTCCGGCCTGGCGCGGTGGCTCAAGCCTGTAATCCCAGCACTTTGGGAGGCCGAGATGGGCGGATCACGAGGTCAGGAGATCGAGACCATCCTGGCTAACATGGTGAAACCCCGTCTCTACTGAAAAATACAAAAAAACTAGCCAGGCGAGGTGGCGGGCGCCTGTAGTCCCAGCTACTCGGGAGGCTGAGGCAGGAGAATGGCGTAAACGCGGGAAGCGGAGCTTGCAGTGAGCTGAGATCCAGCCACTGCACTCCAGCCTGGGCGACAGAGCGAAACTCTGTCTCAAAAAAAAAAAAGAAAAAAGAACATCTCCAACACTGAGGAACTACACACCACAGAAGCACCTGGACCCCCATGTTGAACATCCCCAGGGCTCACCAGCTAGAGGCTGACCCCAATGCTAGCCTCCACCACCTACCCTTTCCTAGTAACCCAGTTGGCCCAGACAGACCAGTTCTTGAAGCTTCACAGTCTACCCTGCCCCCACTGTACCAGGCTACAGAAGCTGGGGCCCAGCCAAAGCCTCAAGACAGAACAAGAAGTGACATCAGCAAGATGATGGAATAAGAGGTTCTCTATTCATGTGCTCCCATAGCAACAATAATTTGGCAGCCATCCACAGACAAAGGTGCCTTTAAGATTCAGGTAGGCCAGGGGCGGTGGCTCACGCCTGGAATCCCAGCACTTTGGGAGGCCAAGGCGGGCAGATCATGAAGTCAGGAGATCGAGACCATCCTGGCTAACACAGTGAAACCCTGTCTCTACTAAAAATACAAAAAAAAAATTGGCCAGGCATGGTGGCAGGCGCCTGTAGTCCCAGCTACTCAAGAGGCTGAGGCAGGAGAATGGCATGAACCCAGGAGGTGGTACGATTGCACCACTACACTCCAGCCTGGGCAACAAAGTGAGACCCTATTTCAAAATTACAATAATAATAATAGCAATCATAAAATACTTTGGGAGTTGAGAGGTAGAACAAACGGGAGAACAACTTTCAACCATCTTGTCCATAAGGATTGGTCCACTTGGGAGTTCTCTAGTCACTGGGCACATGGGGAAGGGGTGAGAGTGTGGGGAAACCAAGTATGCTTCTAAAACCCATTCTGACAAAGCCTTGACATTCTTGGGAATCCATTTGATTATTTATGAGGCGTTTACTTTTCATAAATGCTGCCTTCATCAAGGCGTGGAGCAGTCCCCAGGGGGCCAGGAAATATTGTTTGGGAGCTTGATAAAGGCTTTCTGACTGCTTAGAAAGCAGTCATACCGCCGCAAAAGTCTAGAATGATGTACAGATACTCAAATGCCTGCAGACAGCATCTGCACAGGGGATGTGTTCATTTCAGGCTCCTGTTGAATGGCAGGACCTACTTTCCAAGTCAAATCTTAGCTGCCACATGCAAAACAGTGAATGGGGGACACACCAGCAAGAACTGTGGTTCCCAGAGGACCCCAAGGGAACACAGAGCTTTGTCCACTCAGCCTTGCCTCGTCTCCTGAAGCAGCCCTGACGTGCTCCACTGGGGGTCCCAGTTAGAAATGCACTAAACCAGGCTGGGTGTGGTGGCTCACGCCTATAATCCCAGCACTTTGGGAGGCTGAGGTGGGAGGATTGCTTGAGGTCAGGAGTTCGAGACCAGTCTGGCCACCATGGTGAAATCCCGTCTTTACAAAAATTAGCCGTGTGTGGTGGCGTGCGTCTGTAGTCCCAGCTACTCAAGAGGCTGAGGCAGGAGAATCACTTGAACCCTGGAGGCAGAGGTTGTAGTGAGCCGAGATCACACCACTGCACTCCTGCCTGGGAGACAGAGCGAGACTCTGGCTCAAAATAAATAAATAAATAAATGCACTGAATCGATGTCATCGTCTGTGGTAGGCACAATTCTTAGATGGCCTCTGCTACAGGTTGAATTGTGTCTTCCCAAAAAATATGTGGAAGTCCTAAGTCCTAGTGTCCATGAATGTGACTGGTTTGGAAGTAGGGTCTTTGCAGATGTAATCAAGTTAAGAAGAGGTCACACTGCACTAGGGTGGGCCCTAAATCCAATACAACTGGTGTCCTTCTTAGAAAAAGAGGAGAGCTGGGCTTGGGGGCTCACACCTGTAATCCCAGCACTTTGGGAGGCGAAGGCGGGTGGATCACCTGAGGTCAGGAGTTCAAACCAGCCTGGTCAACATGCTGAAACCCTGTCTCTACTAAAAATACAAAAATTAGCCAGGCATGGTGGTGGGCACCTATAATCCCAACTACATGGGAGGCTGAGGCAGGAGAATCGCTTGAACCTGGGAGGTGGAGGTTGCAGTGAACTGAGACTGCGTGACTGCACTCCAGACTGGGTGACACAGTGAGACTCCATCTCAAAAAAAAAGAAAAGGATAAGAGACACAAATTACAGATACACACAAGGTAATATGGCTGATGATGGAGGCGGAGACTGGAATGATGCATCTACAAGCCAAGGAATGCCCAACAGTGCTGGCAGCTGCCAGAAGCTAGAAAGAGGCAAAGAATTCTTCCTTAGAGTCTTCAGAAAGAGCTTGGCCTTGCCAAATTACCAGATTTGGATCTCTAGCCGTCAGAACTTGAGAACACAAATTTCTGTTCATTAAAGCCACCAAGCCTGTGGCAATGTGCTATGGCAGCCCCCAAGAAACTAACACAGCCCCCAAGATATACCTGCCTGAGATATTCTCCCTCTCCTTGAGGTCAAGCTCCATATAATCTCCCTCTCCTTGAGTGTGAAGACACTGGGATAGTCACTTCCGTGATGTTATATGGCACAGCTGACTCAGAAACAGAGAGTATCCTTGGTGGGCCTGCCCTAATCAGGGGTGATATTTAATTTTGTGTGTCAGCTTGACTGGGCTGCAGGATGACCAGACAGCTGGTTAAACATTATTTCTGGGTATGTCTTTGAAAGTGTTTCCAGCAGAGATTAGCAATTGAATCGGTGGACTGAGTAGATGGTCCTCCCCAATGTAGGTGGCGATCATTCAACCTACAGAGGGCACAGAGAACAAAATCATGGAGGAAAGTTGAACTCTTTCTCTCTTCTGGCCTGGTTGAGCTCAGGCACCAATCTTCTCCTGCCTTTGGGCTAGGACTTAACAGCATCATACTCCTGGTTCCCAGGCCTCTTTGCATTCACACTGAAATTTATACCACCAGTTTTCCTGGGTCTCCAGCTTGCAGATGGTGGACTGTAGGACTTCTCAGCCTCTAAAATTGTGTGAGCCAATTCCTTATAATAAATTTCATTTATTATATGAAATTTATGTAATACATTTCATAAATATATATTTATGAAATATACATATTTTTATATAAATAAATATTTATCTATTATCTTTTTCCATTCATGCTGTTCTAGCAAAAATACCATAGACTGGGTAACTTATAAATGACAGAAATTTCTTGCTTATGGTTCTGGAAGCTGGGAAATCCAAGATCAAGGCGCTGGCGGATTTGGAATCTGGTAAGGGCTCACTCTGTGCTTCACAGATGGCACCTTCTTGCTGCAGCCTTACGTGGTGGTGAGAAGAGAGTCCATTTCTCTTACTGTCTCCTGTCTCTGAAGAGAAGGAGGAAGTAAAAGCTGAAAAACAACAGGAATGAAGTCAGTGACAAGACCAAACAGTGCCACTGATGACCAGGCCCAAGGTTATAAGATTAACCCCCCACTCTAACCACATGTGCTCTCAATCTATCACAACCCTTTCACATGGAACCCCTTAGAGTTGTAAGCCCTTAAAAGGGCCAGGAACTCTTTCTTCCGGGAGCTCAGTTCTTGAGACGCGAGTCTGCCGAAGCTCCTGGCTGAATAAACCCACTTCCTTCTTTAACCCGGTGTCCAAGGGGTTTTGTCCACAGCTTGTCCTGCCACAGTGGAAGGGGAGAAGAAACTCCCCCAGGCCTCTTTTATAAGGGCACTAATCCCATTCATGGGGACTCCACCCTTGTGACCTAATTACCTTCTAAACACCTCATCTCTTAATATTATTGCATTGGGGATAGTCCAACCTATGAATTTTAGGAGGATGCAAACATTTGGACACAAACATTGGATCATACTATCTATATCTATCCTACTGGTTCTGTTTCTCTGGAGAACCATGGTTAAGACAGAAGTCATAGCCAGGCGTGGTGACTCATGCCTGTAATCCCAGTAGTTTGAGACACCAAGGTGGGAGGATCACTTGAGGTCAGGGGTTTGAGGCCAGCCTGGCCAATGTGGCGAAACCCTGTCTCTACAAAAACTACAAAAATTATGCTGGGTGTGGTGGCACGCACCTGTAATCCCAGCTACTTGGGAGGTGGAGGCAGGAGAATCATGTGAACCTGGAAGGTGGAGGTTGCAGTGAGCTGAGATCATGCCACTGCACTCCAGCCTGAGCGACAGAGCAAGGCTGTCTCAAAAAAAAAAAAAAAGAAAGACTTCTGAAAGGGATCTAGACCTGGGACTGGGGCTCAGAGAAGAGAACTGGAAACCCTGAGACAACTTCTCCAGCCCAGTGCCTGGGATTGCAAATAATCCAACTTGTAAATCACAACCCACCCCCACCCCACCACCATACCCCTTCCCTTATCTCTGAAATAGCAACCAGCACCACCACTCCCCAGGCACGTCCCAGGAATCACAGGACTGTCAGGAGGTCATGGGGTGCTCGCACCTCAGGCCTCAGCAAATGTGAGCTGTGTGTTTCCATGACAGTTTTCTGGGGGCTTCTCTCCTGTGTTGAGCCATTTTTGTTTGTTTTTTATTATCTTTATTCCTTTTAAAATTGGAGCTCAGAGCAGCTTTTCCAGTATTGTTAGCAAAAGGTCAGATATTCTGTTGCCACAGAAAGATGTGTAAGGAAGTTTACTAAGAGAGTAGATTTTAGGTACTCTTACTAAATAGAAAGAAAAAGAGAAAGAAAGAGGAAGGAAGGAAGGGAGGGAGGGAGGGAAAGAATAGAAAGAGAGAGGAAGAAGAGAGAGGGAGGGAGGGGGAGGGAGGAGGAAGAAAAGATGAAAGGGAAGGAAACTATGTTAGATGACAGATGTGTTGATTTGCCTGACTGTAGGAATCACTTCACTAGGCAAATGTATATCAAAACATCATGTGGTACATCTTAAATATATATTATAAATAATAAATTTTTAGGCTGGGCACAGTGGCTCACGCATGTAATCCCAACTCTTTGGGAGGCCAAGGCGGGTGGATTGCTTGAGGTCGGGAGTTCAATACCAGCCCAACCAACATGGTGAAACCCTGTCGCTACTAAAAATACAAAAATTAACCAGGCATGGTGGTGGGCAGCTGTGATCCCAGCTACTCAGGAGGCTGAGGCAGGAGAATCACTTGAACCCGGGAGTCGGAGGTTGCAGTGAGCTGAGATCACACCATTGCACTCCAGCCTGGGCAACGGAGACAGAGATTTCATCTCAAAAATAAATAAATACATTTTTAAGGCCAGGCGCAGTGACTCATGCTTGTAATCTCAACACTTTGGGAGGCTGAGGCAGGCAGATAACCTGAGGTCAGGAGTTCAAGACCAGCCTGGCCAACATGGTGAAACCCTGTCTCTACTAAAAATCCAAAAATTAGCCAGGTGTGGTGATACACATGTGTAATCCCAGTTACTCAGGAGGCTGAGGCAGAAGAATCACTTGAACCCAGGAGGCAGAGGTTGCAGTGAGCTGAGATCATACCACTGCACATTAGCCTGGGCGACAGAGCAAGACTCCATCTCAAAAAAAAAAAAAAAATTAAATTTAAATTTAAATTTAAAAATTTTTTTTAACAACGAAAGACAGTATTCTCTGTCTTTCTGGTAGTAAAAGGGCTTAGAAAGTCAATCTCTCCTAAACAAAATTACTGGAGGACATACTCTGGCCATTGAAGTATAAAGTAAAACACAGAACTGAAGAAACCCAGCGAAAAGCCCTAAAGCCTGGAATTAAGACTAAACGGTATTGTTGATGGGTTATAAAACCATGCAAGTTTCAAAATCTCTGAATAAGAAAATACATAATGTGAATAATTCAATGATATTTTTAAAGTTTCAAACCTTGTTTGGCCGGGCGTGGTGGCTCATGCCGGTAATCTCAACTCTTTAGGAGGCCGGGGCGGGCAGATCACTTGAGGTCAGGACTTTGAGACCAGTCTACGCAACACAACAAGACACCCATCACTACAAAAAAAAATTGAAAGGCCAGGCACGGTGGCTTACGCCCGTAATCCCAGCACTTTGGGAGCCCGAGGCGGGCAGATCATGAGATCAGGAGATAAGAGACCATCCTAGATAACACGGTAAAACCCTGTCTCTACTAAAAATACAAAACAAAATTAGCCAGGCATGGTGGCGGGCGCCTGTAGTCCCAGCTGCTCAGGAGGCTGAGGCAGGAGAATGTCATGAACCCGGGAGGCCGAGCTTGCAGTGAGCCAAGATCACACCACTGTACTCCAGCCTGGGAGACAGAGCAAGACTCCATGTCAGGGAAAAAAAAAAAAAAAAAAAATTGAAAACTGAAAATTAGCCGTTCGTGGTGGTGCATGCCTGTATCATAGCTACTCGGGAGGCTGAGGTGGGAGGATCACTTGAGCCCAGGAGCTCAAGGCTGCAGTGAGCTTTTATTCCATCACTGTACTCCAGCTGGGCAACAGAGTGAGACTCTGTCTCTAAAATATATATATACACACACACACACACACACACACACACAAGCAAATAAATAAAACCCTGTTTAAATCCACAAAAGCTGGATGATGATGGAGGAGAAAGAAAATAAAAACTTGGCCCAGCGCGGTGGCTCATGCCTGTAATCCCAGCACTTTGGGAGGCCAAGACGGGCGGATCACGAGGTCAGGAGATCGAGACCATCCCAGCTAACATGGTGAAACCCCATCTCTACTAAAAATACAAAAAAATTAGCCGGGCGTGGTGGCAGGCACCTGTAGTCCCAGCTACTCGGGAGGCTGAGGCAGGAGAATGGCGTGAACCCGGGAGGCCGAGCTTGCAGTGAGCCGAGATCGCGCCACTGCACTCCAGCCTGGGTGACACAGCGAGACTCTATCTCAAAAAAAAAAAGAAAGAAAATAAAAACTTGGCCGGGCGCGGTGGCTCACGCCTGTAATCCCAGCACTTTGGGAGGCCGAGGCGGGCGGATCACAAGGTCAGGAGATCGAGATCACGGTGAAACCCCGTCTCTACTAAAAATACAAAAAAAAAAAAAATTAGCCGGGCGCAGTGGCGGGCGCCTGTAGTCCCAGCTACTCAGGAGGCTGAGGCAGGAGAATGGCGTAAACCCAGGAGGCGGAGCTTGCAGTGAGCCGAGATCGCGCCACTGCACTCCAGCCTGGGCGACAGAGCGAGACTCCGTCTCAAAAAAACAAACAAAAAAAAAAAAAAAAAAAGAAAATAAAAACTTGTTACATCTTTCATTGCTACAGAGAGGCATCCATATACCATGTTTTGCTTAGGACTTTGAAGAGTAAAGAAACATAGATTCATACTTGGGTTTTTTGAAGTTAAAGTCAACTACTAGTAAAATTCCAACGAGATGCACATCTTATGATACAAATATAAAAGCAAAGGTAGGCTGGACATGGTGGCTCATGCCTGTAATCCCAACACTTTGGGATGCCGAGGCGGGTGGATCACGAGGTCAGGAGTTCGAGACCAGTCCGGCCAACACAGCAAACCCCGTCTCTACTAAAAATACAAAAATTAGCCAGGCATGGTGGTGCATGCCTGTAATCCCAGCTACTCGGGAGGCTGAGGTAGGAGAATCACTTGAACCCAAGAGACAGAGGTTGCAGTGAGCCGAGATTGCACCACTGTACTCCAACTTCGGATGACGAATAAATAAGAAGGATATGCGAGAGACTGAGGTAGGAGAATCATTGAACCCAAGAGGCAGAGGTTGCAGTGAGCCGAGATCGCGCCACTGCACTCCAGTCTGATCGACACAGCAAGACCCCATCTCAAAAATAAAATAAAATAAATTAACAAATCAGAAGAATATAAAAATCTGCTCTTTACTTATAGTTACATGAGAAAAACAGGTTATAACATGTATGGAGGAATTTGACTCTATTTTTTAACAATGGAGAGAGATTGTGGTGGGGGAAGAGAGAGAAATCTAGAAGTACACACCTCAAATGTGAATGTAAACATCACATTTGGCATATTGTAGGATTACAGGCAATTTTTGTTTGTTTGTTTGTTTAAATATCTGGAGATAAGCATGAAAATTATTTGATCAGGGTTAAAAATATTGTTCTAAAAATTAATGACCACTGGCCAGACACAATCAGCCCATTCCTGTAATCCCAGCACTTTGTGAAGCCAAGGCGGGTGGATCACTTGATGTCAGGAGTTCGAGACCAGCCTGGCCAATGTGGTAAAACCTCATCTCTACTAAAAATACAAACACTTAGCCAGGCGTTGTGGCATGCTCCTGTAGTCCCACCTAACTGGGAGGCTAAGGGAGGAGAATCACCTGAACCCAGGAGGCAGAGGTTGCAGTGAGCCAAGATTACGCCACTGCAGTTCAGCCTGGGCAACAGAGCGAGACTCCATCTCCAAAAAAAAAAAAAATTAATGGCCAAGATGGTGGCTCATGACTGTAATCCCAGCACTTCGGGATGCCGAGGTAGGCGGATCACCTGAGGTCAGGAGTTTGAGATTAGTCTGGCCAACATGATGAAACCCTGTCTCTACTAAAAATACAAAAATTAGCTGAGCATGGTGGTATGCACCTGTAATCCTAGCTACTCAAGAGTCTGAGACATGAGAATCACTTGAACCCAGGAGGTGGAGGTTTCAGTGGGCTGAGATCACACAGCTGCACTCCACCCTGGGTAATAAAGCAAGATTCTGTCTCAAAAAAAAAAAAAAAGGATAAAAATTAATATATGCAGGCCAGGTGCAGTGGCTCACACCTATAATCCCAGCCTTTTAGGAGGCCAAGGTAGAAGGATGGCTTGAGCCCAGCAGTTTGAGATCAACCTGGACAATATAGTGAGACCTCAATCTCCACAAACAATTTAAACATCAGCCAGGCATGGTGGCGCATGCCTGCAGTCCCAGCTACTCAGGTTGCTGAGGCGGGAGGATCGCTTGAGCCCAGGAGCTAGAGGCTGCAGTTGGATCACGCCACTGCACTCCAGCCTGGGTAACCGAGCAAGACCCCGTCTCTAAACAAACACACAAAAAAAAGTAATATTTGCTACTTGGAAAAAAAATTGTCAAACCACCATTATGTGCAGGGGGATAAATGAGACGGGACACACATAATGCCATCCATGAACACTCACTCTCACCGCCATGTGCTGGGCTCTGTCCAGGGATGGAGCTGCGAGGATGGAGGAGACAGAGCCTCTCCTGGGCGACCCTAGGGAGATGAGAAGCAGCCGCGTGAATGTGGCTCCAGAGCAGCTGGAGCACTGAGGGTCCAGGCAGGACATGGAGGGCTTCTTGGAGGAGGAGACATGCGAGATAAACCCTGAGATCTCCCTCCAAGGCCAAGGAGAGGAGGCCATGTTTTCCAGGCACAGGAACTGTGTGTGGGGAGGCCCCTGGACATAAGGGAGCCGGGGGTCATCCGGGGCTGGGCACAGGGCAGAGTCTCTCACCACTGGGATGTGGGACCTGAGAAGGGAGAAGCAGGAGAGGAAGATGAAAACTCAATACAGAGCCAGAGGCTGGACCCAGCGGCTCATGCCGGTGGGCCCAGTGTCTCATGCCGGTAATCCTAGCTCTTTGGGAGGCTGAGGCAGGAGAATCACTTGAGGCCGGAAGTTCAAGGCCAGCCTAGGGAACATAGCAAGATCCCCATTTCTACAAAATAAAAATTAAAAATTAGCCTGTGTGGTAGTGTGCACCTGTAGTCCCAGCTACTTAGGAGACTGAGGCAGGAGGATCACTTGAGCCCAGGAGTTCAAGACTACAGTAAGCCATGATCACACCACTGCACTCCAGCCTACGCAACCCAGCAAGACTCTGTCTCAAAAAAAAAAAGGAGCCAGATGCTGACGGATGGCAAATATCAGCCCAAGGAGTTTGCAGTTTCTTCTTGGGTCCTGGGGAAGCCACTGAAGATTTTTAGCAAAGAGTGTCATGATTGAGATTTTAGAAAGCTCATGTTGCCTGCAGTGTGGATGGTGGATATGAGAGGGGCAACCAGGACCGTGTGGACTGGGAGGGGAAGGAACATAAAGACACAGGCGGCCAGGCGCGGTGGCTCACACCTATAATCCCAGCACTTTGGGGTGCCACGGCAGGTGGATCACGAGGTCAGGAGTTTGAGACCAGCCAGACCAACATAGTGAAACCCCCGTCTCTACTAAAAACACAAAAATTAGCCGGGTATGGCGGCAGGCACCTGTAATCCCAGCTACTCAGGAGGCTGAGGCAGGAGAATTGCTTGAACTTGGAGGCGGAGGTTGCAGTGGGCAGAGATTGCGCCATTGCACTCCAGCCTGGGCGACAGAGCAAGACTCCATCTCGGGAAAAAAAAAAAAGACACTGGCAAGGGCTAGACAGGAAAGACACTGAGGCCCTAGAGTCTAGAAAAACCTTGTCCAACCTGCAGCCCACGGGCCACATGCAGCCCAGGATGGCTTCGGTTTGTTTGTTTGTTTGTTTGTTTGTTTGTTTGTTTGTTTTTGAGACGGAGTCTCATTCTGTCGCGTAGGCTGGAGTCCAGTGGCACAACCTCAGCACACTAAACATCCGCCTCCTGGGTTCAAGTGATTCTCCTGCCTCAGCCTCCTGAGTAGCTGGGACTACAGGTGCACCCCACCACGCCTGGCTAATTTTTACATTTTTAGTAGAGGTGGGGTTTCACTATGTTGGCCAAACTGGTCTTGAAATCCTGACCTCAGGTGATCTGCCCACCTCAGCCTCCCAAAAAAAATATATATATACATATATTTTTAATTAGCCAGGTGTGATGGTGCATGTCCATGTCCCAGCTACTTGGCAGGCTGAAGCAGGATGATTGCTTGAGTCTGGGAGGTATAGGCTGCAGTGAGCTGTGATTGCACCCCTGCGCTCCAGCCTGGGCAACAGAGAGAGACTCTGTCTGAAAATAAAAAAGGTGGTGGGGGCCTGTGACCGCCCCCCTTTAATTTTGGCCCAACCTTAGTAACAGAATAGTCATTGAGTAAGGCAAAAGTGATGTTATGATGTTTTTCAGCCTCCAATTTACAGTCTAAAACATGTATGCGGTGGCCCTGAGCTGTTGTGTAAATGGATTCACAGCCCTGAGGCCGCCATGCTGCAAGGAAGCCCAAGCTAACCCTAGGATGTGCCCTGAAACTATATGAAGATGCATCCCCAGCCAGCCTTCCACTACCCCATCCTTCACTGCCCCATTCTCACCCCCGCCTGCCTCCTTACTCCCTCCACCCCTCCACCTGCCTCCAGCCAGAATTGCACAGCCAAGTACTTCCAGAATTGCTGGTCCAAATAAATCATGACAGGCACTAAGTTTGGGGCAATCCATTTAATGCTACTAAGTTGTGGGGTGGTTTGTTTGTGCTGCCCCAGGTAACGGAACATTCCTTAAGATCACACACTAACCAAGCTGTGATTTGAACACTGCCTCTCAAATTCACAAGCCAAAGAGGGGGGAATTCCTGTTTAAAATGCCAAAAAGAACTCTTTCTTGCTTTTATTATTTTTAATTTATATATAATAATTGTACATTTATGTAATAATTGTGAGAATTTACAGGGTACAGCATGATATATCAATATATGTATACAACATGTAATGATCACATCAGGGTGATTAGCAGATTCATTTCCTCAAAAGGTTATTATTTCTTTGTGTTGGGAACATTCAAAATCTGCTCTTCTACCTATTTGAATACAGAAAATAAATTGTTTTGTTTTGTTGTTGAGAAAATCTCCCTCTATCATCCAGGCTGGAGTGCAGTGGCCCAATCTCAGCTCACTGCAACCTCCACCTCCTGGGTTCAAGCAATTCTCCTGCCTCAGCCTCCCAAGTAGCTGGGATTACAGGCACGTGCCTCCACTCCCAGCTAATTTTTGTATTTTTAGTAGAGACGGGGTTTCACCCTGTTGGCCAGACTGGTCTAGAACTCCTGACCTCAGGTGATCCACCTGCCTTGTCCTCCCAAAGTGCTGAGATTACAGGTGCGAGCCACGGTGCCTGGCCTCATCTGTAATTCTATGAGATTAACTTTTTCAGCTGCCACACATTAACACAAACATGCGGCATTTGTCTTTTTTTCTTTTTCTTTTTTTATTAAGACAGAGTCTCACTCTATCACCCAGGCTGGAGTGCAGTGATGCAATCATAGCTCACTGCAGCCTCGACCTCCTGGGCTCAAGCGATCCTCCTGCCTCAGCCTTCCTGGTAACTAGGACTATAGGTGCACACCATCACGCCTAGCTAATTTCTTATTTTTATTTTGTGTAGGCATGGGGTTTCGCTCTGTTACCGAGGGTGGTGTCAAACTCCTGGGCTCAAGCAATCCCCCCACCTCCACAAAGTGCTGGGATTACAGGCACGAGCCACCACACCCAGTCCATTTGTCTTTCTATGGCTGGTTTATTTCACTTAACATAATGGTCTCCAAGCTTACCCGTGTTCCTGCAAATGACATAATTTCACTCTTCCAAACAGAATTTTTTTTCTTTTCTTTTCTTTTTTTTTTTTTTTTTTTGAGATGGAGTCTTGCTCTGTCGCCCAGGCTGGAGTGCAGTGGCACAATCTCAGCTCACTGCACCCTCCACCTCCCAGGTTCAAGCGATTCTCCTGCTTCAGCCTCCCTCCCAAGTAGCTGGGATTACTGACTTGGGCCACTACCCCCACTAATTTTTGTATTTTGTAGAGACAGGGTTTCAACATGTGGCCAGGCTGGTCTGAACTCCTGATCTCAAGCAATCTGCCCGCCTCGGCCTCCCGAAGTGCCAGGATTACAGATGTGAGCCACCATGTCCAGCCCCAGAGAGAATTTTTAAGTCACATGGGTTGTGGGACCGTGTACCTTGGAGAGACCAAAACTCTGTTAGGAAAAAAGAGTAGGAAGCCAAACAAACAAACAAACAAACAAAAATAGCAGGAAGACAGAGGGCGTGCAGTGTGCTTTGGGTGAGGATTTACACAGGGCAGAAATGGTGGGAATGGCTGTGTGGCTTTGGAATGAAAAGTAGGTTAATAGAGCTGATCAATGCATGGCGAGTCTGGATGCATGATGCCATGAAGGATGGCTCTTTTAATGAGGAGAGAGGCTGGGAGAAGGGCCGATAGGGAAATCCAGCTTTCAGGCCCAGACACTGGAGCAGCCTGCATGCTGCCATGGTCTGGAGAAAGCTATGGTGGGGTCAAGGTCTTTGACCCGTGTGCTCATCATTGGTGCCTCTGTTGGGAAGGCGGCTGCATGCTGCCAGGATAGTAGCAGATGAGGGACAGGCTCTGGGGTCTGCAGACCTAATTAGAAGGAGGACAGGGCAGGCCTGCTGGCTGTGCCACAACAGAAGGCAAATTTATGACTCTCTGACCACAAAGGAGAATCCCACGGGGCTGAAGCCTGCCGAGGGCTGAGGAGTTCATGAGATTCCCATTCAGCCAGCCCCATGGAGGGGAAGGAAGGGACGAGGGAGGCAGGGAGGGTCCTTGGCTTTCTTTCTCTTTTTCTTTGGGTCTGAGACTCAGTCTTCCTGGGAGGGTCTGGGAGCTGGCCAGCTGGAATAACGTTCTCTCCAGGCCCAAATGAGCTTAGTCAACTCAGAATGGGCGAATGTGCTTGGAGTTCAGCCACGCATTCAAGACTGAGTACTGGGCTGGGGGGGTCTCTGGTTGGTTTAGTATCTGTATGAGTTCCCCATGGCTGCTATAAAAAATTACCACAAATTAAGCTGGATGCGGTGGCTCACACCTATAACTCCAGCACTTTGGGAGGCCAAGGTGGGAGGATCACCTGAGGTCAGGAGTTCAAGAAAAGCCTGGCCAACATGGTGAAACCCCATCTCTACTAAAAATACAAAAATTAGCCAGGTGTGGTGGCACATGCCTGTAATCCCAGCTACTCGGGAAGCTGAGGCAGGAGGATTGCTTGAACCCAGGAGGTGGAGGTTGCAGTGAGCTGAGAATGGGCCACTGTACTCCAGCCTGGGTGACAGAGTGAAACTCTGTCTCAAAAAAAAAAAAAAAAAATTACCACAAATATAGTGGCTCATAACAACACAAGTTCGAATTGAAAACTGGCCACACACAGTGGTACATGCCTGTAATCTCAGTGCTTTGTGAGGCCAAGGTGGGAGGATCACTGGAAGCCAGGAGTTTGAGACCAGCCTGGGCAACATAGCAAGACCCTGTCTTTACAAAAAATGAAAAAGTTAGCTAGGCATGGTGGCTCACACCTGTAGTCCCAGCTACTCTGAAGGCTGAAGCGGGAGGATCGCTTAAGCCCAAGAGTTTGAGGCTGCAGTGAGCTGAGATCACACCAGTACACTTGAGCCTGGACAACAGAACAAGACTCCATCTCAAAAAAAAAAAAAAATTAATTAATTAATGAAATAAAATAAAATTACAATTTTAAAATGAGTCAGACATGGTAATGTACACCTGTCAGACATGGTAATGTGCACCTGTAGTCCCAGCTACTCAGGAGCTGAGATGGGAGGACTGGTTGAGCCCAGGAGCTAAAGGCTGCAGTGAGCTATGGTCACACCACGGCATTCCAGCCTGGGCAACAGAGAGAGACCCTGCCTCTAAAAAAAAGAAATGTTGAGCCAAAGGCCCCCAAGCAAGCAATGGAGTTTGAACATAAGGTCAGACCAGCCTCAGGCAATAGAGTAGGCCATGCACAAAGAATGTCTCATCAAAGGGGACCAATGGCATTTACATTCACAGGTCTGGCCTATTTAAAAGGACAGACTTACTGTACTGACCTCAAAATTATAACCCTTGAACTTGCAGGTTCTCCATAGTTTCTTTCTTAGGGTGGGAATGGAGTTGGGTTAGAGGCATCTTTGAGATGCTGTATTAGTTTGCTCAGGCTGCTATAACAAAATACCACAGACCAGGTGGCTGAAACAACAGAAATTTATTTTCTCATAGCTCTGGAGGCTGGAAGTCCAAGATCAAGATGTTGGCAGGGGTGGTTTCTCACGAAGCCTTTCTCCCTGGCTTGCAGATGGCCACCTCCTTGCTGGGTTCTCACATGGTCTTTCCTCTGTGCACACACATCCCTGGTGTCTCTATCTGAATGTCTTAATCTCCCCTTCTTTTTTCTTTTTTTTTTTTTCTGAGACGGAGTCTCACTCTGCCACCCAGGCTGGAGTGCAGGCTGCAATGGCACAATCTCAGCTCACTGCAACCTCTGCCTCCAAAGTTCAAGTGATTCTCCTGCCTCAGCGTCCCGAGTATCTGGGATTACAGACTTGTGCCACCACCCCCTGCTAATTTTTGTATATTTAGTAGAGACGGGGTTTCACCATGTTGGCCAGGCTACTCTGGAACTCCTGAGCTCAAGTGATCCGCCCACCTCAGCCTCCCAAAGTGCTGGGATTACAGGCATGAGCACCGTGCCCACCGATGCCTCCTCTTTTTTTTTTTTTTTTTTTTTTTTTTTTTTTTGAGACGGAGTCTCGCTCTGTCGCCCAGGCTGGAGTGCAGTGGCCGGATCTCAGCTCACTGCAAGCTCCGCCTCCTGGGTTCACGCCATTCTCCTGCCTCAGCCTCCCGAGTAGCTGGGACCACAGGCGCCCGCCAGCTCGCCCGGCTAGTTTTTTGTATTTTTTAGTAGAGACGGGGTTTCACTGTGTTAGCCAGGATGGTCTCGATCTCCTGACCTTGTGATCCACCCGTCTCGGCCTCCCAAAGTGCTGGGATTACAGGCTTGAGCCACCGCGCCCGGCCGCCTCCTCTTTTTTTAAGAGACAGAGTCTCACTCTGTCACCCAGGCTGGAGTGCAGTGGTGCAATCATAGCTCACTGCATCCTTGAACTCCTGGGCTCAAACAATCCTCCTGCCTCAGCCTCCTGAATAGCTGATACTACATGTGAATGCCACCATGCCCAACTAATTTTTTAATTGTTTGTAGAGATGTAGAGATAAGGATCTTGCTATGTTGCCCAGGCTGGTCTTGAACACCTGACTTCCAGCCCTCCTCCTGCCTCAGCCTCCCAAATTACTGGGATTACCAGAGTGAGCCACCTCGCCTAGCCTCCAGACTTTTTTGAATTCCAGAATTGAAAAGCAATCTTAGATCTATAATATGGTTTTTGGAGGACTGCTGAGGGACTTGGTAAGAAACAACAGTGGGGACAGGAGAGCTTGAACTAACACTTCTGGAAGAAGACAAAGAAAGCCTAGGCCAGGCGCAGTGGCTCATGCCTGTAATCCCTACACTTTGGGAGGCTGAGGCAGGCAGATCACTTGAGGTCAAGAGTTCAAGACCAGCCTGGCCAGCATGGTGAAACTCCGTCTCTCTTTAAAATACAAAAATTATCCAGGTACAGCAGCGCGTACCTGTAGTCCTACCTACTTGGGAGGCTGAGGCAGGAGAATTGCTTGAACCCAAGAGGCGGAGGTTGCAGTGAGTCTAGATTGTGCCACTGCACTCCACCCTAGGCAAAAGAGTGGTATTTTGGTATTTTAGATACCAAAAATAAAAACATTAAAAAATTAAATTAAAAATAAAAACATAAAAATCTGCCTACAGGACACATGTGGTGGGTCACTCCGGTAATCCCAGCACTATGGGAGGCTAAGGCAGGAGGATCACTTGAGCCCAGGAGTTGGAGACCAGCCTAGGAAACATGACGAAACCTCATCTCTACAAAAAATACAAAATTTAGCCAGGCATGGTGGCAGGCATCTGTAGTCCCAGCTACTCAGGAGGCTGAAGTGGGAGGTTGGTTTGAGCCCAGGAAGCAGAGGTTGCAGTGAGCCAAGATCTCGCCACTGCACTCCAACCTGGGCAAGAGAGCCAGACTCCATCTCAAAAATAAATGAATACATAACAAAATAAATAAAATATATTTTTAAATGCCTAGAACATTCTGTTGTTGTTTTTGTTTTGTTTTGTTTTTGTTTGTTTGTTTTTTCTTTTTTTGAGACGGAGTCTTGCTCTGTCGCCCAGGCTGGAGTGCAGTGGCACTATCTCTGCTCACTGCAAGCTCCACCTCCCAGGTTCACGCCATTCTCCTGCCTCAGCCTCCCGAGTAGCTGGGACTACAGGCACCCGCCGCCACGGCTGGCTAATTTTTTCTATTTTTAGTAGAGACGGGGTTTCACCGTGTTAGCCAGGATGGTCTCAATCTCCTGACCTCATAATCCGCCTGCCTCGGCCTCCCAAAGTGCTGGGATTACAGGCGTGAGCCACCGCACCCGGCCCATTCTGTTCCTCTTGGCAAGGCCTGCCCTCTATTGAAACTATTTTACCAGAGCCTAATTGGCCTGCAGAAAAAGAAACCTGACGCCCCTCCTTCCACAATTGGATAAGAGAAATACCTATTCCAGCTCCCCCAGCGTTCCTATGTAACCTAAAGGGCAGTGGGGATGGAACTGAGAGAAATCTGTGAAAGTCACAACCCTGGGCCATAGGCTCACTGAAGACTGAGACCTGGTCTGGCTTGGTGGCTTGTGAATTACCGGTACTAGTTTGGACAGTAGATCTCAAGAATTTACTCACCTTATATAACAGAAACTTTGCGGCCGGGCGCGGTGGCTCAAGCCTGTAATCCCAGCACTTTGGGAGGCCGAGACGGGCGGATCACGAGGTCAGGAGTTCGAGACCATCCTGGCTAACACGGTGAAACCCCGTCTCTACTAAAAAATACAAAAAACTAGCCGGGCGAGGTGGTGGGCGCCTGTAGTCCCGGCTACTCGGGAGGCTGAGGCAGGAGAATGGCGTAAAAACCCGGGAGGCGGAGCTTGCAGTGAGCTGAGATCCGGCCACTGCACTCCACCCTGGGCGACATAGCGAGACTCCGTCTCAAAAAAAAAAAAAAAAAAACAAAAACAAAAAAAAAAACAGAAACTTTGCACCCATTGAAGAACAATTCTCCATTTCCCATCCTCCCAGCCCCTGGCAACCACTACGCTATTCTCTGCTTCTGTGAGTTTGACTCTTTTTTTTTTTTTTTTGAAACAGAGTCTCACTCTATCTCCCAGGCTGGAGTGCAATGGCACAATCTCGGCTCACTGCAACCTCCGTCTCCCAGGTTCAAGCAGTTCTCCTGCCTCAGCCTCCCAAGTAGCTGGGACTACAGGTGTACCCCACCACAACTGGCTAATTTTTGTATTTTTAGCAGAGACAGGATTTCACTGTGTTAGCCAGGCTGGTCTCAAACTCCAGGCCTCATGTGATCCGCCCGCTTTGGCCTTTCCAAGTACTGGGATTACAGGCGTGAGCCACCACACCCAGCCAGAGTTTGATTATTTTAAACACCTTATATAGGTGGGATTTTATAGAATTAGCTTCTTTCACTTAGCATAACATCCCCAAGTTCAGTCATGGTGTTGCAAATGACAGGATCTCCTTATTTTTAAGGCTGAATTAAATACTCCATTGTATGTATATATCACATTGTCTTTATTCATTCATGTGCTGATGGACATTCTTTTCTTGCTCTTTTAAAATAATTTCACTATCTATTAGCCTGGGCAACATGGCAAGACCCCATCTCCACAAACAATAAAAAAGATTAGCTGGGTGTGGTAGTGCATGCCTCATAGTCCCAGTTACTCAGGAGGCTGAGGCAGGAGGAGCACTTAAGCCTGGAAAGTGGAGGATGCAGTGAGCCATGATTGCACCACTGTACTCCAGCCTGGGTGGCAGTGGTATCTTCAAAAAATAAATAATAAAATAAAATAATTTCATCATTTATCCCATCTATATATGTATTCTTAAATAATATTGTTTTGCCTGGCTTTTTTTTTTTTTTGAGACAGAGTCTCGCTCTGTTGCCCAGACTGGAGTGCAGTGGCATGACCTCAGCTCACTGCAAGCTCCATTGCCTGAGTTCACACTATACTCCTGCCTCAGCCTCCCGAGTAGCTGGGACTACAGGCACCGGCCACCACGTCCGACTAATTTTTTGTATTTTTAGTAGAAACGGGGTTTCACAGTGTTAGCCAGGATGGTCTCCATCTCCCATCTCCCGACCTCATGATCTGCCCACCTCGGCCTTCCAAAGTGCTGGGATTACAGGCGTGAGCCACCGCGCCCGGCCCTTTTTTTTTTTTTTTTTTTTTTGACACAGGGTCTCACTCTGTCACCTAGGCTGGAGTGCGGTGGCACAGTCATAGCTCACTATAACCTCAACCTCCTGGGTTCAAGTGATTCTCCTTCCTCAGCCTCCCAAGTAGCTGGGATTACAGGTGCACACCACCATGCCCAGCTAATTTTTTGTATTTTTTAATAGAGACAGGGTTTCACCATGTTGCCCAGGCTGGTGTCAAACTCCTGGGCTCAAGGGATCCACCCATCTTGGCCTCCCAAAGTGCTGAGACTACAGGCATGAGTCGCTGCACCTGACCTGTTTTGCCTGTTCTTAAATTTGACATGCATGGGTGCGGGGAGGGGTGCTAGGGATAAAAAACAACACATCAGGTACAATGTACACTACTCGGGTGGCAGGCACACTAAAATCTCAGAAATAAAAATGTTGAACGCTATTGAAATAAGAATTTAAAAATACTAAAAAGTCAGCCTGGCCAACATGGTGAAACCCCATCTCTACTAAAAATACAAAAATTACCTGGTCATGGTGGCACACGCTTTGTTGTCCCAGCTACTCAGGAGGCTGAGGCAGGAGAATGGCGTGAATCCGGGAGGCGGAGCTTGCAGTGAGCCGAGATCGCGCCACTGCACTCCAGCCTGGGCAACAGGCCGAGACTCCGTCTCAAAAAAAAAAAAAAAATATATATATATATATATATATATATAAAGACTTTGCATTGCATGGAATCATATTTTGTACATGCTTTTGTGTGTTACTCCTTGGACTCATCATTATGTTCATACATGGTGAACATGAGATGCATATATGTTGTTGAGTGAAGCAGCAGCTTCTTCTTTCTTGTTCCATTGTAAGAATATGCTACAATGGCCGGGCACAGTGGCTCACACTTGTCATTCCAGCACTTTGGGAGGCCCAGGTGGGCAGATCCACCTGAGGTCAGGAGTTTGAGACCAGCCTGGCCAACATGGCGAAACACCATCTCTACTAAAAATACAAAAAATTAGCCGGGGCTGAGCGCAGTGGCTCACGCCTGTAATCCCAGCACTTTGGGAGGCCGAGGTGGGCGGATCATGAGGTCAGGAGATCGAGACCATCCTGGCTAACACAGTGAAACCCCATCTCTACTAAAATTACAAAAAATTAGCCAGGCGTGGTGGCAGGCACCTCTAATCCCAGCTACTCGGGAGGCTGAGGCAGGAGAATCGCTTGAATTCGGAAGGTGGAGGTTGCAGTGAGCTGAGATCGCGCCACTGCACTCCAGCCTGGGTGACAGAGTGAGACTCTGTCTCAAAAAAAAGAGAAAAAAGAGTATGCCACAATGCATTTGCTCATTTCTCCTGCTGGTGGACACTTGGGTCCTTCCAGCGCCACTGTGAACAGTGTTGTGATGAACATTCCTGCACACACGCATCTCTCTAGAACATTCACCCAGGAGTGGAGCTGCTGGGTTATGGGGTGTGAGTAAGTCCATTGCTGGTGCTGGGGTTTCCTTGGTGTTTCTACAACTTCCATTCCCACCAGCACATATGAGCGAATTCTTTGTTTCAAATCTCTGCCAACACTAAGTATTCATGAGACTCATCTTTTTACAAGTGTAAATCAGATCATGTCACTCTCCCACTGTCCCGATTCAAGCCCTACTTTTTTTTTTTTTTTTTTTTGAGACGGAGTCTCGCTCTGTCACCCAGGCTGGAGTGCAGTGGCCGGATCTCAGCTCACTGCAAGCTCCGCCTCCCGGGTTCCCGCCATTCTCCTGCCTCAGCCTCCCGAGTAGCTGGGACCACAGGCGCCGCCACCTCGCCCGGCTAATTTTTTGTGTTTTTAGTAGAGACGGGGTTTCGCCGTGTTAGCCAGGATGGTCTCGATCTCCTGACCTCGTGATCCGCCCGTCTCGGCCTCCCAAAGTGCTGGGATTACAGGCTTGAGCCACCGCGCCCGGCCTTTTTTTTTTTTTTTTAAACAGAGTCTCACTCTGTCAACCAGGCTAGAGTGCAGTGGCATAATCTCGGCTCACTGCAACCTCCGCCTCCCGGGTTCAAACGGTTCTCCAATCTCAGCCTCCCAAGTATCTGGGACTACAGGCACACGCCACCACGCCTGGCTAAATTTTTGTATTTTTGGTAGAGATGGGGTTTCACCATGTTGTCCAGGATGGTCTTGAACTCCTGAGTTCAAGCAATTTGCCCACCTCAGCCTCCCAAAGTGCTGGGGTTACAGGCTTGAGCCACCCGGCCCAGCCTAGATATTTACCTTGATGAAAGTCCTGATTTGGGAATAGTCAGCTCCAGGGGTCATCATATTTTCTTTCTCTCCCTTCCTTCCTTCCTTCCTTCCTTCCTTCCTTCCTTCCTTCCTTCCTTCCTTCCCTCCCTCCCTCTCTCACTTCCCTCCCTCCCTCTCTTTCTTTCTTTCTATGGAGTGTCGCTCTGTCACCCAGTCTGGAGTGCAGGGGCATGATCTCAGCTCACTGCAACCTCTGCCTCCCAGGTTCAAGCGATTCTCCTGCCTCCTGAGTAGCTCCTGAGTAGCTAGGGCTACAGGCACCCGCCATCATGCCCGGCTAATTTTTGTATTTTTGTAGAGACGGGGTTTCACTATGTTGGCCAGGCTGGTCTCGAACTACTGACCTCATGATCAACCCGCCTTGGCCTCCTAAAGTGCTGGGATTACAGGCGTGAGCCACTGCACCCGGCTGTGTCATCTAATTATTAATAAAAATGGGGAGCCAATCTCAGATTCAACTGAAATAAATGGAAATCTGGGAAGAACGTGGCCAAGCATCCGGTAGGGGCTGAACAAAGCCAGCGTGAAGAAGCAGACAGCCCCTTCTCCCGGTGCCCTGACTCTACTGAAGCAGGTTCAGACAAGTCAGGACAGGCCACCGGAGACAGCAACAGGCCAAACTCACTGCAGAAGCAATTGGGAAGGTGTGACAAATTGTTTTTTGTTTGTTTGTTTGTTTGTTTTTTGAGATGTGGTCTTGCTCTGTCGCCCAGGCTGGAGTGCAGTGGCACAATCTCGGCTCACTGCAACCTCCGCCTCCTGGGCTCAAGTGATTCTCCTGCCTCAGCCTCCCAAGGAGCTGACTCTACAGGCGCCCACGACCACACCCGGATAATTTTTGTATTTTTATTAGAGCCGGGGTTTCACCATCTTGGCCAGGCTGGTCTTGAACTCTTGACCTCAAGTGATCCACCTGCCTCAGCCTCCGAAAGTGCTAGTATTACAGATGTAAGCTGCCACACCCAGCCGACGAATTGTATTTTCTAGAGATAGCCACAGGGATCTCTCCCATTCCCTATGCCCTTTCTCCATATGACCTCTTGCCCATCAAGAGGTGGGGTCTGGCCGGATGTGGTGGCTCATGCCTGTGATCTCAGCACTTTGGGAGGCTGAAGCAGAAGGATCATTTGAGCCCAGGAGTTCAAGACCATTCTGAGGAATATAGTGAGGCCCTGTCTCCACAAAAAAAAAAAATTTTAAATTAGCCAGGCATAGTGATGTATGCCTACGGTCCCAGCTACTTGGGCGACTGTGGCAAGTGGATCCCTTGAGCCCAGATGTTTACAGCTGCAGTGAGCTATGATGGCACCACTGCACTCCAGCCTGGGCAACATAGCTAGACCCTGTCTCAAAAAAAACAAAAAAAAAATTCCTGGGTGCAGTGGTTCATGCCTGTAATCCCAGCACTTTGGAAAGCGGAGGCAGGAGGATGGATTGAGCCCAGAAGTTCAAGACCAGCCTGGGCAACATGGAAAAACCCTGTCTCTACAAAAAATATAAAAGTTAGCCAGGTGTGGTAGCACACACCTGTGGTCCCAGCCTCTCAGGAGGCTAAGGTGAGAGGATTGCTTGAGTCCAGGAGTTCAAGGCTGCAGTGAGCCATGAGTGTGCCACTGCACTCCAGCCTGGGCAACACAGCGAGACCCCATTTCTAAACAAAGAAACAAACAAAAAGATGAGGAGGAGGAGAGAGATGAAGAGATGAAGAGGAATAAAACATTGATGGAGACCAACCTTCCTTTTCCAATTAGCCTTTGTAATTTTGTCTGGACCCTGGGAGCAAGAGCAAGAAGTGGTTTTTTGTTTTGTTTTGCTTTGTTTTGTTTTGAGATGGAGTCTCGCTCTGTTGCCCAGGCTGGAGTGCAGTGGCACAATCTCAGCTCACTGCAAGCTCCACCTCCTGGGTTCACGCCATTCTCCTGCCTCAGCCTCCCAAGTAGCTGGGACTACAGGCGCCCGCCACCTCGCCAGGCTAATTTTTTGTATTTTTAGTAGAGACAGAGTTTCACTGTGTTAGCCAGGATGGTCTCGATCTCCTGACCTTGTGATCCGCCTGCCTCGGCCTCCCAAAGTGCTGGGATTACAGGCGTGAGCCACCGCACCCGGCTGTTTTGTTTTGTTTTTGAGATGCGTCTCACTCTGTTGCCTAGGCTGGAGTGCAGTGATGCAATCTCAACTCACTGCAACCTCCTCCTCCTGGGTTCAAACAGTTCTCCCGCCTCAGCCTCCTGAGTAGCTGGGATTACACCTGGCTAATTTTTTGTATTTTTGGTAGAGATAGGGTTTCACTATGTTGGCCAGGCTGCTCTCGAACTCCTGACCTCAAGTAATGTGACCGTCTCGGCCTCCCAAAGTGCTGGGATTACAGGCGTGAGTCACCGCACCCAGACGGTTCTTTTCTCTTAGGTTTGGTCACCTGGTGCCTCTGAACTCCCTCTTGCATTCTCTCTAAATCCTGATGCACAATTTATTTGAAAAAGAGGAAATACTGGCCGGGCGCGGTGGCTCAAGCCTGTAATCCCAGCACTTTGGGAGGCCGAGACGGGTGGATCACGAGGTCAGGAGATCGAGACCATCCTGGCTAACACGGTGAAACCCCGTCTCTACTAAAAAATAGAAAAAACTAGCCGGGTGAGGTGGCGGGCGCCTGTAGTCCCAGCTACTTGGGAGGCTGAGGCAGGAGAATGGCGTGAACCCAGGAGGCGGAGCTTGCAGTGAGCTGAGATCCAGCCACTGCACTCCAGCCTGGGCCACTGAGGGAGACTCCGTCTCAAAAAAAAAAAAAAAAAAAGGAAATATTTTCGGCCCCAAAAGTCCTTTTTACTCCTTTCTTTCTCAACAAAATCTGTACAAAATTCACACACTACTGTGTTCTATAGAGGAGTGGGGAGGGGGACCAGTTCTCCACTCCCCTGGTCCTGCTGACACCTGGACGGTGCCAGGAATGTTCATGGAAACAGCAGCATTGCAGCCTTCCTTCCTTCCCCGCAGCTGTATCCGTGTGAGTCTGGACAACAAGGACTTGTCAACACGAATCTCTCTCTTCTCCCGGTATAAAACAGAAAACAAACACAAAAGACGTTGGAGTAGAGAAGATCAGGAAAGGGTGGGTTTGAGATGTTTGGGAGGGTTGAGTGGGCATTTTGACAACTTAGCTTCTCCTTGGGTGGTATTTAGTAGACGCTCTTGTGGTTTAAACTGTAGCTTTAAAAATAAAATCCATTCCTGGCCGGGCACGGTGGCTCACGCCTGTAATCCCAGCACTTTGGGAGGCCGAGGCAAGTGGATCATGAGGTCAGGAGATCGAGACCATCCTGGCTAACACAGTGAAACCCCGCCTCTACTAAAAATACAAAAAATTAGATGGGTATGGTGGCGGGCACCTGTAATCCCAGCCACTCGGAAGGCTGAGGCAGGAGAATGGTGTGAACCTGGGAGGCGGAGCTTGCAGTGAGCCGAGATCGCGCCACTGCACTACAGCCTGGGCGACAGAGCGAGACTCCATTTAAAAAAAGAAAAGAAATAAAATCCACTCCTAATGCTACCCAGGGCCCTGCTGCTTGATGGAGAAACTGAAGAACATAAAGGATCTTATTTGAGGGCTTTTTGTTGTTGTTGCTGTATATTTGTTTGTTTTGAGGCAGGGTTTCGCTCTTTCACCCATTCTGCAGTGTGGTGGCACAATCACGGCTCACTGCAGCCTCAACCTCCTGGGCTCAGATGATCCTCCTGCCTCAGCCTCCCAGCTGGGACCGTAGGGACCATGCCTGGCTAAATTTTATATATTTTTTTAGAGACGGGGTTTTGCCATGTTGCCCAGGCTAGTCTCAAACTCCTGGGCTCAATCTAGCCTCCCACCTCCGCCTTCCAAAGTGATGGAATTATAGGTGTGACGCACTACACACTACACCTAGTTCTCTTGTTTGTTTGCTTGTTTTTTAGAGACAGAGTCTCACTCTGTTGTTCAGCCAGGCTGGAGTTCAGTGGTGCCGTGATAGCTCACTGCAGTCTTAAACTCCTGGGCTCAAGTGATCCTCCAGTCTCAGCCTCCCGAGTAACTGGGACCATAGGTGCACATTACCATGCCTGGCTAATTTTTAAAATTTTTTGTAGAGACGGGGTCTCTGATACTGCCCAGGCTGGTTTCAAGCTCCTGGGCTCATATGATCCTCCTGCTTCAGCCTTCCAAGTAGCTGGGACCACAGGCATGTACCACCACGTCTGGCTTTTATATTTTTGTAGAGATGGGGGTTCTTGCTACGTTGCCCAGGCCAGGCTGGTCTCAAGCTCCTGGGCTCAAGCAATCATCCCACTTCAGCCTCCCAAAGTTGTACAGACAATTACAGGCATAAGCCACTGCACCCAGCCTAACAGATCGTTTTTTTTTTGAAACAGAGTCTCGCTGTGTTGCCCAGGTTGGAGTGCAGTGGTGCGATCTTGGCTCACTATAACCTCCACCTCCCAGGTTCAAGTGATTCTTGTGCCTCGGCCTCCCAAGTAGCTGAGAGTACAGGGGCATGCGACCATGCCTGGCTAATTTTTGTATTTTTGTGGAGACGGGGTTTCACCATGTTGGCCAGGCTGGTCTTGAACTCCTGACCTCATGTGATCTGCCCCCATTCAGCCTCCCGAAGTGCTGAGATTACAGGCATGAGCCACCATGCCCGGCCAGATCTTATTTGGAAATAGTATTCTTCATTGTAATTTTTGTTCTGTTTTATTTTTACATTTCCTTTTTACAACATATCTAGGATTTGCTTTAAAACATGCCAGCCAAGAAAAAGAGGGGAAGGGGAGAATAGTTTGAAGCACATTGGCAAAATCCTGATTGCTATTTAAGCTGGGCAGTGGGTCCATGGGGGTTCACTGTACTCTTCCTTCTACTGTTATAAATGTTTAAAAATGTTTGTTGTAAAAAGTTCCTTGGTTTTCCTTATATTTCTCCAGAGAGGAAAAAAGATGTTCAGTTTTATATCTTAAAATATACAAGCTACTTTGTTAGAATAAAACTAAATGTGTATGCAACTGGGCACCGGGGCTCACACCTGTAATCCCAGCACTTTGGGAGGCCGAGGCGGGCGGATCACCTGAGGTCAGAAGTTCAAGACCAGCCTGGCCAACATGGTGAAACCTGGTCTCTACTAAAAATACAAAAATTAGCTGGGAGTGGTGGTGGGTGCCTGTAATCCCAACTACTCAGAAGGCTAAGGCAGGAGAATCACTTGAACCCTGGAGGTGGAGGTTGCAGTGAGCCAAAATAGCACCACTGCACTCCCTCCTGGGTGACAAAGTGAGACTCCATTTCAAAAAAAAAAAAAGAGAGAGCTGTGCATTGGCACCAGTTGGTTTAAGACTGCTATGGGCTACATTTTGTCATCCCAAAATTCACATCTTGAAGTCCTAAGTCCCAGAACCTCAGAATGTGGCTGTGTTTGGAGACAGGGTCTTTAAAGAGGTGACTGAATTAAAATGAGTTGTCAGAGTGGGTTCTAATCCAATATGGCTGGTCCTTATGTCAATAAGAAGAGGAAATGTGTACAGAGAGGAGACCATGTGAACACACCAGGAGAAGACAGCCACCGATAAGGCAAGTGTCAGAAATAACCTCATCTGCCAACCCCTTAATCTGACTTCTAGCCTCCAGAATTGTGAGGGAATAAAATTATATTGTTTAAACCGAGGTGTGATGGCTCATGCCTGTAATCCCAGCACTTTGGGAGGCTGAGGCGGGCAGATCACATGAGGTCAGGAGTTCAAGACCATCCTGGACAACATGGTGAAACCCCGCCTCTACTAACAATACAAAAATTAGCCAGGCATGGTGATGGGCACCTGTCATCCCAGCTACTCAGTAGGCCAAGGCGCAAGAATCTCTTGAACCTGGGAGGCAGAGGCTGCGATGAGCCAAGATTGCATCACTGTACTCCAGCCTGGATGACAGAGCAAGACTCTGCCTAAAAAAAAAAAAAAAAAAACAGGACTAGTTCATCAAGAGGCAAAATAATATGACAAACCCTACTTTAATGATTTCATCTGGTTTCAACCACTGTCCACTGATTTGATCCAGTTTCTGCTGGTTTCAAATGACTTCATCCAGTTTCAGCCCGGTTAATCCAGCTTCAGCTGGTTGTGAACAGCTTGTGGCTCCTTTCAACCAGTTTCAGATGGTTTCAGCCAAGGTCATTCAATGTCGGCTGGCGTCAACTTGTTTAACTCCTGTTTCAACTGGATTCAGCTGGTTTCCACTCTCCTTAAGGCTGTGCTGTCCAACTCAGTAGCTCCTAGCTACATACAGCTCTTTACATTTAAACTGATTAAAATTAAAGAAAGACCAAGTGTGGTGGCTCTTGCCTGTAATCCCAGCACTTTGGGAGGCCTGAGTGGGAGGATCACTTGAGGTCAGGAGTTCGAGATCAGCCTGGCCAACATGGTGAAACCCCATCTCTACTAAAAATACAAAAACCATTAGCCAGGCATGGAGGTGGGTGCCTGTAGTCCCAGCTACTGGGGAGGCTGAGGTAGGAGAATCGTTTGAACCTGGGAGGTGGAAATTGCAGTGAGCCCAGATCACACCACTGCACTCCAGTCTGGGCAACAGAGCAAGACTCTGTCTCACTAAAAAAAAAAAAAAAAAGTCTGTTATTAACACCAGGAATGATCATTGTCACTTTTTTTATTTTTTAATTTTTTTTTTTGAGACAGAGTTTCACTCTTGTTGCCCAGGCTGGAGTGCAATGGCTCACTGCAAACTCCACCTCCTGGGTTCAAGTTGTTCTCCTGCCTCGGTTTCCTGAGTAGCTACAGGTGCCCACAACCACACCCAGCTAATTTTTGTATTTTTAGTAGAGACGGGGTTTCACCATGTTGGCCAGGCTGGTCTCATGTGAGCCTCAGGTGATCCGCCCGCCTCAGCCTCCCAAAGTGCTGGGATTACAGGAGTGAGCCACCATGCCCAGCCCATTGTCACTTTTTACTAAGTACCTGCTATCTACCAGCAAGTGTCAAATGTGTTAAAAAGTCTATCACTATGCCTTGCAACAACTCTATAGAGTAGGCATTATCACCCATATTAACAGAGAAGGAAAATGAGGGTTTTTCCTTTTTTGTTTGTTAGGTTGGTTTTGGTTTTTGTTACTGAGACAAGGTCTTACTCTGTCTCCCAGGCTGGAGTGCAGTGGCACCCCTCATAGCTCACTGCAGCCTCAACCTTCCAGGCTCAAGTAATCCCCCCAAATACAGGCGTGCACCACCATGCCTGGCTTTTTTTTTTTTTTTTTAGAGCTGGGGTCTCACTATGTTGCCCAGGTTGGTCTCAAACTCCTGTTCTCAAGCAATCCTCCTGCCTCAGCCTCCCAAAGTGCTGAGGTTACAGGTTACAGGCATGAGCCACTGCACCTGGCTAGGAAACTGAGTTTTTTCAGTGGTAGAGGCTCCTAGCAAGTGGCCAAGGGAAAGAGAGAGTTCTGGGTTCAGGGACTGGCAGGAAGTTAGCAGGACACCAGGGACTCAGCTACACTGGCTGGATCTCAGGGAAGAGCAGCCGCCACAGTGGGGACCTGGAGCATGAGGGGACTCTGAGGCAGAAGCTGCACCACAGGGTTGGCAGTCCCTGAAAAGGAAGAAGATCCATAAGTAGGCCCACAGGTGCCCATGGCTCCCCATACCCACTGAGTACCAGGTTTAAAACCATGAGACCAGTACCAGCACCAATCTCTCAAGGAGCTGAGACAGCCGACCCACTCTCTGCCGTGGCTAGGACTGGCCCCAGCACCCCCAGTGGGGAGGCCTCAATGATCCCAGCTGCCAAGGGCCCAGGAACACTAGCAACAGAAGAATGGCCAAAGTGACAGGGAACCCTTGAGACCCTAGAGTAGCGATGCCTGGGCCAGACCGGATCCTCCCCACCAGCCCCCAGCCATTCCTGGCCTTCTGCCATGCTTCCTGGTTGGTCTGCAAAGCGCCTGGGGCAAAGACCTCCTGGGAGAAGAGTAGAGAGGGTACCCAGGCTCCAAGACCCTCAGGATTGGGTCCTCCAGTGACAGGCTCCTCTCTGATGAAGGGGCCACCCTGCTCTGGACAGGAAGCCCCTAGCCTCAGGGACATGTTGAATCTTGTCACCCAGAGGAACCAAGTGGCTGTGTGGTGGCCCGGTGCAGTGGCTCATGCCTGTAATCCCAGCACTTTGGGAAGCCAAGGCGGGTGGATCACCTGAGGTCAGGAGTAGAAGACCAGGCTGGCCAACATGGTGAAACCCCGTCTGTACTAAAAATACAAAAAATAGCTGGGTATAGTGGTAGACACCTGTAATCCCAGGTACTCGGGAGGCTGAGGCAGGAGAATCACTTGAACCTGGGAGGCGGAGGTTGCAGTGAGCTGAAATGGCACCACTGCACTCCAGCCTGGGCGACAGAGTGAGACTAAATCTCAAAAAAAAAAAAAAAAAAAAAAAAAAGGGCCGGGCGCGGTGGCTCACACCTGTAATCCCAGCACTTTGGGAGGCCGAGGCAGGTGGATCACGAGGTCAGGAGATAGAGACAATCCTGGCTAACATGGTGAAACCCCCATCTCTACTAAAAAAAATACAAAAAAATTAGCTGGGCGTGGTGGCCAGTGCCTGTAGTCCCAGCTACTTGGGAAACTGAGGCAGGAGAATGGCGTAAACCCAGGAAGCAGAGCTTGCAGTGAGCCGAGATCGCACCACTGCACTCCAGCCTGGGTGACAGAGTGAGACTCCGTCTCAAAAAAAAAAAAAAAAAAAAAAGAGAGAAAATAGAGGCTGGGCAGCAAAGCATGAAATGGTTCCCCAGTTCAGCCTTCGGAGGTACCAACCGTCTGTTAGCAGAGCTCTAAGACCGACTGGGCTCTCACTCCAGGAAAATCCCCCTTCCCACAGGGGCTGGGGAGATGGGGCCCGGGTCTGTGCTGCCCTCTGGAGCAGCCCACTTGGACTGGCCCTCACTGTTCTCCCGCGCCCTGGGAAGCCATGCAGAGAGGCAGAGGTCCTTTATGTGCCAGACGAGGCTGCTGTCAAGGGACTGCAAATCTGCTTGAGGTGTGACATATCTGTTTTTAGAACAGGAACATCATATCAGCAGGAGCCGGTAGCCAGAGCTGGGGGGAAGGGGGGATCCAGGTCCAATTCCCATGTATCTAGGACACATGTACACAGCACCGAGGGCCACTCCAGCCCCTCCCCAGCTTTCAGAGGACCCTGCTCCCACCTGCCCTTTGCTCTGCTATCGGGTAGATGGCATTGTCTCTGCTTTGCAACTGATGAAATAGGAACTCTGACTTCTGGGCTGGGCTGAGAGGGTGCTTGACGCTGCCATTCTGGGACCAGGTGACACATTCAATTGTGAGCATCTGCAGCTCTTTCCTGAGTCTTGAACCTGCCGGAGCAGAGCAAGAACAAATGCATGAAGGCTCCCTCTCCCAGGGGCTGCTCTTAGCCAGTGACTGATGACAATGGGTATATAAACAGCTCAGCCACGTCACCCCACACAGGTGGGACAACCATAGGTTTCCACATTCTGTACTGCCTTCCAGAGGCCCCACCAGGTTTAAGCTCAGTTGCCCACACTGGTAACTGGTAACTTCCTTGATAACACCCATTTCTCTTTTCATTCTTTTGGGGTTTTTTTTTAGAAGGAGTTTCGCTCTTGTCGCCCAGGCTGGAGTGCAGTGGTACGATCTCAGCTCACTGCAACCTCCGCCTCAGAGGTTCAAGCGATTCTCCTGCCTCAGCCTCCTGAGTAGCTGGGATTACAGCCATGCGCCACCATGCCCGGCTAGTTTTATATTTTTAGTAGAGAAGGGGTTTCCCTTGGGCCGGGCGCGGTGGCTCAAGCCTGTAATCCCAGCACTTTGGGAGGCCGAGACGGGCGGATCACAAGGTCAGGAGATCGAGACCATCCTGGCTAACACGGTGAAACCCCGTCTCTACTAAAAAATACAAAAAACTAGCTGGGCGAGGTGGCGGGCACCTATAGTCCCAGCTACTCGGGAGGCTGAGGCAGGAGAATGGTGTAAAACCGGGACACGGAGCTTGCAGTGAGCCGAGATCCGGCCACTGCACTCCAGCCTGGGCGACAGAGCGAGACTCCGTCTCAAAAAAAAAAAAAAGAGAAGGGGTTTCCCCATGTTGGCCAGGCTGGTCTTGAACTCCTGACCTCAGGTGATCCACCCACCTCGGCTTCCCAAAGTGCTGGGATTACAGGCGTGAGCCACCGCGCCTGGCCATTTCCTTTGTTCCTTCCTCCCTCTCTCTCTCTCTCTCTCTCTCTTTCTTTCTCACTTTCTCTCTTTCTTTCTTCTTGCTCTGTCACCCAGGCTGAAGTGCAATGGTGTGATCTGGGCTCACTGCAACCTCTGCCTCAAGTAGCTGGGACTACAGGTGCACACCACCATGTCCAGCTAATTCGTGTGTGTGTGTGGGTGTGTGTGTGGGGGGGGGGGTGTGTAGAGATAGGGTTTCGCCATGTTGCCCAGGCTGGTCTCAAGCAATCCTCCTAGGCTCAAGCAATCTTCTAGCCTCAGCCTCCCAAAGTTCTGGGCTTACAGACCTGAGCCATTGTGCCCGGCTAACACCCCTTTCTTGGCAGCCTTCCTGTCCATATCTGGCCTCTCTACTTCCCTACATGGGTTTCTGGGATGACTTGCACTTAAATCCTTGGAAGGAACTTAAAGCAGAAGGAAAGAGGAGAAAACTTAGAAATGGTGTGGGACCGGCCGGGCGCGGTGGCTCAAGCCTGTAATCCTAGCACTTTGGGAGGCCGAGACGGGCGGATCACGAGGTCAGGAGATCAAGACCATCCTGGCTAACACGGTGAAACCCCGTCTCTACTAAAAATACAAAAAATTAGCCGGGCGAGGTGGCGGGCGCCTGTAGTCCCAGCTACACGGGAGGCTGAGGCAGGAGAATGGCGTAAACCCGGGAGGCGGAGCTTGCAGTGAGCTGAGATCCGGCCACTGCACTCCAGCCCGGGCGACAGAGCGAGACTCCGTCTCAACAACAAAAAAAAAAGAAATGGTGTGGGACCAGCAGCTTCCCGATTTTCGGGTCTAGAGTGGAGGTGGTCCAGGGATCCGGGGATCCTGGCTCAAGCAGGATAGAGGTGACATCCAGGATGGCCATCAGGGCTGCAGTTCAGCAGCAGAGTCTCCAGGCCTGCTCACACTTGGGCTGGTGTAGGATTCTCTTCTGGACAGCCTGTTTACATTACAGTAGGACCTGAAGACATGAAATTGGTGTCCAGCCCTTGGAGAGGGGTCTGGCCTGGCTTGCACAGAGGTAGAAGCATAGTGTTCATCACAGCTGGAGCAAAAGCCCAGAAGAACGAACTTAACACTCCCAGCGGGTCGGAGGAGAGGCTAGCACGGGGTAGAGATAAGATTCTGCAGACAGAGGCCAGAAGATTTTTGTAGGCTACAAGATTCTGTAGACAGAGGCTCGCACCTATAATCCCAGCACTTTGGGAGGCCGAGGCAGGCGGGTCATTTGAGGCCAGGAGTTCAAGACCAGCCTGGCCAACATGGTGAAACCCTGTCTCTACTAAAAATACAAAAAATTAACCAGATGCGGTGGTGCATGCCTGTAAACCCAGCTACTCAGGGGGCTGAATCAGGAGGATGGCTTGAACCCAGGAGGCGGAGGTTGTAGTGAGCCAAGATCGCACCACTGCACTCTGGCCTGGGTAACAGAGCAAGACTCTGTCTAAATCAATCAATCAATCAATCAATAAGATTATGCAGACCTCATCCCCAGGAGGCAGTCTGAAATGGCTCAGGCAAAAAAAAAAAAAAAAAAAAAAAAAAAGCAGATTAAATTTGTGCAGGGGATCTTACCTGGACAAGGCTCACAAAGACAAGGGGTTGTGCACAAACCTCCCCGCCCTCCTAGTGGCAGCTGGACCCTGGACTCCCTCACCACCAGCAGCCTGCCCCATGCCATCCATCACCAGCCAGCTCATCTCCTAAACGTCTCTGCATCCATCCTCTCTTTCCATCCCTACTGCTACCTCACTGGTCCTGGCCACCACGGCTCTCTCAGCTAGGCTGCAATCACTTCCAGGCTGGATACCCCACCTCTGCCCTTGACCTTCTCCTGTCCTCTACTCCACAAGGCAGCCAGAAGAATCTGCCAATGTATCACGTCTTTTCTTGGCCTAGCGCCTTCCAGTGGCTTCCAATCTGCACGCATCCCAGCCCTTTGTGTCAGGCACCATCTCATCTTCATAAATCCTGTTTCTATTGCCCAGAGGACTCCCCCAGCCCTACCTTCCCCTGTTCCTAAATGACATTTTGCCACCCTTCAGATCTCAATGTCACTTTTGAGAGAAACCTTAGCCAGGCATGATAGCACGCACCTGTAGTCCCAGCTACTCTGAAGACTGGGGAGAAAGGATCTCTTGAAGTCAGGAGTTGGCTGCAGTGGCCTAGGACTGCACCACTGCTCTCCAGCCTGGACAACAGAGAGAGACCCTGTCTCTAGGCCAGGTGCAGTGGCTCACACCTGTAATCCCAGCACTTCGGGAGGCTAAAGCAGGTGGATCACCTGAGGTCAGAAATTCGAGGCCAGCCTGGCCAACATGGTGAAACCCCGTCTCTACTGAAAATACAAAAATTAGCCAGGCATGGCGGCATGCACCTGTAATCGCAGCTACTTGGGAGGCTGAGGCAGGAGAATTGCTTGAACCTGGGGGGCAGAGGTTGCAGTGAGCTCAGATCATACCACTGCACTCCAGCATAGATAATGAAGCAAGAAAAAAAAAAAAAAAAAAAAAAGCACCTTGTCTCTAAAAAGAGAGAGAGAGAAAACCTGCATGGACCTCCATTCAGATCAGATGGCCGTTCTGTTACTAGAAGGGTCCAGACCAACACAAGAGCACCAGGAGCCAAAGATGAAATTCACAAAAGAGTAACTATGAGAAATGGGAGAAAGATGGAGGGACTGTAGCATAGGTCTAATGGAAGTTTTAGAAAAACAGAAAGCAGAAAATCACAGAGAAGCAATATATGATGAACAATCAATGAGAATTTTCAAAAATTAGTCTGGGCGTGGTGGCTTATGCCTATAAACCCAGCACTTTGGGAAGCTGAGGCAAGTGGATCACCTGAGGTCAGGAGTTCCAGACCAGCCTGGCCAACATGGTGAAACCCCGTCTCTACCAAAAATACAAAAATTAGCTGGGCGTGGTGGTGCGTGCCTGTAGTCCCACCTACTCGGGAGGCTGAGGCAGAATCCCTGGAACTCGGGAGGCAGAGGTTGCAGTGAGCCAATATCGTGCCACTGCACTCCAGCCTGGGTGACAGAGCCAGACTCTGTCTCAAAAAAAAAAAAAAAAAAAGAGAGAGACAGAAAGAGAGAGAGAAGGAAGGAAGGAAGGAAGGAAGGAAGGAAGGAAGGAAGGAAGGAAGGAAGGAAGGAAGGAAGGAAAGGAAGGAAGGAAGGAAGGAAGGAAGGAAGGAAGGGGAAAGAAAGAAAGAGAGAAAGAAAGAGAGAAGGAAAGAGAAAGAAAGAAAGAAAGAAAGAAAGAAAGAAAGAAAGAAAGAAAGAAAGAACAAGGAAGGAAGGAAGAAAGGAAGAAAGAAAGAAAGAAAACTAAAGAGACATACAAGTCCTCAAATCAAAAACATACTCCAAGAAAAAGCAGCATAAATTAATATGTCTGTATAGGGTTCTACCATTATTAAACCACTTAAAATCAAGGATAAAGAGGAATTTTTTTTCTTTTTCCTTTTTTTAAATTATATTTTGAGTTCTAGGGTACATGTGCACAACGTGCAAGTTTGTTACATATGTATGCATGTGCCACATTGGTGTGCTGCACCCATTAACTCATCATTACAGTAGGTATGTCTCCTACCTCCCCACACCCCGCACCACGACAGGCCCTGGTGTGTGATGTTCCGCTTCCTTTGTCCAAATGTTCTCATTGTTCAATTCCCACCTACGAGTGAGAACATGCGGTGTTTGGTTTTCTGTCCTTGCGATAGTTTGCTGAGAAAGATGGTTTCCAGCTTCAACCATGTCCTTGAAAAGGACATGAACTCATCCTTTTTTATGGCTGCATAGTATTCCATGGTGTATATATGTCACATTTTCTTAATCCAGTCTATCATTGATGGGCATTTGGGTTGATTCCAAGTCTTTGCTATTGTGAATAGTGCCTCAATAAACATACATGTGCATGTGTCTTTATAGCAGCATGATTTATAATCCTTTTGGTATATACCCAGTAATGGGATGGCTGGGTCAAATGGTATTTCTAGTTCTAGATCCTTGAGGAATCACCACACTGTCTTCCACAATGGTTAAACTAGTTTACAGTCCCACCAACAGTGTAAAAGTGTTCCTATTTCTCCACATCCTCTCCAGTACCCGTTGTTTCCTGACTTTTTAATAATCACCATTATAACTGGTGTGAGATGGTATCTCATTGTGGTTTTCATTTGCATTTCTCTGATGGCCAGTGATGGTGAGCATTTTTTCATGTGTCTGTTGGCTGCGTAAATGTCTTCTTTTGAAAAGTGTCTGTTCATATCCTTTGCCCACTTTTTGATGGGATTGTTTGATTTTTTTCTTGTAAATTTGTTTAAGTTCTTTGTAGATTCTGGATATTAGCCCTTTGTCAGATGGGTAGATTGGAAAAATTTTCTCCCATCCTGTAGGTTGCCTGTTCACTCTGATGGTAGTTTCTTTTGCTGTGCAGAAGCTCTGTAGTTTAATTAGATCCCATTTGTCAATTTTGGCTTTTGTTGCCATTGCTTTTGGTGTTTTAGACATGAAGTCCTTGCCCATGTCTATGTCCTGAATGGTATTGCCTAGGTTTTCTTCGAGGGTTTTTATGATTTTAGGTCTAACATTTAAGTCTTTAATCCATCTTGAATTAATTTTTGTATAAGGTGTAAGGAAGGGATCCAGTTTCAGCTTTCTACTTATGGCTAGCCCGTTTTCCCAGTACCATTTATTAAATAGGAAATCCTTTCCCCATTCCATGTTTTTGTCAGGTTTGTCAAAGGTCAGATGGTTGTACATGTGTGGTATTATTTCTGAGGGCTCTGTTCTGTTCCATGGGTCTATATCTCTGTTTTGGTACCAGTACCATGCTGTTTTGGTTACTGTAGCCTCATAGCATAGTTTGAAGTCAGGCAGCATGATGCCTCCAGATTTGTTCTTTTTGCTTAGGATTGTCTTGGCCATGCAGGCTCTTTTTTGGTTCCATATGAACTTTAAAGTAGCTTTTTCCAATTCTGTGAAGAAAGTCATTAGTAGCTTTTTGGGGATGGCATTGAATCTATAAATTACCTTGGGTAGTATGGCCATTTTCATGATATTGATTCTTCCTATCCATGAGCATGGTATGTTTTTCCATTTGTTTGTGTCCTCTTTTATTTCGTCGAGCAGTGGTTTGTAGTTCTCCTTGAATAGGTCCTTCACATCCCTTGTAAGTTGGATTCCTAGGTATTTTATTCTCTTTGAATCAATTGTGAATGGGAGATCACTCATGATTTGGCTCTCTGTTTGTTATTGATGTATAGGAATGCTTGTGATTTTTGCACATTGATTTTGTATCCTGAGACTTTGCTGAAGTTGCTTATCAGCTTAGGGAGATTTTGGGCTGAGACAATTGGGTTTTCTAAACATATAATCATGTCATCCGCAAACAGGGACAATTTGACTTCTTCTTTTCCTAATTGAATACCCTTTATTTCTTTCTCCTGCCTGATTGCCCTGGCCAGAACTTCCAACACTGTTGAATAGGAGTGGTGAGAGAGGGCATCCCTGTCTTGTGCCAGTTTTCAAAGGGAATGCTTCCAGTTTTTGCCCAGTCAGTATGATATTAGCTGTGGGTTTGTCAGAAATAGCTCTTATTATTTTGAGATACATCCCATCAATACTTAATTTATTGAGAGTTTTTAGCATGAAGGGCTGTTGAATTTTGTCAAAGGCCTTTTCTGCATTTATTGAGATAATCATGTGGTTTTTGTCTTTGGTTCCATTTATATGATGGATTACATGTATTGATTTGCATATGTTGAACCAGCCTTGCATCCCAGGGGTGAAGCCTACTTGATCATGGTGGATAAGCTTTTGGATGTGCTGCTGGATTTGGTTTGCCAGTATTTTATAGAAGATTTTTGCATTGATGTTCATCTGGGATATTGGTCTAAAATTCTCTTTTTTTGTTGTTTTCTCTCTGCCAGGCTTTGGTATCAGGATGATGCTGGCCTCATAAAATGAGTTAGGGAGGATTTCCTCTTTTTCTATTGATTGGACTAGTTTCAGAAGGAATGGTCCCAGCTCCTCCTTGTACCTCTGGTAGAATTCAGCTGTGAATCCATATGGTCTTGGACTTTTTTTCGTTGGTAGGCTATTAATTATTGCCTCAATTTCAGAGCCTGCTATTGGTCTATTCAGGGATTCAACTTCTTCCTGGTTTAGTCTTAGGAGGTGTATGTGTCCAGGAATTTATCCATTTCTTCTAGATTTTCTAGTTTATTTGCATAGAGGTGTTTATCGTATTCTCTGATGCTAGTTTGTATTTCTGTGGGATCAGTGGTGATAACCCCTTTATCATTTTTTATTGCATCTATTTGATTCTTCTCTCTTTTCTTCTTTATTAGTTTTGCTAGCGGTCTATCAATTTTGTTGATCTTTTCAAAAAACCAGCTCCTGGATTCATTGATTTTTTGAAGGGTTTTTTGTGTCTCTATCTCCTTTAGTTCTGCTCTGATCTTAGTTATTTCTTGCCTTCTGCTAGCTTTTGAATGTGTTTGCTCTTGCTTCTCTAGTTCTTTTAATTTGATGTTAGGGTGTCAATTTTAGATCTTTCCTGCTTTCTCTTGTGGGCATTTAGTGCTATAAATTTCCCTCTACACATTGCTTTAAATGTGTCCCAGAGATTCTGGTATGTTGTGTCTTTGTTCTCATCGGTTTCAAAGAACATCTTTATTTCTGCCTTCATTTCGTTATGTACCCAGTAATCAGTCAGGAGCAGGTTGTTCAGTTTCCATGTAGTTGAGAAGTTTTGAGTGAGTCTCTTAATCCTGAGTTCTAGTTTGATTGCACTGTGGTCTGAGAGACAGTTTGTTATAATTTCTGTTCTTCTTTTTTTTTTTTTTTTTTTCTTTTGAGATAGCATCTCACTCTGTCACCCAGGCTGAAGTGCAGTGGTGCAATCATAGCTCACTGTAGCCTCAAACTGCTGGGCTCAAGCAATTCTCCCACCTCAGACTCCCAAGTAACTGGGACTACAAGCCTGCAAGCAGGCACCACCATGCCTAGCTAATACTTTTATTTTTTGTAGAGATGGGGTCTTGCTATATTGCCCAGGATGGAAATATTTTTTTGTTGGTGGTGGTTTTTTTTTTTTTTTTTTTTGGAGACGGAGTTTTGCTCTTGTTGCCCAGGCTGGAGTGCAATGATGCGATCTCGGCTCACTACAACCTCCACCTCCCGGGTTCAAGCGATTCTCCTGCCTCAGTCTCCTGAGTAGTTGGGATTACAGGCATGTGCCACCACGCCCAGCTAATTTTTTTTTTTTTTTTTTTTTTGTAATTTTTTAGTAGAGACAGGATTTCTTCACATTGGTCAGGCTGGCCTCGAACTCCCGACCTCAGGTGATCCGCCTGCCTTGGCCTTGGAAAGTGCTGGGACTACAGGCGTGAGCCACTGCACCCGGCCTCAGGATGGAAATCTTAAAAGTTATCAGGCCGGTGTGGTGGCTCATGCCTATAATCCCAGCACTTTGGGAGGCCAATGCGGGCAAATCAGCAGAGGTCAGGAGTTTGAGACCATGCTGGCCAACATGGTGAAACTCTGTCTCTACTAAAAATGGAAAAAAAAAAAAAAATAGCCAGGCATGGTGGCGGGCGCCTGTAATCCCAGCTACTTGGGAGGCTGAGGCAGGAGAATCACTCAAATCTGGGAGGCCAAGGTTGCAGTGAGCCAAGATCATGCCACTGCACTCCAGCCTGGGCAACAATCTGTGAAGAAAAATAAAAGAAAAAGAGATGAGAGAGAAAGAGAAAGAGAGAGGAAGGAAGGAAGGAAGGAAGGAAGGAAGGAAGGAAGGAAGGAAGGAAGGAAGGAAGGAAGGAAGGAAGGAAGGAGTAACACACACACACACACAAAAAAAAAAAAAAAACAGGCAAAGAATACGAACAGGCAATTCACAGAAGGAAAACCCAAATGTCCCCCAAACATATGAAAAGATGTTCAACCACAATGAATGACAATCAGAGAAATTGTAAAAATAAAACAGCAACATGATATCATTTTACATTCATCAGCTAAGCAAAAGCTAAAGTCTGATAATCCCAATTATTGATGGACATGTAGAAAAAGGAAATTCTGACATATGCTGGTAGAGTGTCCGTTGGTATAAGCCCTTGGAGAGCAAAGCAGAGATATTCACCACCCTCTTGTCCCAACTATTCCACTTACTATTCTAGGTAAGTATCTTGCAGAGCGATCCCAGCACTGGTGCTATAGAATACATTTACAGGAATGTTTATTGCAACATTGTTTAAAACAAGAGAAAAAACAACAAACATAAACAAAGTAAATGTTCACCAAGAGGAGACTGGATAAACAAAGTATAATGTATAATGGAATATGTTGCAGCAGTTAAAATAAATAAAGAAAAGCTACATGTATCATTATAGTCTATGCAGTATCAACTTGGATCAACCTCAAAAGTCATTAGTAGTGAGCAAAAAAAGCAGGTTGCAGAAGGATACATACAATATGATACCAGTTATATACAATGTTTATGGTTTAACTTTTTCAGTCTGGTTTATTGAGCTACAATTTGCAGACAGTGAAATTGACTAGCCTTTGTGTACAGTTCTGTGAGTCTGGGTGAATGCATACCCTTAGGTAGACATCATCACAATCAGGATATAAAAGGGTTCCATCCTTCCCCAATATTGCACACTGCCCTATTGTAGTCGAGTCTTTCCCTCACCTCACATCTCCTGTAAACAGGGAGTCTGTGGCATTTTGAGTCTGTCTTCTTCCACTTAGCATAATACCTTTGAGATTCATTCATGTTGTTGAGTATCTCAATCGCCTTTTTTTAACTGCTGAATAGTAGTCTACTGTGTGGATGTACCAATTCGTTTATCCGTTCTCTAGTTGAAGTGCAATTGACTTGTTTGTAGTTTTGGGACAATTATAAATAAACCTACTGTAAATATTTGTGAACCAACTTTTGTTTGAATACAAATTTTCATTCCTCCTGGTTAAACACCTAAAAATGGGATTGTTGGGTCATGTGGTAAGTGTATGTTACATTTATTTATTTATTTATTTATTTATTTATTTATTTATTGAGACCGAGTCTTACTCTGTTGCCCAGGCTGGCGTGCAGTAGCACCGTCTCAGCTCACTATAGCCTCTGCCTCCCAGGTTCAAGTGATTCTCCTGCCTCAGCCTCCCAAGTAGGTGGGATTACAGACACCAGCCACCTTGCCGGGCTAATTTTTGTATTTTTAGTAGAGACGGGATTTCACCATGGTGGCCAGGCTGGTCTCAAACTCCTGACCTCAGGTGATCCACCTGCCTGAGCCACCCAAAGTGCTGGGATTACAGGCATGGGCCACCATACCTGGCTTTATGTTCACCTTAAATTTTCTTCTTTTTCTTTTTAATTTAAAATTATTTTTATTTATTTATTTTTTGCTGAGGCTGGAATGCAGTGGCACAATCCCAGTTTACTGCAGCCTCAACCTCACAGGCTCAACTGATCCTCCTACTTCAGCCTCCTAAGTAGCTGGGACCACAGGAACACACCACCATACCCAGCTGCACATATTTTGTAGAGACAAGGTCTTACTGTGTTGCCCAGGCTGGTCTTGAACTTCTGGGCTCACGTGATCCTTCTGCTTTGGCCTCCTAAAGTGCTGGGATTACAGGCACTGTGTTGGCCTATTTGGCCATTTTTATTTTAGTTATTAAATTTATTACTACTGACTTTTGAGGATTCTTTACATTCTCAATAAAAGTCCTTTATCATATATGTGCTGTGCAAACATTTTTTCCCGGTTTGTGGTTTGTTTTTCCATTTTCATAAGAGTGTCTTTTGAAAATCAGATGTTTTTAATTTTTATGAAATCTAGTTTAGCATATGTTTTTGTTTATGCTTCATGGATATAGAAGCTATATCTAAGAAACATTTTTCCTAATCTCAGCTCGCAAAGTTTTTCTCCTGTGTTTCCTTTGGGAAGTATTTTAATTTTGAGGTTTGGATTTAGGTCTACGATCCATTTTGAAATAATTTTTGTTAAGTTGTGAGGTAGAGGTGGTCAAGGTTCTTTCTTTTTTAAAAAAATATATGCATAACTAGTTGTTCCAATATCATTTGTTGTTTGTTTGTTTGTTGAGACAGAGTCTTCCAACCAGGCTGAATAGAGTGCAGTGGTACAATCACAGGTCACTGCAGTCTCAAACTCAAGCGATCCTCCCACCTCAGGCTCCCAAGTGACTGGGACTACAGGCACATATCACCACACACAGCTGCTTTTTTTTTTTTTTTTTTTTTTAAAAGACAGGGTCTTGCTATGTTGCCCAGCCTGGTCATGAACTGCTGGCCTCCAGCCATCCTCCTGCCTCAGCCTCCCAAAGCATTGGGATTACAGGCGTGAGCAACCACACCTGGCTGCAACACCATTTGTTGACATGACTACTATTTATCCATTTGATTGTCTTTGCCATTTTGTAAAAACCAACTGACCCTGAGGAGGGCAGATCGCTTAAGCCCAAGAGTTCAAGACCAGCCTGGGCAACATGGTGAAACCCTCTCTATTATTTAAAAAAAAAAAAAAAAAATCAACTGACTATGTATGTGTTGGTTTATGGAGTTTCAAAACATGGTTAACAGGATAGAGCTTTTCCTGTTAGGGAGAAGGAAAGGGGAATTTAGAATTTAGATAGATAAAATTATTTAATTTTTTTCAAGATTTTTTATTTAGTTAGTTAGTTTAGTTTAGTTTTTGAGATGGAGTCTCACTCTCGCCCAGGGTGGAATGCAGTGGCACGATCATGGCTCATTGCAACCTCCATCTCCTGAGTTCAGGCAATTCTCCTGCCTCAGCCTCCTGTGTAGCTGGGATTACAGGCATGTGCCACCACACCTGGGTAATTTTTGTATTTTTAGTAGAGACGAGGTTTCACTATGTTGGCCAGACTGGTCTCGAACTCCTGACCTCAAGTGATCTCTCCACCTCAGCCTTCCAAAGTGCTGGGATTACAGGCATAAGCCACCACACCCAGACTGTTTTGTTTCAATTGCAAATAAGAATGCATATATTTATGGGGTACCTAGGGATGTTTTGATACATAGGCACAGGTGTATGTGCAACCTCACAGATGACATTCCCCAGGAAACACTGTGAGATCGATTGAGCAAGCAGGATACTTATTAAGCAGTGCCCTTGAAGGCCAGGCACAGTGGCTCATGCCTGTAATCCCAGCACTTTGGGAAGCTGAGGATCACTTGAGCCCAGGAATTGGAATTCAAGACCAGCCTGGGCAACATAGCAAGACCCCCACCTCTACAAAAAATAAAAAATTATCTGGGCATGATGGTGCATACCTGTAGTCCTAGCTACTCAGGAGGATGAGGCAGGAGGATCACTCAAACCCAGGAGTTAAGAGGCTGCAGTGAGCCATGATTGCACCACCGCACCTACAACCTGGGTGACAGAGCAAGACACTGTCTCTTAAAAAAAAAAAAAAAAAAAAAAAAGGCCGGGCGCGGTGGCTCATGCCTGTAGTCCCAGCACTTTGGGAGTCCAAGGCAGGCGGATCACGAGGTCAGGAGTTTGAGGCCAACCTGGCCAATATGGTGAAACCCCGTCTCTACTAAAAATACAAAAAATTAGCCGGGCGTGGTGACGGGCGCCTGTAGTTCCAGTTGCTGGGGAGGCTGAGGCAGGAGAATGGCATGAACCCGGGAGGCGGAGCTTGCAGTGAGCCGAGATCCCGCCACTGCACTCCAACCTGGGCAACAGAGCGAGACTCCATCTCAAAAAAAAAAAAGAAAAAAGTGTTCTTGAGAGCAAGAGGCCAGAAGGAAGCAGGAGCAAGCAATGGAGAATTGGCGAGAAGGTAAGCTTCCACTGAGCCCAGAAGGAGAACAGGAGCTGAAACAGCCATTCACACTTGTCCAGGCTTGGCCAAGATGGCTGGACCTCCACCCTTCCACAGACATGGGATATTGGGAGAAGGAGCTCTCTGCAGTTTAGACGGTTCCCTATGGACAGCATTCACAGAAGAGTCACAAACCCTTCATGGAAGGTGGTGTGAACCATGTGCCTCTGCAATCTGCCATAGTAGGGTTATACTTTGTGTTTTATTTTTCTTTTTTGAGATGGAATCTCACTCTTGCTGCCCAGGCTGAAGCGCAATGGCACAATCTCGGCTCACTGCAACCTCCCCCTCCCAGGTTCATGCAATTCTCCTGCCTCAGCCTCCCCAGTAGCTGGGACTACAGGTGTGCACCACCACGTCTGGCTAATTTTTGTATTTTTAGTAGAGACAAGGTTTCACCATGTTGGTCAGGCTGGTCTTGAACTCCTAACCTCAAGTGATCCTCCCACCTCAGCCTCCCAAAGTGCTGGGATTACAGGCATGAGCCACCACACCTAGCCTCATGCTTTGTGTTTTCATCCGCATCTGCCACAAATGAGAAAGAAGGCCTTTTCATATTCTTGGAGGGAAGTTCTGGAGAGGGTGACCAAGTAGCTTCGGGCCTTCCTGGGACACAAGGGAACCCTGCTGGAGCAGCCTCTAGAGCAGTGGAAGGCCAGGCAGACCTGGATCTAATTTTAGTCTTTTGTGACCTAACTCTGTGCTCTGAAGGGAGTGACCCAACTTCTCTGAGTCTCAGTTTCCCTCTCAGAAAAATGACTGGGATTATGATTGGGGTGAGGGCTAAAAAGGAAGGGAAGGAGATGTCCTTGCTTTAATCTAAACTCTGATCCTATCCAAAGGATTTAAGGACATTTAGGCAAATTCAGAAGCCCGGCAAAGTTGTTCCCATGGGTCAGTTTGCAAGAGGGAACCAAGAACTAGGAAGAGGCTGGGCACAGTGGCTCACACCTGCAATCCCAGTACTTTGAGAGGCCGAGGTGGGTGGATTGTTTAAGGTTAGCAATTCAAGATTAGCCTGGGCAACATAGCAAGATTCCATCTCTGAAGAAAATGGACCGGGCGTGCGGTGGCTCACGCCTGTAATCCCAGCACTTTGGGAGGCTGAGGCAGGCGGATCACGAGGTCAGGAGATCGAGACCATCCTGGCTAACACGGTGAAACCCCGTCTCTACTAAAAATGCAAAAAATTAGCCGGGCGTGGTGGCGGGCGCCTGTAGTCCCAGCTACTCGGGAGGCTGAGGCAGGAGAATGGCGTGAACCCAGAAGGCGGAGCTTGCAGTGAGCCGAGATCACGCCACTGCACTCCAGCCTGGGAGACTGAGCGAGACTCCGTCTCAAAAAAAAAAAAAGAAAATGAAAAAAAACTAGCCAGGCATGGTGGTATGTGCCTGTAGTCCCAGCTACTCGGGAAGCTGAGGCAGCAGGATCCCTTGAACCCAGGATTTTGAAGCTGCAGTGAACTGTGATCACACCACTGCACTCCAGCCTGGGTGACAGCGCAAGACCCTGTCTCAAAAATAGATAGATAGATAGATAGATAGATAGATAGATAGATAGATAGACAGACAGATAGATAGATAGATAGATCGATCTGAGAAGGACCATTGACAACATGCCGGGTTCAGTGTGGCCTTCTGAGCCTGGTTCCAGCCTTCTATCTCCTTAGGCCTGGGGTGTAGATGACGCCTGACCCACTTACTCTGTTTGGGAGTTGAACAGTAAATTAAAGGGCTTCGTTATCTCATTTGAGAGTGGAGTAAAACACTTTGGAAAGGCTGGGGCACTCATAGCAATCAAGCTCTGAAAGGTTCTCAGTCGCTGGAAGGAATATCCTCTGATAGATTGCTCTTTTCTCTGAAATGTAGTTTACATCTCATGAGCAATTCCAGCAGCATCCACTGCAGATGTTTTTGGCATCTTCACAAAGGAGTTAAAGAGATCAGACTCCTTCCCAAGAGAGAAAATCATCTTTGCAATGTCCAAAAACATTCCCTGGGCACAGCTCCCTCTGCCGTGACCTGCCAAGAAATTCTGGGGCTGCTTAGGACCTGGGGTCATTCTCTAGCTCCAGGATACTCACCTGTGGTCAGCCACCACCTATGCATCGTGAGTCGCTCCACAAACCTTAAGTGAACCTCACGTTGGGGCAGGCCATGCTTCATCTCAGCCCTGCTCTTCCTGGGTTTACCATCCAAACTTGGCCCTGTGTAAATTCTACAGGAGTTACCCCTGATTTTCCTGTCCACTGACTCAAATGGCCAACATCTCAACACCTTCCTGGGGGTCAGACATGCAGAGACCTGCATTTTAGTGATCATAAAATTGAGGCACAATGTATCCAAAATAAACCTTCAGAATCTCAGACTCCAATCCTCTCCAGAATTAGTTTCCAGATTTTTAAAAATTTAATTTTATTTTTAGAGAAGGGTTCTTATTATGTTGCCCAGGCTGCTCCTGAAGGGCTGGGCTCAAGCAGTCCTCCCATCTCAGCCTTCCAAAGTGCTGAGATTACAAGCATAAGCCACCATGCCTGGCCACTTAAAAATAATAATAATAATAATAATAATAATAATAATAATTTCTTGCTCTGTTACCCAGGCTGAAGTGCAGCGGTGCCATCATAGCTCATAGCAGCCTCAAAATTCTAGGCTCAGGTGATCCTCCCACTTCAGCCTCCCAAGCCACTGGGGGACCACAGGTGCTCACCACTGTGCCTGGCTACTTTTAAATTTTTTTGTAGGGAGAAGGTTATGCTATGTTGCCCGGGCTGGTCTCAAACTCCTGGGCTCAAGTGATCCTCCCACCTTGGTCTCCCAAAATGCTGGGGTTACAGGCATCAGTCACTGTGTTGTTCCAGTTTCCAGAATATTAAAGAACTTAAGTTGGGTTAGCCTTAGGAACAGGCAAAATAATAACAGCAACAATTTTCCTCTGTTAGGCACTTCCCATTGGCCAGAACTGTACTCAGAACCAACACACATCACCCAGAATCCTTATAACAATCCCAATTTATAGATGGAAAAATTGAGGCATGGAGGTATGAATAGCAGGGGTGTGGAGGGCCTGCAACCTCTGTCTTTCACCAGGTCAACCTTTTGGTTCTTAGAAACTGTGCAGGCAGGATAAGCATGCTGGCTCATACCTGTAATCCCAGCACTTTGGGAGGCCGAGGTGGGCAGCTCACCTGAGGTCAGGAGTTCGAGACCAGCCTGGCCGACATGGCGAAACCCCGTCTCTACTAAAAATACAGAAATTAGCCAGGCGTAGTGGCATGCACCTGTAGTCCCAGCTAGTTGGGAGGCTGAGGCAAGAGAATTGCTTGAACCCAGGTGGCGGAGGTTGCAGGGAGCCAGGATCATGCCACTGCAGTCCAGCCTGGGCAACAGAAACCACACGCAAGTCCTCAGTCATGGATTAAGACCAAAAAGAAAGAAAAAAAAATGTTGAAAGGGCACAAGCTGAGGAGTGGGGAGGAGAGGAGAAGAGACAGATGGAGGTAAGCCCAGGTGCAGACAGAAATAGGAGGGAAAGACTGAGTGGCCTCTTGTCCTGCTGCAGCCTTGCCTACGGACAACCCGGAGCTGTCACCCTCACCACGGTACCTAGTGTTCCCTCACTGCTCCGACCCATAGCTGTTCTTCATCACCTCTGCCTGCTCAGCCCTGGGGCAGCCCTGGGGAGACCCAAGGAAAGCTAGGTCCACGTGCTCCTTTCCTCCTAACCTCCTCTAGCCTCAGTCTCCCCATCTGTAGAAAGAGCACATGAATCCCCGTCTCTCCAGAGGATCAGATGCAACAATGTACCCACGGGCACCAAGGAGAAGCCCTGGACACACCCGTTTCTTCCTCTCCTCCTTCATAAGTCAGGAAAGAGTACAGAATACAAGCCACTGAGGGAACCTGCCCTTAAGCAGACTGCCAAAGAATTGCTTTGTCCGTGCATGCATTCATTCATTCATTCAACAGATACTTCCTGAGCATCTAGTGTGTGCCAGGAAGATCACTGAGGCTTTTCTTTCCTAAAAGCATTTTCCTTCCTTCCTTCCAGGCTGGAGTGCAGTGGTGCGATCTTGGCTCACTGGGTTCACGCCAGTCTCGTGCCTCAGCCTCCCGAGTAGCTGGGACTGCAGGCGCCCGCCACCACGCCCGGCTAGTGTTTTGTATTTTTAGCAGAGACGGGGTTTCACCGTGTTAGCCAGGATGGTCTCAATCTCCTGACCTCATGATTCGCCCACCTCAGACTCCCAAAGTGCTGAGATTACAGACGTGAGCCACCACGCAGTGGTGTGATCTCGACTCACTGCAACCTCTGCTGCCTGGGTTCAAGAGATTCTTGTGCCCCACGACCCGAGTAGCTAGGGTTCCAGGCATGCATCGCCATGCCTGGCTAATTTTTGTATTTTTAGTAGAGACGGGGTTTTGCCATGTTGGCCAAGCTGCTCTCGAACTCCTGGCCTCAAGTGATCCACCCGCCTCAGCCTCCCAAAGTGCTGGAATTACAGGTATCAGCCATTGCGCCCAGCTCTAAAGTCATTGTTTCATGTAATTCCCATGCACACACACACAGGCACGCACACGGCGAGACAGGCACCATTATGCCCATTTTACAGATAAGTCAACGGAAGCAGAGAAAGCGGAAGTAACCGCAAAGCACAGAAAGCGATGGAGACCAGATTCAGATGGGGCCTGGCTCTCTGGGATGCAAATGTCTGCTCGTTTTCCAAATGCCACACTCTCCACCATGGTAGGGCTGAATGATGCCTGGTATCTGTGTCTAAGTGTGTGAGTTTGCACAGAGAGGCTGGCATCTGGTCCTTGGGGGTTCCTGCAAGGCTGGGCAGGCCTGGGAGCACTGGAGAAGGAAAGCCTTGTTCCCAAGATCAGGATAACGGCTGATGTGGATTAAGCCATGCGTGTTTACAATAACACATCTCCTGCACTTTGAGAACCAGTAATCCTTTCCCGTGGGGGTGCAGGAGAGAGCCAGGAGGGAGGTGGCATCTCTAGCAAAGAATCAGAGAAATCTCCTCTTCCTGAAGCGCTGTGTAAAGTGTGAGAAAGGGAGGTGGCGGAGGCCTGGGCTTTCACAGATCAGGTCAATGGGACATCCATTCCATCTGACTCCTCCCGTGCTCAAGAACCCTCAATGACTCCCCATGGCCCTCAGTGTTGTTTGTGAAACTCAGAGGAGGCGATGCAAAGTCAGCTCACCTAGAGACTAGCAGAAGAGCCAGAAAGAACCTGAACCCCAGAAAAAGATGCCTGACAAAATAGAGCTAGTTCTCTGTTCCTTTTTTCCCCCTTAAACACGAGGAGCCCATAGCCCTCACATCTAGCACTCATCCCTCCCCAGGATTCTGGGTAGGCTGAGGATCTTTGGGCTCTAGGCAGAGTCTGACCCAAGGCTTTAAGCATTCCCCACAACTTGGCTCCAACCCTCAGCTTCTCAAATCAAACCTCCCAGTGGAGGTCCCTGAACAATTCCTGGCCACCACTCACCCTCTGTGGTATCCTCCCAGATACTGGACAGGAAACTCACTACCTCAGAAGATAGCGCAGCACTTACCTGTAGGCCCTCATACCCTCACCATTCCTTCCACTTGCAACTCTTTATTATTATTATTATTTGAGATGGAGTTTTGTTCTTGTTTCCCAGGCTGGAGTGCAATGGCGTGATCTCAGCTCGCTGCAACCTCCGCCTCCTGGGTTCAAGCGATTCTCCTGCCTCAGCCTCCCGAGTAGCTGGGATTACAGGCATGCGCCACCACATCCAGCTCATTTTGTATTTTGAGCAGAGACAGGGTTTCACCATGTTGGTCAGGCTGGTATCCAACTCCTGACTTCAAGTTATCCACCTGCCTTGGCCTCCCAAAGTGCTGGGATTACAGGCGTGAGCCACTACATCCAGCCTGCAACTCTTCTTCCAGATCTTTGCAGGATGGGCTCCTTGCAAATGTCCCCACCTCAGAACATCAATCTGGTGTATTGCCTTTGGAGCATGTATATGTCTTTTTTTTTTTTTTTTTTTTTTTTTTTCAGACAGTTACCCTGTTACCCAGGTCTGGAGTGCAGTGGTACAATCACAGCTCACTGCAGCCTCAACCTCCCAGACTCAAGCAATCCTCCCAGCTCAGCCTCCTGAGTAGTTGGGACCACAGGCATGAGCCACCACACCGACTAATGTAATTAAATTTTTCATATAGACAGGGTTTCACTATATTGCCCAGGCTGGTCTCAAACTCCTAGGCTCAAGCAATCCACGATTTCAGATTCCCAAAGTGTTGGGATTACAGGCATGAGCCACCATGCCTGGCCTCAGAGCATGTATATATCTTTACTTGCTTCTGGACTAGAACCTTTCCCCCAATTAGAATGTCACTCTTTCTCACCTCTGAACACCCAGTAGGACCCCTTTCCCCATCCACTCAGAATTTGCCTTTGATTGCCACCTTCTGACCCAGTGTAACAGATACACATGAAAAGAGCATCATCTCCCACGCATGCCATGTGTGTTTAAATAGGTGGCCACACAGCTTTACACTTACTTGGTGTCACACGGATTACCCGGGGCTCCTACCAGTGCCATTTCCACGAATCCCACAATAGCTCTATGGAGTGGCATTATTATCCTCATTTTATAGATGTGGAAGCTGAGGCCAGGTGCGGAGGCTCCCGTCTGTAATCCCAGCACTTTGAAAGTCCAAGGAGGGTGGATCACGTGAGGTCAGAGGTTTGAGACCAGCCTGGGCAATGTGGCGAAGCTCTGTCTCTACTGAAAATACAAAAATTAGCTGGGAGGCTGGGTGCGGTGGCTCACGCCTGTAATCCCAATACTTTGGGAGGCCGAGGCGGGCGGATCATGAGGTCAGGAGATCGAGACAATCCTGTCGAACACAGTGAAACCCCGTCTCTACTAAAAGTACAAAAAACTAGCTGGGAGTGGTGGCATGCACCTGTAGTCCCAGCCACTTGGGAGGCTGAGGCAGGAGAACTGCTTGAACCCAGGAGGTGGAAGTTGCAGTGAGCCAAGATCGTGCCACTGCACTCCAGCTTGGGCAACAAGAGCAAAACTCCGTCTCAAAAATAAAAAAATTTAAAAAATAAGCTGGGCATGGTGGCAGGCACCTATAGTCCCAGCTACTCACAAGGCTGAGGGACAAGAAGCACTTGAACCTGGAAGGTGGAGATTGCAGTGAGCCAAGATCATGCCACTGCACTCCAGCCTGGGCAGCACAGCAAGACCCTGTCTCGAAAAAAAAAAAAAAAAACACCTCTGAAAGGTCATGTGATTTGCCCAAAGACACTGAAATCCAGACACACCAACAACTCAGTCTAAGGTTCTTTCTCTTTTCTTTTTCTGTTCTTTTTTTTTTAAGACGGAGTCTGGCTCTGTTGTGCCAGCTGGAGTACAGTGGCACAATCTCAGCTCACTGCAACTTCCACCTCCCGAGTTCAAGGAATTCTCCTGCCTCAGCCTCCCGAGTAGCTAGGATTACAGGCTCCCGCCACCATGCTCTGCTAATTTTGTATTTTTAGTACAGATAGGGTTTTACCATGTTGGACAGGCTGGTCTTGAACTCCTGACCTCAGGTGATCCGACCATCTTGGCCTCCCGAAGTGCTGGGATTACAGGAGTGAGCCATCACACCTGGCCTGTTTCTTTTTTGTTGTTTTTAATTTATATTAGTTTGTTTGTTTGACCTGCTCCTTTGACATCTGTTTGTTTTTGTTGTATTGGTTTTTTTTAGAGACAGGGTCTCATTCTGTCACCCAGGGTGGAGTGCAGTGGTGTGATCACAGCTCACTGCAACCTCCAACTCCTGGCCTCAAGTGATCCTCCTGAGTAGCTGGGATGCAGGTACGTGCTGTCACACCCAACTAATTTTTTTAATTTTAATATTTTCTTTTAGAGATAGGGTCTGGCTCTTTCACTCACGCTCCAGTGCAGTGGCAGTAGCATAGCTCACTGCAACCTCAAATTTCTATGCTCAAGCAATCCTCCTGCCTCAGCCTCTTGAGTTGTTGGGGTTACAGGCACTTGTCATCACATTTGGCTGATTTCTTTTTTTATGATTACATTTTGTAGAGATGGGGTCTTGCTTTGTTGCCAGACTGGTCTTGAACTACTGGCTTCAAGTGATCCTCCTACCTCTGCCTCCCAAAGTGCTGAGATTACAGGCTTGAGCCACCACACCCGGCCTTGTCCGTTTTTTATAACCAAGCCATGAGTAACAAAAAGCCAGAAGAAAGTGTTGCCACCTCTGATGGCAAATCCCAATAGGGGAGCTCAGATTTATTCTGAGTGATGGTGGCATGGAACTAGAGACCTAGAAGAAGATTCACGATCACAGGCCACCCCTTCTAGTTTACAGAGAAAGAAACTGAGTCCCAGCCGGGCGCGGTGGCTCACACCTGTAATCCCAGCACTTTGGGAGGCTGAGGTGGGGGGTGGGGGGGCATCACCTGAGGTCAGGAGTTCAAGACCAGCCTGGCCAACATGGTGAAACCCCATCTCTACTAAATATACAAAAATTAGCCGAGCATGGTGGCACACACCTATAATCCCAGCTATTCGGGAGGCTGAGGTAGGAGAATCGCTTGAATCTGGGAGGCAGAGGTTGCAGTGAGCCGAGATTGCACTATTACACTCCAGCCTGGACAACAAGAGTGAGACTCCATTTCAAAAAAAAAAAAGAGAGAGGCAGAAAGAAGAAACTGAGCCCCAGAGAGGAGACTCTGAGATGAGAACCCTGTGCCATCCCCAATCCCACCAGCTGCCACTTCTCCCAGCCTCCATTTAGTTATTTGTTTGTTTGTGTATCCAATAAACTTTTTTTTTTTGAGATGGAGTCTTGCTCTGTCACCCACTCTCTGGAGTGGGATTACAGGCACCTGCCACCATGCCCAGCTAATTTTTGTGTTTTTAGTAGAGACGGAGTTTTGCCACGTTGGCCAGGCTGGTCTCAAACTCCTGACCTCACGTGATTCGCCCATCTCAGCCTCCCAAAGTGCTGGGATTACAGGTGTGAGCCACGGCACCTGGCCTATTCAGTAAACATGTATTCAGTCTGTACCTACTGTTCTAGGGACTGTGGACAGAGCACTGAGCAAGATAGAAAAAAAAAACAGCACCCATTCTCAGTGAGTGTCAGGAGAGCCGGCCTCAGGAATATGGCCCATGCAATTACACACTCGGTTTCATGCTCTACTGTAGCCATTTGGAAATCCTTAATAATTTTTCAACAAAAGCCCTCGAGTTTCATTTTGCGATGGGCCCTGCAAATGATGTAGCCAGTCCTGTGTGCCAGGCCAAACTAGCAGATAAGGAAATGAGGCACAGAGAGGGAAATAACTCCAGTTCACACAGGATGCAAGCCACATAGCTGGTATTGAAACCCAGGTTAGGCTGAGTGCAGTGGCACACGCCTGTATTCCCAGTACTTTGGGAGGCCAAGGCGGACAGATCATCCAAACTCAGGAGTTCAAGACCAGCCTGACCAATATGCTATAACCCCATCTCTACTAAAAATACAAAAATTAGTCGGGTGTGGTGGCGGGCACCTGTAGTCCCAGCTACTCGGCAGGCTGAGGCAGGAGAATCGCTTAAACCTTGGAGGTGGAGGTTGCAGTGAGCTGAGATCACGCCACTGCACTCCAGCCTGGGGGACAGAGTGAGACTCCGTCTCGAAAGAAAGAAAAGAAAGAAAGAAAGAGAGAAAGAGAGAAAGAGAGGAAGGAAGGAAGGAAGGAAGGAAGGAAGGAAGGAAGGAAGGAAGGAAGGAAGGAAGGAAGGAAGGAAGGAAGGAAAAGAAAGAAACCCAGGCTAACAGACTCCAGATAACAGCAGCCGCCATTGAACCATGTTGCCTAACTGTCCCCAAGGAGAAACTTCCCAGGTCTTCAGAAGCAGCAAAAGCTTTCCTGGCACAGAGCTAGAAAAGAAGACTCTCATGGTGTCCCATGTAGCAGGAACTACAGGAGCTGGGGTGGGTAATCCATTTAGGCCACTTGACAAACACCTATTTTTAGGTCAACTCTGAGAATAGAAAGATGAAAAAGGAGTGGTCTCTGCCATCCCAGAGCTAAGTGTAAGGGAAGTGACAGCTCCCATGGAATCGGACCATTTCAACTTCATGCGATGAATGACAGGTCAGGGCTTCTGGGCGTGACTGTAGGAATGACCACAGCTAACACTGACCGTTGGCCTACTTTGTGTGCTGTTTGCTTTTTTGTTTTGTTTGTTTGTTTTTGAGACGGAGTCTCACTCAAGTCACCAGGGCTGGAGTGCAGTGGTGCGATCTCAGCTCACTGCAACCTCCGCCTCCCAGGTTCAAGCAATTCTCCTGCCTCCGCCTCCTGAGTAGCTGGGACTACAGGCGTGCACCACCACGCCCAGCTAATTTTTGTATTTTTAGTAGAGACCGGGTTTCACTATGTTGGCCAGGATGGTCTCGATCTCTTGACCTCATGATCCGCCCACCTCGCCCTACCAAAGTGCTGGGATTTCCCGCGTGAGCCACGGCGCCCAGCCCTGCTGTGTGCTTTTTAGCATTTTCTTCAGTTTTCATTGCAACCTGTGAGTCAGGAACTCTTATTATGCTATTTTACCTAAGAGGAAAAGAGCAATTACAAAGATTAAACAGTGTGTTCAGGCCAGGTGCAGTGGTTCATGGCTGTAATCCCAGCACTTTGGCAGGCCAAAGCAGGAGGATCGCTTGAGTCCAGGAGTTCAAGACCAGCCTGGGCAAATTAGTGAGACCCCCATCTCTTTAGAAAAAAAAAAATACTTTGGAAAGGCCAAGGCAGGCAGATCACTTGAGGTCAGGAGTTCAAGACCAGCCTGGCCAACATGGTGAAACCCCATCTCTACTATAAATACAAAAATTAGCCAGGTGTGGTGGCGGGCGCCTATAGTCCCAGCTACTTAGGAGGCTGAGGCAGGAGAATTGTTTGAACCGGGGAGGCGGAGGTTGCAGTGAGCTGAGATCACACCACTGCACTCCAGCCTGGGCGACAGAGCGAGACTCTATCTCAAAAATAATAAAAATAAAAATAATGATAAAATAAGATAAAAATATAAATAAAAAATAAACAACATGCCTAAAATCACACAGCTGGAAGGAGGCAGAGTCAGAATTCAGCTATGTCTGACATCAGAGACCAAGATTTTTTTTTTGAGACAGAGTCTTGCTCTTGTCGCCCAGGCTAGAGTGCAATGGGATGATCTCAGCTCACTGCAACCTCCGCCTCCCAGGTTCAAGCGATTCTCCTGCCTCAGCCTCCCAAGTACCTGGGATTACAGGTGCCCGGCACCTTGCCTGGCTAATTTTTGTATTTTTAGTAGAGACGGGGTTTTGCCACATTGGCCAGGCTGGTCTCGAACTCCTGACCTCATGATCCGTCCACCTCGGCCTCCCAAAGTGCTGGGATTACTGGCATGAGCCACCGCGCCCCCTGACTTTTTTTTTTTTTTTTTTTTTTTGACAGTCTCTGTCGCCAGGCTGGAGTGCAGTGGTACAATCTCCACTCACTGCAACCTCCGCAACCTGGGTTCAAGTGATCCGGTGATTTTCCTGCCTCAGCCTCCCAAGTAGCTGGGATTACAGGCATGCACCACCACACCCAGATAATTTTTGTATTTTTAGTAGAGGAGTTTTGCCATATTGGCCAGTCTGATCTTGAACTCCTGACCTCAAAGTGATCCGCCCACCTTGGCCGCCCAAAGTGCTGAGATTACAGGCATAAGCCACCATACCTGGCCAGAGACCATGATCTTAACAAGCATATGGACCTGCCCCAAAGAACTGTGGACATACAGATGAGAGGCAGGCACCCCAGACTGCTGGGGAAAATCACAGAAAGCTTCCCAGAGGAGGTGATGACAGAGGTGAAATAAATATGGATCTGTCAGCCTATACAAGGGCCAGAGGCCGTGAGAGAGTATGGAAGAGGGAAACAGACCTCTCTCTGGAGGGTAAAGTAGTAGGCTGGGAATGGTGGCAGATGGGGCCAGAGATATAAGCAAAGACCACACCACAGTGAGCCTTGAATGCCAAGTACATCAGTTATGGGTCTTAGTTGCAAGTAACAGAATCCATTCTGGTCAGTCTACATAGCAAAGGAATTGATTGATTGATTGATTGAGACAAATTCTCACTCTAACGCCCCAGGCTAGAGTGCAGTGGCACCATCTCAGCTCACTGGAACCTCTGCCTCCGGGGTACAAGCCATTCTCCTGCCTCAGCCTCCATGCCACCACATCTGGCTAATTTTTGTATTTTTAGTAGAGATGGGATTTCACCATGTTGGCCAGGCTGGTCTTGAACTCCTGACCTCAAGTGATCCACTCGCGTTGGCCTCCCAAAGTGCTGGGATTACAGGTGTGAGCCACCTCTCCTGGCCAGAAATTTATTTTCAATATGTCAAGTAAACTGACCAGGTGTGGTAGCTCACAGCCATCATCCCACCTCTTTGGGAGGCCAAGGCAGGAGGATCACTTGAGGCCAGGAGTTTGAGACCAGCCCAGGCAACACAGCAAGACTCCATTTCTACCACACACACACACACACACACACAGAGACACAAATTAGCCAGCGTGAGGCTTGAATGCTAACTGCATCAGTTATGGGTCTTAGTTGCAATCAATGGAATCCATTCTGGTCAGTTTACATAGCAAAGGAATTTATTTTTAAAATATCAACTAAACTGGCCAAGTGTGGTGGCTCCTACCAGTAATCCCAGCACTTTGGGAGTCCAAGGCGGGCAGATCACCTGAGGTCAGGAGTTCAAGACCAGCCTAGCCAACATGGTGAAACCTTGTCTCTACTAAAAATATGGGAGGCTGAGGAGGGAGATCACTTGAGCCCAGGAGATAGAGGCTGTAGTGAGCTATGATCACACCGCTACTCTCCAGCCTGAGTGACAGAGTGACACTATCTCAAAGAAAATTTTTTTTAGTAAACTATCACAGCCAAGAGGAACCTAAGAAGACATGACTACTAAATGTCACATGGTGTCACAGATGGGATCTTCGGACAGGAAAAGGAAATTGGGCTGGACGTAGTGGCTCACGCCTGTAATCCCATCAATTTGGGAGGCCAAGGCAGGTGGATCACCTGAGGTGGGGAGTTTGAGACCAGCCTGACCAATATGGAGAAACCCCGTCTCTACTAAAAATACAAAATTAGCCAGGGTGGTGGTGCATGCCTGTAATTCCAGCTACTTGGGAGGCTGAGGCAGGAGAATCGCTTGAACCCATGAGACAGGTTGTGGTGAGCCAAGATCGCACCACTGCACTCCAGCCTGGGCAACAAGAGCAAAACTCTGTCTCAAAAAAAAGAAAAGAAAAGAAAAAGGAAATTGGTAAAAATTAAGGAGGTCTAACTAAAGTATGGACTTCAATGAATTACAATGTATTAATTTCAGTTCATTAACGGTAACAAATATACTATACCACTGCAAGATGTTAATAATAGGGGGAAACGGTACAGGATATGTGAGAATCCTACTGTCTTAACAATTTTTCTGTAAATTTAAAAACATTGTAAGATGAAGAGTCTATTTTTAGAGTACTGAGTACATTGCATGGAACTAAACACACACACACACAATTACATGTAAAACTGATAGAACCGGCCGGGTGCGGTGGCTCACGCCTGTAATCCCAGCACTTTGGGAGGCCGAGGCAGGTGGATCACAAGGTCAGGAAATTGAGCACATCCTGGCTAACACGGTGAAACCCCGCCTCTACTGAAAAATACAAAAAACTAGCCAGGCGTGGTGGCGGGCGCCTGTAGTACCAGCTACTCGGGAGGCTGAGGCAGGAGAATGGCATGAACCTGGGAAGCAGAGCTTGCAGTGAGCGGAGATCGCGCCACTGCAGTCCAGCCTGGGCGACAGAGCAAGACTCCGTCTCAAAAAAAAAAAAAACTGATAGAACCTGAAGAAGTTCGGTGGATGGCATTGAAATCAATTTCCTGGTTGTGAGATTGCACTCTAGTTTTGCAAGCTGTTACCATTCGGGGAAATTGCATGAAGGGCACGAGGGCTGTCTGGGTATTAATTTCTTACATTGCACGTGAATCTACAATTATTTTAAGATAACAAGCCTAATTTTATTTATTTATTTTATAGAGACAGGGTTTCACTCTATTGGCCAAACTTGTCTCAAACTCCTGGCCTCAAGCAATCCTCCCACCTTGGCCTCCCAAAGTGCTGAGATTACAGACATGAGCTATAGTACCTGGCCAAAACGCTTAATATTAAAACATTGAATGGAGAACAGGATCTTTCGGAAAGCTGAAGAAAAAAGATCTAGGCTTGAACTTCTAGGACCCTTAGCCAGCACCATGGGGCAGAACTGGCCTGATAAGAAAATGAAGCTGTGGGCCACGCACAGCAGCTCACGCCTGTGATCTCAGCACTTTGGGAGGCTGAGGTGGGTGGATCACTTAAGGTCAGGAGTTCGAGACCAGCCTAGCCAACATGGTGAACCCCCATCTCTACAATACAAAAATTAGCTGGTGTGGTGGCGGGCACCTGTAGTCCTAGCTACTTGGGAGGCTAAGGCATGAGAATCACTTGAACCCGGGAGGTGGAGATTGCAGTGAACCAAGATCACACCACTGAACTCCAGGCTGGGGAACAGAGCAAGAATCTGTTTCAAAAAAAAATAAAAGAAAGAGAGGGAGGGAGGGAGGGAGGGAGGGAGGGAGGGAGGGAGGAAGGAAGGGAGGGAGGGAGGGAGGGAGGGAGAGAAGGAAATGAAGCTGTGGCAGCTTCCACAGCCACACCTTCTCCAGGACTTCATGTTTCTAAATGGGAACTGTATTTTCCCAAAATGGCTACAATAGTAACTTCATCCAACATGCTCTTCTACAAAGTAACTTTGTCACTCCTCCATCAAGAAGCAGGGTCTATCACCCCATCTTAGTCTGTTTTTGTTGCTATAAAGGAATACCTGAGGCTGGGTGATTTATAAAGGAAAGAGGTGTATTTGGCCCTGCAGGCTGTACAAGAAGCACGGTGCCAACATCTGCTGCTAGTGAGGACCGCAGGAAGCCTCCTATCATAGTGGAAGATGAAGGGGGGGCCGACAAGATCACATGGTGAGCAAGAGACATGCCAGGTTCTTTCAAAGATCCAGCTCTCCTGTGAATAGAGCAAGAATTCACTCATTACCACAGGGAGGGCACCAAGCCATTCATGAGGGATCTGCCCCCATGACCCAAACACCTCCCACTTGACCTCATCTCCAACACTGGGGATCACACTTCAACACGAGATTTAGAGGGGACAAATATTCAGACTGTATCAGCCCCCTCCCCTAACTCAAGCTGGGGTTGCACCTGTTTCAACCAAGAGAATACCATGCAGGTGACGTCCCTATGATTTCTTTTTTTGTGTTTTGTTTTGAGATGGAGTCTTGCTCCATTGCCCAGGCTGGAGTGCAGTGGTGCAATCTCAGCTCACTGCAACCCCTGCCTCCCGGGTTCAAGCAATTCTCATGGTTCAGCTCCCGAGTAGCTGAGACTGTAGACATGCACCACCACGCCTGGCTAATTTTTGTATTTTTAATAGAGACAGAGTTTCACCATGTTGACCAGGCTGGTGTCAAACTCCTGGCCTCAAGTGATCTGCCCGCCTCAGCCTTTCAAAGTGCTGGGATTATAGGCGCGCACCCCCACACCCAGCTAATTTTTGTATTTTTAGTAGAGACAGGGTTTCACCATGTTGGCCAGGCTGGTGTCAAACCCCTGGTCTCAAATGATCTGCCCACCTCAGTCTCTCAAAGTGCTGGGATTACAGGCTCGAGCCACGGCGTCCAGCATGATTTCTGAGGTTAGGTCATAAAAGGCCATGTGGCTTCCAGCTGACTTTCTTGGAACATTTGTTCTCCAGACTCTCCCTGCGATGTCCTCTCTGGAAATCCAGCTGCCAAGCTGTGAGAAGCCCTAGCCCCATGGAGAGAGGCACCCGTCAACAGTCCCAGCTCAGCCCAACCAGGCTCCAGACATAAAGGAGCTTCCAGGCGATCCCAGCCCCCAGGCATCCAAGTCACTGCCAGCATTCAAGTCTTTCCAAGTAAAGGCCAGATACCACAGAGCAAAGACAAACTGTTCTCACACGCCCTGTCTGAATTCACAACCTATAGAATTCGTGAGTTCAGGCCAGGCATGGTGGCCCACACCTTTAATTCTAACACTTTGGGAGGCAGAGGTGGGAGACTCACTCGAGATCAGGAGTTTGAGACCAGTCTGGGCAACATGATGAAACCCCATCTCTACCAAACAATACAAATATTAGCCAGGTGTGGTGGTGTCTGTAGTCCCAGCTACTTGGGAGGCTGAGGTGGAAGGATCACTTGAGTCCAGGAGATCGAGGCTGCAGGGAACTGTGATCACGCCACTGCACTCCAGCCTGGGTAAGAGTGAGACCGTCTCAAAATAAAAAGAAGAAGAAGAATTATCCCAGCACGTGGGGATGCCAAGGCAGGCGGATCACCTGAGATCAGGATTTCGAGACCAGCCTGTCCAACACGGTGAAACCCCGTTTCTACTAAAAATACAAAAAAATTAGCTGGGCATGGTGGTATGCACCTATAATCCCAGTTACTCGGGAGGCTGAGGCATGAGAATCACTTGAGGTGGAGGTTGCAGTGACGGAGATTGTGCCGCGGCACTCCAGCCTGGGCGACGGAGTGAGGCTTCAACTCAATAAAAAAAAAAAAAGAAAAATTCATGAGTTAATATAACGTAATTTCCCATTTTCCTTCCTTCCTGCTTTGCTTGCTTTCTTTCTTTCTTTCTTTCTTTCTTTCTTTCTTTCTTTCTTTCTTTCTTTCTTTCTTTCTTTCTTTCTTTTTCCTTCCTTCTTTCTTTCTTTCCCTTTCTCTCTTTTCTTTCTTTGACCTTTTTTTTTGTGTGTGTGTCTTTCTTTTCTTTCATTCTTTCTTTTTGACAGGGTCTTGCGCGGCTGCCCAGGCAACAGTGCAGAGGCGCAATCATAGCTCACTGCAGCCTTGAACTCCTCAGTTCCAGTGATTCTCCTGCCTCAGCCTCCCAAGTAGTTGGGACAACAGGCGTTAGAGACAGGATCTTGCTAGTCTCAAACTCCTGGTCTCACAATCCTCCAATCTTAGCCTCCTAAGTTGTTGGGATGACAGGCATGAGCCACTGTGTTTACAGGTATAAGCCACCGCACTGGGCTATCTTGTCATTTTTCTCCACTAAGTGTGAGCTCTGTAGTATATAGTAATCGTTACCAGAACAAATCCCTGCTGCCTTCTCTGAAAGCCCATCCACGCACCTTTTGCTCACTTCTGAACCTGAGTCATACACAGGTCTGATTTGCCTGCATCTTAGCCGCAGGGAGGCTGCAGAAGCTCACCTTGTGAAGACAGGGCTCATAACATGGGAAATCATCAAAATCTATGCTGGGTGGCCGCCATGCACAGATGGCCACTAGGTCAGACCAAGTGTGGACTAACAGTAGCCTGTAACAGAAGTGACCTCTCCTCATCGCACCCTGCTCCATCATGATTTGAACCTCTCTAGAACCTGCCATGTTGAATTGGGTGCTGACTTCACTCTGCTTGCTTTTTTTTTTTTTTTTTTTTTTTTTTTTTTTTTTTGAGACAGAGTCTCGCTCTGTCGCCCAGGCTGGAGTGCAGTGGCATGACCTCAGCTCACTGCAACCTCTGCCTACCAGGTTCAAGCAATTCTCCTACCTCAGTCACCTGAGTAGCTGGGATTATAGGCGCCCACCACAACGCCAGGCTAATTTTTTTGTATTTTTAGTAGAGATGGGGTTTGGTTTCACCATGTTGGCCAGGCTGGTCTCAAACTCCTGAACTCAAGTAATCCACCTGCCTCAACCTCCCAAAGTGCTGCCAAAATATTAGCATTTTGGCCAGGGACAGAGGTTCACATCTGTAATCCCAGCACTATGTGAGGCTGAGGTGGGCAGATCACCTGAAGTCAGGAGTTCCAGCCAAGGCTGGTCAACATGGTGAAACCCCGTCTCTACTAAAAATACAAAAATTAGCCGGGCATGGTGACGTGTGCCTGTAGCTCCAGCTACTCAGGAGGCTGAGGTAGGAGAATCGCTTGAACCCAGGAGGCAGAGGTTGCAATGAGCCAAGATCGCACCACTGCACTCCAGCCTGGGCAACAGAGCGAGACTCTGTCTCAAAAAAAAAAAAAAAAAAAAAAAGCCGGTGCAGTGGCCCACGCCTGTAATCCCAGTACTTTGGAGGTCAAGGCGGGCAAATCACCTGAGGTCAGGAGTTCCAGACCAGCCTGACCAACACAGTGAAACCCTGTCCCTGCTATTAAAAAAAAAAAAAAAAAAAATTAGCTGGGCGTGGTGGTGAGTGCCTGTAATCTCAGCTACTCAGGAGGCTAAGACAGGAGAATCACTTGAACACAGGAGGCAGAGGTTGCAGTGAGCCAAGATTGCACCACTGCTCTCCAGCCTGGGTGACAGAGTGGGACTACCATTTCAGAAGAAAAAAAAGTGTTTCAACATATAATCAATATTTTTAAATTATTAATAAAATATTTTAATTTTTTTCATAATAATCTTCGCAATCCAGGGTTCATTTTACACATGATAGCACATCTTAATTTGGATGCTTAATTTTCATTCACAATACTCGATCTGTATTTAGAGTTCGTAGATTTACCTAACTAAATTGTTTCAAAGTCATGTGACCAACTTGTCTTCCTGCAGAGTGCCCTGGTTTCAAAAATGAAAGTCTTACATCTTGAAATTCTCCTTGGTTCCAGGAAAATCAGGGCAGTTGGTCACCCTCTTCCAAACATATTTGGACATTTTTCTTTTTTTTTTGAGACATAGTCTCACTCACTCTGTTGCCCAGGCTGGAATGCAGTGGTGCCATATTGGCTCACTGCAACCGCCATCTCCCAGGTTCAGGTGATTCTCCTGCCTCAGTCTCCCGAGTAGCTGGGATCACAGGCACATGCCACTGTGCCCAGCTAATTTTTTTGTAATTTTAGTAAAGACGGGATCTCACCATGTTGACCAGGTTAGTCTCGAACTCTTGACCTCAAGTGATCTGTCCAATTCAAGCCTCTCAATGTGCTGGGATGACAGGTGTGAGCCACCGCACCCAGCCGGGCTTTGTTTTTTGGTTTCTGTTGTTTTGTTTGGTTTATTTGAGATGGAGTCTCACTTTATCTCCCAGGCTGGAGTGCAGTGGTGCAATCTCAGCTCACTGCAACCTCTGCCTCCCAGGTTCAAGCGATTCTCCTGCCTCAGTCTCCTGAATAACTGGGATTACAGGTGCCTGTCACCATGCCCAGCTAATTTTTGTATTTTTAGTAGAGACGGGGGTTTCACCATGTTGATCAGGCTGGTCTCAAACTCCTGACCTCATGATCCACCCGCCTCGGCCTTCCAAAGTGCTGGGATTAAAGGCATGAACCACCACACCTGGCCGGGTTTTGTTTTTTGGTTTCTGTTGTGTTTGTTTTGTTTTGTTTTTTCGAGATGGAGTCTCACTCTACTGCCCAGGCTGGAGTGCAGTGGTGCAATCTCAGCTCGCTGCAACTTCCGCCTCCCAGGTACAAGCAATTCTCCTGCCTCAGCCTCCCGAGTAGCTGAGATTACAGTCACTCACCACCATGCCCTGCTAATTTTTATTTTTATTTTATTTTATTTTTATTTTTTATTTTTTTTATTTATTTATTTTTTGAGACGGAGTCTCGCTCTGTCGCCCAGGCTGGAGTGCAGTGGCCGGATCTCAGCTCACTGCAAGCTCCGCCTCCCGGGTTCACGCCATTCTCCTGCCTCAGCCTCCCGAGTAGCTGGGACTACAGGCGCCCGGCTAGTTTTTTGTATTTTTTAGTAGAGACGGGGTTTCACCGTGTTAGCCAGGATGGTCTCGATCTCCTGACCTCGTGATCCGCCCGTCTCGGCCTCCCAAAGTGCTGGGATTACAGGCGTGAGCCACCGCGCCCGGCCGACCTGCTAATTTTTGTATTTTTAGTAGAGACAGGGTTTCACCACGTTGACCACGCTGGTCTCAAATTTCTAACGTCAGGCAATCCACCTGCCTCGGCCTCCCGAAGTGCTGGGATTACAGATATGAGCCACCGTACCTGACTTGTTTGTTTTTGTTCTTGTTGTTTGTTTGTTTTTTGAGACAGAGTCTAGTTGCCCAGGCTGGAGTGCAATGGCCTGATCTCGGCTCACCGCAACCTCCGCTTCCCTGGTTCAAGCGATTCTCCTGCCTCAGCCCCTCAAGTAGCTAGGATTACAGGTGCATGCCACCATACCCAGCTAATTTTTTTTTGTAGTTTTAGTAGAGATGGGGTATTCACCGTGTTGGCCAAGCTGGTCTCAAAATCCTGACCTCAAGTGATCTGCCGGGTGTGGTGGCAACCACCTGTAGTCCCAGCTATTTGGGAGGCTGAGGCAGCAGAATTGCTTAAACCCAGGAGGCAGAAGTTGCAGTGAGCTGAGATCGTGCCATTGCACTCCACCCTGGGTGACAGAGCAAGACCCTGTCTCAAAAAAAAAATTTTTTTTTACCAAGACCCACAGTAAAACATACCTTTATATCAAGTTCTAGTGCACATAGGCAGACACACACACGCTTGCACCCCTTACACATGAACAAAAAAAATTTTTTTTTTTTTTGAGACAGAGTCTTGCTCTGTTGCCCAGGCTGGAGGGTAGTGGCGCAATCTCGGCTCACTGCAAGCTCCACCTCCTGGGTTCATGCCATTCTCCTGCCTCAGCCTCCCGAGTAGCTGGGACTACAGGCGCCCACCACCACACCCGGCTAATTTTTTTTTTGTATTTTTAGTAGAGATAGGGTTTCACCGTGTTAGCCAGGATGGTCTCGATCTCCTGACCGCCTCGGCCTCCCAAAGTGCTGGGATTACAGGCTTGAGCCACTGCGCCCGGCCACATGGACAAAATTAAAGTGTCCTGCGGTATAGAAAAGATAATAGTAACCTACCCATTTTATATGCAACACTGTGCCATTTTCTAGTCTATTTAAAAAATGTTTTTGGTTTTTTTGAGGGGGGGGATTTTTCCATTGTGTTGAAGAGATGGTCTCACTCTGTTACCCAGGTTAGGGTCCAGTGGTACAGTAACAGTTTACTGCAGCTCTGAACTCCTGGGCCCAAGGGATCCTCCCACCTCAGCCTTCTGAGTAACTAGGACTACAGGCGCATGCCACTACATCTAGTTAATTTCCTATATTTTTATTTTTGTAGAGATGAGGGGTCTTGCTATGTTGCCCAGGCTGGTCTCAAACTCCAGGCCTCAAGAGATCCTCTTGCCTTGGCTTCCCAAAATGCTGAGATTACAGGCATCAGTCACTGTACCCAGCCTGTTTAATTTGTTTTTTAATACTTGCCATGCCCTGCTAAATTGATTTCACCATCCACTAGATGGGTCATACATAGCCTGCAGATTGAAAAATGCTACCTTAGGCCATCCAGAGCAGAAGTCAGAAAACTAGCCAAATCTTGCCTTTAGCCTTGTTTTGCTTCACCTGCTTTTTGTTTTGTTTTGTTTTGTTTTGTGTGTGTGTGTGTGTGTGTTTTGTTTTTTTTTTGAGACAGAGTTTTATTCTGTCGCCCAGGCTGGAGCGCAGTAGCGTGATCTCAGCTCACTGCAACCTCTGCCTCCCAGGTTCAAGCAACTCTCCTACCTCAGCCTCCCAAGTAGCTGGGATTACAGATGCATGCTGCCATGCCCAGCTAATTTTTGTATTTTCAGTAGAGATGGGGTTTCACCATGCTGGCCAGGCTGATCTCGAACCCCTGACCTTGTGATTTGCCCGCATTGGCTTCCCAAAGTGCTGGAATTATAGGCGTGAGCCACCGTGCCCTGCCAGTTGTTTTTTTTTTTTTTTTTAGAAATTGAATTTTATGCCTTCAGGCAGGCTTCGCTTCATCTGTACCATATCCAACCTTTTTTTTTTTTTTGAGATGGAGGCTCACTCTATCACCCAGGCTGGAGTGCAGTGGCGCGATCTCAGCTTACTGCAACCTCCACCTCCTGGGTTCAAGCGATTCTCCTGCCTCAGGAGAATGCACCACCACGCCTGGCTAATTTTTTTGTGTTTTTAGTAAAGATGAGGTTTCACCATATTGGTCAGGCTGGTCTCGAACTCCTGACCTCAAATGATCTACCCTCCTTGGCCTCCCAAAGTGCTGGGATTACAGGCGTGAACCATCGCACCCAGTCACATTTCCAACTATCTGATAGCCAACTGCTTCACACATCTGTGTAATCTGTCTGGCCCCTGAATACATTTCTGTTTGAGCTTTCTAGATCTGTAGATTCTAAAGCCATAGATAGGTGCATTGATGCATTCCACAAATATTGAATGAGTGTCTCTCATAGGCCGGTCACTACTGCTGACAGTGGGAACACAGCGGAGAGCAGGCAAAAATCACTGCCTTCTTGGAGTTGAGATTGTATAGGGAAGAGACAGATAAGCTTAAAAAAAAAATGCTGAGGCTGAAGGATCACTTGAGGCTGGGAGTTCGAGACTAGCCTGAACAACATAGTGACACACCCCTCTCTACAAAAAGTAAAAAAAAAAAAACCAGGCACAGTGGCTCACGTCTGTAATCCCAGCAGTTTGGGAGGCCAAGGTGGGTGGATCACCTGAGGGCAGGAGTTCAAGACCAGCCTAGGCAACATGGTGAAACCTGGTCTCTAACTAAAAATACAAATATTAGCCGGCTGTGGTGGCCCATGCCTGTAATCCCAGCTAGTTGGGAGGCTGAGGCACAAGAATCGCTGAACCCAGGAGGTGGAGGCTGCAATAAGCCGAGGTCGCGCCATTGCACTCCAGCCTGGGCAACAGAGCAAGACTCCGTCCGGGGGTGGTTGCGGGGGATGGAAGTAAAAAAAAAAAATTAGCCAGGCATGGTGCTGTGCAACTGTAGTCCCAACTACTCGGGAAGCTGGGGCGGGAGGATCGCTTAAGCCCAGGGGTTTGAGACTGTAGTGAGCTATAATTGCACCCCTGCATTCCATCCTGGGCAACAGAGCAAGACTCTGTCTCTAAAAAGTAAATAAAATAAAGTAACAGAAAATAAAGTGGGAGGGGGATATGCATGCTCTAAGATCTATCTACCACAGATTCCAGGTTTTTCACCCTTTTGTGGAAATGACAAAACCTAGTATGTTCCTACCTAACAGAGGAGGGCTGAGGGAAGGTGAGGGAGCACAGCTGCAATTTTCCCCTAAAAGAGAGTTCTCAGCCTGCCCTGGCAGATAGATCTCACCCATCACATCCCCAAATTACTCTGCCAAATGTCGAAGCACCAGTCACTTTAACCCAGAACATTTCAAAACCAGCCAGCCATGAAGGAGGAACCTCTGTGGTCCGGGCGCATGGGCCCTGGGGTTGGAAGTGCCTCAGACGCATTTTACATTTTCTCCGAATTCAGCCTTCGCAGTCCCCATCGCCCCCTCTCCCGCGGGATAAATGGCCACCTCATTAGCTCTGCACACATGACCTTCCCGACCTGACTCCTAGTGACTGTGCCTGCCTTATCTCTTTTCTCTCCTCCCTCACGTTTTCCGCTGCAACAAAACCAAACACAGCACCGTGGGGGCTTTCACGCTTCTGTGCCCTTGGACACGCTGTATTGCAGCCTGGAAGGCCTCTGTCCTCCATCCGCGCGTCCTCACTCCCTCGCTACGAACTCCCATTCATCCTTCAAAACCCAGCCTGAATGTCCCCTCCTCCGGGTCACCCCCTTTGACCTGTCAATCCCCTCCCACCGTGTCCCCAGCAAGCTTTTCGGTTTGGCTTCTCTGCACTCTCATGACCGATTGCCCTACATCTTGGCGCTCCCAGACTCGGGCCTTCTCCAGCACCGGAGTCGTCTGGGTTGCTCGCTTTACACTCCAAGCGCCTAGTACCGAGCCTGAGTGGGTGCCAGAGGGCGCACTTAGGCTCGGGCTGGCTCCACCCGCCCAGTGCCTCCCCTCGACCTTCCCCGTGGCCCTGAGGGTGCCCGCGCTCCTGCATTTCCCGTGCACCGGGCTGCCGGTAGTTCGACCGCCCAGCCCCCGCGGCAGCAACAGCAGCAGCAGCAGCAGCAGCACCAGGGGAGCCCCCCAAGCGGACTACAAGTCCCGGCAGGCCGCGCGCGGGCCGCGCATGCGCAGCGGGGGCCGGCGTTTGAGTGGCAAGTTGTTTGTTACAGCGAACACCAGCTGCTCCCCGCGCCGGGCGCCGCGCGCCGCTGCTCCGCCGCTCGGCCCCTCGGTTGCTGCTCCGCCGGCGCTGCCTCCCTCGCCCCGCGGCTCCCCCTCGCAACTTGGCTGGCTTCCTCCCTTTTGTCCGGCCCGGCCTGGCCGCCGCCGCCCCCCGCGCCCGGCGCCGAGCTCCCGGGTCCCCGGGCCGGCTGTCGGTGCCGGCAGGGCGCGGAGGGGGCGGGGGCCGCGGCTCGTCCCCCCGCGGATGAGCCGCCGCGGACGGGGCGCGGGCGGACGATGGAACTCCACATCCTGGAGCACCGGCTGCAAGTTGCCAGCGTCGCCAAGGAGAGTATCCCGCTGTTCACCTACGGCCTGATCAAACTTGCCTTCCTGTCCTCCAAGACCAGGTGAGCGCGCGGGGACGCGGCGCCGGCCGGGGACAGACAAAGGGGGCGCACCCCGGGCCGCTGTCCTCGCCGCCGCGCCTCGGAAAACAACTTCGGGCCCCGGGAGCGCCCCCGCCCCGCCCCCGCCGCCGCTTCGCCCGCGTCTGACAAAGCCCGAGCCACAGGGTCCTGTCTCCCGGACCCCCCGCAACCCTCCACCCCCCGGTGCGCCACCCCCCACCTCCGTCGTAACCCCCCCCATCTCCCACCCCCTCCCCCATCGCAGCCCCCTCTCCGAAATCCGGGGGGCTGGGGCGGTTGCAGTGACGGATCCGTGAATGTATGAAGGAACGAACGAATGAATGAATGAAAGACAGGTGTGAGGACGCGGCCGTGGAAAAAACAAACTAACGCCCCCATCCCCCTCATCCCTCGGTTGGGCCGGCCCCCGTCGCCACGGCGGGGGGAGGGATTCCGCTGAGCGCGGTTACCCAGAGCAGAAAATCATAAAATCATTAGTGGGTGTTTATCTCAAGGTGCCTACGAGGCTTGTTCGCGGACGGCCTGGAATTGGGGGGGAAGGGGGGCTGGGCGAAGGCCAGGGAGGGGCTGCAGAGGACGTGATTCTTTCTCCTTGGGGTCCTGGAAAAGGGGTGGGGGATGTTTTGCCCAACCGTGGAAGGGGAGGAGCAGGCGTGTTTATGCATCTGCCTTGAGGCTGGGCTTGGATGCTGCAGGGGGAAAAATAGTTGAAGGCCTTGGAAGGTAAAAGAGGGAGACACACACACTCACAGACACACACACACTCTCACTGTCTCCCTCTCACTCGGATTTTCCCTGTGCCAGGTAAAGGTTTGACTTTGTGAGCTCCGGTGGGTGCTTGCATTAGGGTTTTGTTGTTGTTGTTGAAGGAGCCTGAGCCCAGGGGAGTGTGAGTACCAGCTAGCTGCTGGAACTTAAGTCTCGTTTGCCCACCATTGTGACTGTTAAAAGGGAATGATAAAGTTGTTACTGACTGGTTTTTCGCGGTTTGGGGCGGTGGTGGCTCTCCCTCACTGCAAAATGAATGAATACATTACAGGTCAAGGTTAGCGTGAAAATGACAGCCCCCTTAGGCTGCCCCCTTTGGCACTGAGCTCAGGGGACACAGGGAAATAATTCCATCCGAGCCTGTTATCTGCCTGTGAAAGTTCTTGCTTGGAAATCTCACTTTGATGTGTGTGTCTGAGCCGGGTGCTCAGTCCGGCTATTGTTTGCGAGATGGAGCCAGATCTGCCGGTGGTATCTTGTTTACTTTCTTCTCCGGCTGCTCAGTAGGGTATGGAGATTTGAAATCCTCGCCTAGACTCTGCCATGGAGCCTGTGCTCCCCGTTGATTGCAAAGGGTAATGATTAAACAGGTCATTTGAAAACAAAAGCCAACAGCTCGGATTCTGAACCGCGCCCCCACCCCTCACACAAAAGACCCCTCTGGCTGTTGACACTTTCAGATCCTGCTTCTGCCTGCCCTCTGCCCCCCACTCCCTAGCCGGGCTTGACGTTCCAAGGCTTGGAGGTAACAGAACAGCCTTGTTTTTCCAAGCCTTGGCCCTCAGCCCTGGGCAGCCCCCTGGCTGATTTCTCGGCCACCATTCAAATGAGGATGATGACTCAGGCTGCGGCTGTTCACTGGGCCTGGGTGCTGGAAGGAGGGGGCATTTGGGGGCTTCTTAGAAAGGTAGCAAAGGGCAGGATCCCTCAGCCCCTTCCCCTTGGTGGAGGGACTGGACTTCTTCCAACCCCCAACTCAGGGCTCCCTTTGGGGACTCATGGATAGGCATGCCTCTGGGGACAAGCCCCTCTGCTGGCCTCTGTGAACACAAGAAAACCTACCTCTCAGTGGATCCTCCTTCCTCCCTCCCTCAGAAGCAGCCTGTCCTGTCCCAGGCCCAGGTGACCCAGCTGACTAGTCCAGTTTCAAGATGACTCAGAGGCCAAAGGCCATCTCTGCGTTTCCTTGGTCTGGCCTCAAAAGGTGTCGGAACATTTGTCAAATGCCTGAGGACCAGCCACCCCAAGC